>NW_024354500.1:30166573-30523925 GCF_902729225.1 Pteropus medius
GAATCACTACAGTTTCAGCATAGGCAGGACTATTGAGATAATACAGTGTAAGGCATGGCTTCTCAGTCTTTAATATGCATGCAAAAATCCCCCCAAAACCCGAAAACCTTGTTAAATGCAGATCCTAATTCAGTCCTTCTAGAGCAGGGTCAAATATTCTATATTTCTAGCATACTCCCAAGTAGTGCCTTCACTGCCGTAAGACAGACCACATTTTGAGTAGCAAGGAGATAAAACAAACAAACAAAAACAACAACAAAAAAAACAAAACCGATCTCCGGATTTGCAGGATTTGCATCACGTGAGTTGCCTTGCATAATGCAGATTTCAGGGCCCCACTGCTATGGATCTTGATTGAGAAACTATCCTCTCAACTCCACGAGTAATTCTAAGGCTTGCTCTGGTTTGAGAACCACTGCTTCCATCCAACTATCCTACTTTACAAAGGAGAAAATTGAATTCCAGCAAATGAAGAAGTTTAATCATTAGTGAACAGCTGAACCAAGATTCAGGTCTGTTGAGAACTGTTGGGATTCCTGAGAGCTTCTAAATGATAGTATCATCTTTTCCACATTCATTTCTAAAGAAAATGTAAAACAAGGCAAAGAATAATCGCCTTCTTGTTGGCAACAACTAAATTGGAGACTATAGCTTATCTAGAGCCTCAAAACTTAACCCAGAATTAGGCAGGCTCAAGCAGCCAGTCAGAGGTACAGAGGTCACTGGATCAGAGCAGTCCTTTTCCAGGAGGGATAGGTGTGCTTCTGGAGGACAGCGGAGAATGCCCGCTCTCTGTGGACAGCTAATTCTCACAAGGAAAAAGGCAGAAACTATATTAAGCATTCCCGAGTTTCTTTTAAAATTAACCAATGAAATAATGCCACTCCTGGAGAGGAGTAAGTGAAGGGGAAGAGAAGCCTGAAGAATCATACCTGAACCTGGAAGAAAAGATCAGAAATGGGGAAGACTCATACTCAGCAGCATCAACTGATCTAGCTGTCTTTCCACTGCACTGCACAGCCTCCCTGATGTATGCCAGGCACTGAAATCAAGAAAGATGATAAGTCAAAGCACAGCATAGGAAATATAGTCAATAATATTGTACAAACTATGCATAGTGCCAGATGGGTACTAGACTAATGTGGGGAAGGAGGGGGTCACTGTGTAAATTATATAAACATCTAACTACTATGCTATACACCTGAAACTGAAATAAAATGATATTGAATGTAAACTATAATTGAAAAATTAAAAAATCAAAGAGACAGTAATAGTAGAGATATAACTGACTAGAACTCAGAAGTATAACTAAAACAGGTAGTATCCATGAAATACAAAAGATTTTTTTCTTCAAAGACAAAAAAAAAAGAATGATGATAAGTTGAGGTGAGATCTATGAGTTTTACAGACTAGTTATGATTTAAGGCAGTGCTTTTCAAACATTATTTTGCACACAAATCACCTGAGGATTTTGTTAGGATACAGATTCTGATTCAGTAGTTCTGGGGTAGGCTCTGAGATTACAAATTGCTAAAAAGCTTCCAAGGAATGCTGATGGTTATACTTTGAGTAGCAAGGGCTGAGAATTCTTTAAATACTCAATTCTGTCTCTGCTTCATATTTGAAAAGCAAGAATATTAATAGATTGTTTCTATTCTTTATCATGGATTTGTTATTTAAAATGCATTGCCACTAGTATATAATATTTAGAGGCAAAGAATCTTGTTAATGATAAAAAAAAGTCAATAACTCAAGTCCCTGACACTTTCTTTCTGTGTTACCAATGAAGACATTGAGAGTCAGACGGGAAAATTTACAAGCCCAAGTTCACAGCAGTAGTTAATGTGAAAGCCTGGAATAAAATTTTCTTCTGACTCTGAGGCTAGTGTCTTTTTTATTTTGCTGTGCCATTTGCCATTGGCAGACTGACTGTGACATTTGTTTCCACATGTACTCCATAATGTTATAATGATATGATTATCTCTCTTATTGCACTCGAATGTCTGGAGAAGGATGATGTGGTTGTTCTAAACATCTCTCAAATATTGCTGCAACTTAATTTAGCACAATATCTCCTATATAACTATCCAGAACAAGGTTCTAATTCTTTCCTTTTCTTTCCTTCCTACCAATCTTTTTTTGTATATGGACAAATGCAGGCCACATTGTACTGACATTTAACTTGAGCCTCTCACTTCCCTAATCTCTCTATCTAAACTGCTAGGGAATGGAAGAAAGAGTAAAGATAGGAAAGACATAAAATGGAGTCGTTTTAAGCAAGCTGCTATTATTATTAACAGTATGAAGGTTGAGACATGATAAAAATTCCATTCATTTTTTACTAGGCTGGATATGCATCCTGAAGCATATCCAGACCACCTGATTTTACCCCCTGAAGGATTCAGATATACATACACTTGGCATCTATTAGCCAGACCATTGGATGTGGCCAGACCTCCTGGTATCCATCATCCTGACTGACATTTGACTGATAACCTCCTTAGACCAATTCTGGGGCTACGAATGCAGGACTGATAATTCTTAAGAATGTACTTTTTACTATAAGAACTGTTAACTTTTCTTTCTTCTTTGGAACACTTCTGGTTTTTTGCCTAGCTGTGTTCAAAGTTTGCAAACTCCAAGACCCTTGAATAAACCTTTAGCATTTATTTCTAGCCAAAGCCTTCAAACTCTTTTTGAGTTCGTTCAACAAAACTAGTCTCTGATAAAGTACTAACAAAAGTCAATGCCTACCAGCCAAAAACCATTGGGAACTCCTGCCCCCTTTAAGTCAATAAAGTTGCATTCATCATGTGTTACCTAAGGGAGAACACACACTGTGGTGGTCTTTGGCTGGTGGACTTCGGCACTGACATCTAGCATATGTGTCTTAGACCACAGTTTATAGCATACCAATAGGCCTATAAAAGTCATCCTTTATTGATAATTAGAAAATCATGGGAGGCAGTAGTTTCGCCAGAGGCCTTCAAAACTAGCTAAGTAGGCATTCATCTAATCTATTTATATAAAGATAATCATACATTTAAATCTGTCTCTCTGAAGACGGGACGAGAAACTTAAGGAAAAGATATATGAGGTATTTACCTCATTTCTGTTATAATCAGATTTTCAAACATCCTGTACATAGAAAGAAAACAGCTCAGTTAAAGGTAAATGTGTGTACTGTGGGACTATTGATTACATTTAAATATACAGATTCCATATCTCTTATTGTTGAAGCATTAACTCTGTGCTAAATACCAAAAGACTAGAATAATTTCCTGTGTTATTTTCCAGAAGTTAATATCAAATAGAAAACCCAGTTGCAATATTAAGAAATTCAATCAAGAGTAATCCAATAGAAGAAGTAATGTATTATATAATATTTATATAACAGAGATAATTTCCTTCAATAATTGAAACTAGGTTCATAGAATTTTAAATAAAGGTTAAACTTTTAGAGTACTTGAAACTAAATTCATAGAATTTTAACTAAAGGTTAAACTTTTAGAGGAATAGGCTTCAAAACAGCTATTACCAAGCTCGTGTCTTTCTTAAAGTTTAGGTTACATTTGAATTTATGATTTATAATATGTAAGGTGTTGGCCAAAGATAAGTCATATTATTAAATGTGTCTTATCTATGTAAAGGGCACTTCTCTATTATCATTTTATCTATATGTGTTCAATTATTGTAAAAAGTGAATAATTTTCAGGACATGCTGTCAAAGCCAAATGATTGCAGATTTATTTCTGGCCCTTACTTTCAGCTGGTTCTCAGCTTGTTAAAGGTCAAATTTTCAAATATTCACCATTCTAAACTGAAATGAATAACTGCTATTTTTTATATAGACCTAGTACATGCTTCTGTTTTCAGAATCTAAGCTCCTTCTACAATGTTACTATTCTCATAAACATTTTTATATTCCTAAGTGCCCCTGGCACCCATTTGAAAAAAATCACAAATATCATACTAGATATTAAAGGAAATCAGGTGGAAAAAATATATCTGGAGGCAAACCTTCAATCCATCAACTATCAACTGAAAACACAGACTCCATGACCTTACAGAACCACTGCAGCATAAACCCATCTTACCACTTTGGCCTGATCTAGAATTTCTCTCCCAGAAGACCCTACTCTTTTGTTAAACCTGACTAAATATAGTAGTATAGTCACGCCTGGGTTGCTACTTCTTCACAAATTTCCTCAGGCTGTTTCTTTTCCACGTATGAATTTACCTTTTCTTTTAGATGACATTTTTATTATTGGAATTTCTTTCATTTCAGCAAAAAATTATGTGCAAGGAAGGCCATCACATTATTTATAATAGTAAAAAGAAAAGACAAAATAAATGTCAATATTGGGAATTAATCAAATTAAGGTATATTCGTATGATAAAATCTTATGGTGCTTTGGAATAATTTTAGACTTATTTTAAAAAGCTGCAAGAATATCACATGGAGTTTCTACATATTCCTCACACATCTTCCCCTATATTAACATGTTATATACCTATAGTACTATTATCTAAATGAAGAAAGTAGCATTTATATGATATTATTAACAAATCTACAGATCACACTTGAATTGAATCAATTGTCCTTTTTCTGATCTAGAATCTAATTTAGAATCCTCTATTGCCATTAGTTGCCATGACTCCTTAGTCTCCTGCAATTTAGGACAGTACTTTAGTCTTTCTTTGCTTTTCGAGAGCTTGACATTTTAAAAAAATATTGGCCAGTTATATTGTAGAATGTCCCTTAATTTGGGTCTATCTGATGTTTTCTCACAATTAGATTGGGGGCATGCATTTGAAGGTACAGAATGTAAGTTAGTCATCACTGAAGATTAAAATATAATATTTTATATAAATTTAATGGTAAAGAAAAATGTTCAGACTATAATTTTAAATAAATTAAGGAATTTAAGACTGTGTATTCTGTACGTTCATAATTTTTGACAAACATATATGTATGTAGGAAAAATATAACTTGTAAAAAGGTCAACAATAGTTATCTCTGCATTATAAGGCAATTCTTTTTAGTTACTTTAGAAAATATTTATATGTATTTTCCAAATTCTATCTAATAACACATTGTTTCCATAATCAGAACCAGGAAAACATAAACTTGATTTACGGATAACAATACAAACTATTTTAAGTATTTGACATTTTTAGTTCTAAAAGGTATTTGGCCATTAGTTGCTGGGCATTTTTCACTGGTGGCTTTATCCTGAGTCATTCTGCTGCTCCAGCTTTATCACTGGACCTTTTCATCTTTCCATCTCTTCTCTGTTTATTATTCTTTCTGTTTTTCTCCTTCCTCTAAAAACCAAACCAAACCAAACCAAAACAAAACAAAACAAAAAATTTAATGTCACGTACAGTCTCTTTTCTCTCTCTTTTTTTGCCTTGACCATGCCCTTAGGCTCAGTCTTTTAAGGCTTAGCAAGGTATATTTCTAAACAAAAGAATAATCTCTCTAATTAGGAATTCTGGTGCCAAGGATAAAATGACCTCCCTTCCTCCATCTCTTAAAGTTTAAGAAATAACATATCATAAATGTCTTTTCGTTTGTTTGTTTTTTGATTTTTTTTTTATATATTATGTTTTCGCATATCAATCTACCAAAAAGCAGAAACTATGATTCTAGGGATCACTAAAAGGAGACTTCTTTCCTCATACTGAATTTTTTAAATTTATCTTTTATTTTGGAATAACTTTAACCAATAGAAAATATGCAAAGATATTAGAGTTCATGAATACCCTTTGACTAGCTCCCCTTAATTTTAACATCTTACCTGACCATGATATACTTATCAAAACTAAGAAAGTAACATTGTTACAATACTATTAACTAAACTATACATTTAATCCTTTTTTTTCCACTGTCTTTTATCTGTTCCAGGATCCAATTCAGGATACCATGGTACATTTACAGTCATTTTTAAGAAAGCAGTTGATTCATGACATCTACATCAGCATCGAATTCATAAAATGAAATTCACCATTATTTCTACTTTATGTCTGAAATGATTGCCACCATCATTCACGAGTAGCTTCTGACGTAATAGGGTGTGTGGCAGACTTGAAACAATGACCTCTCCCTTCTTCCAGGCTCAATGATTCTGGGTAGGCAACAACATTACCCTCCCTCTGAGCAAAGTATTTCGTTGAGCCACACACCAGCTCATAAAAGTTTTGGTCTTTATAGTAAAGGATTCTGAATTATGTATCATAAAGCTAAGATAAATAATATATAGGAACTCATTCTAGATGGAAATCATGATAACTTGATTTTTTTTAAAAAAATACGCATTTTAAGATTCGGTCTTATGTTTTCTGACCACTGGAATTTAGCATATTGGTTAGGAAAAAAATATATATTATTAGGGTAATATATTATCTGAAAAACTTTATATTATTTATCTGATGTCCTTACCAACTTAATCAGAATTTGCAGAAAACAAAGCAAAACCGAACAAAAACTTCTTTCTAAAAGCCTTGAAAACAAACCAAAGACAAAAGGCAGTTCTGCGATTAGAAACATTTGGAAAGCGTTTGGTTAAGACACAAGCCTAGTCGAAGATTTAATATACTAATGTGTACCATGTGCTGAAAAGAAATATGGCTTGCAATGTTTCCCAAACATAAAGTGACTAGAGGACTATTTTTAAAAAAACATATTAACTCAAAGATAATAAATCTTTACAAGTGTTGGACAACATATTTACTTATTGACTCCAAATTGGATAGAAATTTAAAAGTCTTTTAGTTTAAACTTCCACTCCTACAGCAATTCTCACAGGTTAAAAGCTCCTACTTTCAAAGACATAAAGACATATAGAGGGATGCCCTTCCACATCTAGTTATAAGAAAGTAAGCTCCTTTTTATTCTGTGTCTGAATTGCCCATTTTTAACATCCTTCAATCATTCCAAAGTGACTTCTCCAAGGTAACATGTTGCTACCTCATGTGGCAAGTCAAGGCTTTACTTGAGGTCAGTATTTGTGAATTACCAGATTATTGGTCAAATATGTCAAGGACTATGTTTATAATAATTTCTTCCTGAGCTTCTAGCAAAATCACTAGTTGTACTGAATATGCCTTAATCACTCTCTTGCTTTCTCAGATGATTTTTTAAAGAGGGTGGAATGATAAGGTAAGGAGGACGCCCTAATCATGAGAATGTAGGCAGGTATAGCCAGTCTGACAACTGTCTCGCTGCTTCTGAGTTGTGGAAAGGCAATTCCTGTCCTGCCTACATATGAAAGACCACAGATTCAGGAAGAAAGTTCAGAAAAGCTTCTTTGTCTTTGAAAAAAATTACCCTGTTATTCACTAAGGGGAAACCCACAGCAAAATGCTGACACTCTATATTGCTAGAATAATTATCTGCCTTGGGGCATCCTATCAGAGAATCCAAGAACTGTGATGACCAAGTATTTTGAGAACATATTTAAACAAAAAGAAATATATTTCCTTTACCATAGACTCTGAATGAATGCCCTCTGAGGTTGAAATGTTTCTTTTTAATTTTATGCTTTGATAATACTTCAAAAATATACTAATATTTTAATATAATTAAATATACAAACAACTTCCTTTGGAAGTTAAAATGCTCTTATTCAGTGTTGATCTTACTTTAGAATTATTTCTTTCCACAATAAGATAAAAATGATAAATTAGAAAAAAAATACATATGTGTAGATATATGTATCATATATACCATAAGCAGAAGTTGATGGTACTATTTATTCAGAACCTATACCATTTAAAAAAAACATTTACAAATGCCTAAGAAAGAGAAAATCTGGAACTACATTATGGCATATGTTCCTGGGGATATTGTGAAGTTATTGTGAAGTTACAGCTGGATTGTGTGACCCTGGGGTATGGGATGGGGACTAAGAATAGCAGGAGATAGAGCCAGAAACAGAGGGAGGCCCATACCATCCTTCCCCAATCAATTTTCTTGATAGCAAAGTAGTGAGAAACCCTTTTTCTACCTCCCATATAACCATATTCTCACTCTTCCACACCCCTCTCCCTTCGTAGGCTCTCTGTACTCTAATGTAACTTCTTCACTTCTTCCAAATTTCCTTTGATACTTACTGTAACTGTTTCATTTTATACAAACCTGAGTTGGGTGCAGAGAAGGAGTAGCCACAAGCCCATACCTGTGTAAAACTGGCGGCTGTCACTATTTGGAATCTTAGGTACAACTGAAGAATCAATAGCTTACAGTCTTAACTGGATACACAGCCCATCTTTGCCACTCTTTACTTGGCCCTCCAGGGCTCCTTATCTAATCTCATTCCTTCATTTCCTAAAATCTGATACTTTACATTTAGCCACTTATCCTAAGAAGTTGATTAAATCTTATAAAAAAGGAAATAGAGAATATTAACAATTCTTTCTCTCTGTATCCCTCCATCCCATATTCACACCCATCATTTCTTCTCCAAAAGACAGGGATAACAATCCTTTTGTGGTGTAGCCCCTCCATATAAACCATGGCCATCATTTATCTTCCACTCATTCCATGAGCTCTAGTCCTTACTGTACATTTCTGAACATTTCTTTGAAAGTTTGTCATATCCTAAAGCTAAAGCAAACTTCTTCAACATTGCTTCTCTCTAAAAACCACTGTTCTATCTCTATCTGCTCTTTTAAATAATGTACCCTTATCATTCTAACCTCATTGTTTTCACATCTCCCATTTGCTCCCTAGTCTATGGCAATGTGGTTTATTTGCATCCTCAGCACTTACCAAATCTATTCTCTCTAAAACATTAATGTCCTCTAATGGTCAAATCTAATAACCCCTTTTCACTTTACCCAGATTTCAGAACAATTGACATATTTAAACATTTATTTTATGAGAAAACATCTCTTTTTTTGTTGTCAGCAAAATCTTTTTAACCAACTTTCTCTTTCAATCTGTCTGTGGAATTCTCAGACAATACTGCTTGCTCCAGCATTGCAGTCTTTTAATTTGGGGGTTCCTTATGCCTTTTTTTTTTTTCCTGCCTTCACAATATATCCTTTAGAAGTTATCTCCTTTCCTCCTATGGGTTAATTAGAAGTATTCAGCTGCCAGAGGGTGGGGGAAACACAATCTTTACGGATTTGATTAAATAGGTGTTTACTTCTTTCCATGCAACAAGAGTAAGGCAGATTTGTAGTTGCTGGTATTTAGAGATTCAAGATGTCAAGGAGAAAATTCTCTGTCTTTTCTAATGTTAGACAGTATGGCTGGTTCATTTTGGCCGTCTTTTCCACATTCCAGACCAGAAAATAAAGAAGCAAAAGTAAAAAGGAGGGCAGAGCCTTAATCCTGAGAGCAGACTTTCCCATAAATCTGCATTAGACTTCTAATGTCTCATAGGCTGTAATAGTGTTACTGTCACATGTATTCTCAAGGGATTCTGGGAAAGTGACATTGAAAAATGTGTGGAAATGGACATTGAGTGACTCGAGCTATACTATATTTAATGACTTCATCATCTTTAAGACTTTAATGGAATTGATACTTGCTGTGTAAAATATTATCTGATCCTTTATGTACACAAACTTAGCACCTTGGATATAGGTCTTTTAAAGAATGTGTCACAATTACACTGCAATTTTTGTTTAAGTGTCCATCATTATGCTCCTTACCCTCAACACTTCATATAGATTATGATCTTCTTGATTGCAACCAGTATTAAATCCATCAGTGGATCTGTAACCCATCAGTGCCTAGAACAATGAAAATTACATATATATAGTCAATATTTTATATATGTGCATATATATTTTTTATATATAAAATATCATCTGTATCTATAAAATATTAAAATTAAAATTGAGTATTGTATGATAACTATCTGAATTCCTACTGTAGCTATTGATCTTTATTATCTTGATTACTCAGTTCTAGACAACATTTTAACTTAAACTGAAGGAATGTGTAAATTATTCAGTACTGGCATCTACTACTGGCCCTTCTTAACTCTCAATTTAGGGTAGGTGTGATACCTCAGCAAGTTTGAGTATATATTTTTTTCATTTCATTTTATATTTGACTTCTTTTTTCTATTTTCATTACAGCTGGTTTTGTCTTCTGATCAACCTACTCTTTCCAGCCTACAGCAATCATACAGCAAATTTGGTACTCACTGTCTATGCTGTAAGAACTGTAATATCTATTACTTCTCTTCTGCCTTTGTTTGATGGGTTACGTGTTTCTTAATGTTTTTGCTATAGGTAGATGTTTGGGTTCTTTTCATGGATAGAAAAAAGATGGGTGAGCATATCAAAAAAAGGAAGGAGAAAGTATGGAAAGAAATAAGATATTTTTTTAGCCAGAAATTTGCAAAGCTGATAGTCTTTTCAATCTTATTTTCCATTTCATTTATATTTTTGTATTCAGCCTACCAAATTCATTTCTGCAACATTGTCATTATGAAGATGGAAAGCTGTCATCTAATTACTATGTTTCATCTCTTTAAATATCAACATGTCTTGACTATTAAAGTGTCAAGTACTTCACTCTCTGTTTTAAGTTTATGACAATTTAATATTTTATTTAGGAATATCCATTGCACTTGCCTTTTTTCCCTTAACTGGAGTGTTGTTGAAATGGGTTATTCTTTAGATTATTTTAAAATATTGGTAAAGCTTGAAATGTTCTTGCTTTTAGAGAAATAAAAGAAATAATATATTGTCAAAAAGTTATGTGAGGAGGCTATTATAAGAAATTATTTTATATTAATAATTTTATATCCTACCAGTTTGGTTTCTTTAGAAAACCCTGACTGATACAGAGACTAAGTATATAAAAATACAGAATTCTCTTTGCGAACAAGAAGTTTTGAATTTGCTATCAGCATGACATTTTTTCCATGAGTAAGACGGGACTCCATTTCCTCAATTTTTATATGGTTGTTTCCTTCTCATTATTTAAGTCTCTTCTTAAATATCATCTCGTTCAATATACCCTTTCGGATTTTCTTCAAATATTCCCCACATATGCCAGTTGCTCTTTATTCATTACTCTGTTTTATTTTCTTTTTAAGACCTAACTGAAATTCAATCAAAAGAGAAAGAAAAACACAACCATGACTATTATGCAAAGTTCTCTCTTGGTGGCCCCTCTACAGAGCCTGAAAAGTAAATATTTTCTTTTCCAGACTCCCTTGCAACTGAAAAATGTCTATGTAACCCCATTCTGTTCAATAAGAGGAAGGGTGCTGAAGATTCCTGGGAAAGATATTTAACTTTCTGTTGAAAGATAAAGGTATAAGAAAAGAACTCTCTTGATCTCAGATGAGATTCTTGAAGGTGTAACATCCATCTTAAACACCTGAAGGTGAAAATCAGAAGAACTAAAAGCTAACACACTGAGTGCAGTGGGGAAAGAGAAAAAAACCTGAGCTCTCATATTACTGTTGATCCCCTGACTGTACTTGATGCTGCTCTTTGCTGTTTTCTCTTTTCTTTTTTTTTTTTTTCAGTAGACATCGATTACCATATAGTTTAAGCTGCTGTTGTTTGGGTATTCTGTTATTTGTGGCCAAAAGCAATTCTCAAAGAAATATAAAATAATCTTATTTATTCACTTATTTACTTGACTATTATTTATATTCCACTTTTTAAACTGTAAATTGTTTGAGAGTAGATACCTTATTTGTTTATTTCAATGTAGTATTCTCTGCATTTTTAACAGTGCCTGGTACATAAAAAAAACATTCAGTGTATGTGTCCTAAATGAATGGATTGTAAATGAAGTAAATGAATGAACTTAATTCTTTTTTATATATTCTTAGGGCACATAAGGGGTGATCAATGGGAATGATGAAGCCAGGATATTTTAAGAACCCATATACTGAGTAAGCTGGGAACTCATCTCTTAAAAGGAAAAAGTTTAGCCTGCTTACTCTGTTAAATGATTTCTATGTAATTTTGCCAGGAAGCAAGTTGTTTGTCCAGACCTATCGTTCTAAAAATTCTGATGAAAACCTGAGTTTTGACCCAGGAGCCACTATTTATAGAATTAGATATATCAGAAAACATCTTAGAATTTTTTGGATCTTAAGCACATTGATTTCAGTGATTTAATATTTGGACATATTGTTGGAAATTCTTTGACTTTGACTAGTGCTACTTAACAGAAACATTGTGTGAGCCACATATTAATTTTATATTGTCTAGTAAGCGCATTTCAAAAGTAAAAATAGGAATTTTAATACTCTATTTTCTTTAACCCAACATCTTCAAATATTATTTATCATTTTATATTTATCAACATGTTATCAGTATAAAAATTATTAGCGGGATATTTAACATTTTTTGGAATCAGTAATTTAATGCGTATTTGACACAGTACATCTCAATTTGGTCTAGTCACATTTTAAGTCCCATGTGGCTAGTAGTTTACATATTTAGCAGCACAGATTTAGACTAAATGATTCTGCAAAACAAGCCTCATTCTCTTGATTCCTCCTGAAATGTACATGTTTAATTAAATAATTACAAAAACAATTTAATATGGTAGGCCTTGTGTTACTGCAAATGTACAGGTAAGCCACCATGACACTCCTCTATACATCCTGCCAAGGAGAACATAATATTGATAAATGCATTCACGAAAAACAGGTCTTTACAAAAACCATCGAAATATTGTAAAGGAAAGATGCATAGAGTATTATAGGAGCACTCAGGCAGAACATTAGTTAGATGGTCAGGCCTCCAAAGAGATAAAATGCCAAAGCTTAGCCTTAAGGCCTATGGAAAGTTTATCTTGATGAAAGATAAGAGATGGGGGGATTCTAAGCAGGGAATCATCAATGTGATTAAAATGAACAGCAAAAAAAGAAAGAGATTCTCACTGTCTAGCTACCCTAGGAGTTGAATGTTGAGAGGAAGAGAGAGGCTGGAGAGAGGCCTCTTGACCATGTCATGAGAGACTTCGAATATTGAACATTCAAGTCATAAAGTGTTTCCCTTCCTTCTTCATCTTTGATATTATGCAAAATAGCTCTACTATTTCACAGAACAAGATTTCATTCCCACTATTCGCTTCGCTTCTTCTAATCTTGCAAATCTGGTGCTATATAAAATTTAGACCCTGACCCCTAACTGTTTTCATTTTATCTTCCTGTTCCCATTTTCAGTTGTCTCTGCAATGATAACTTTTAAATGTCCATTTTCAACCTTTACCCTTTGTCTACAATATCATGTATTGGGGAAAATATAATCAAAAACAAAATCTCCCAACCAAGAAAACCCCTCCATCAAGGTGAAAGAGAAAGAATCACTATTCTAACTGAATAAGCTTTAAACCAGATGTGAAACGCATCACAGACAATCTGCTAAGAGATTTCAAAGACAAGAATGAATCTTACCCTTTGATATAGCCAGGTAGTTACAACCCATTTATACATTTTCAAGAAAAACAATAACTGGTCCTCAAATAAGAGGACTTGAAATATCTTTTGTCACACATATATCATTCTAACTTTACCTGGAAATTGAGGTGACCATGTATTAGCTAATTAGCTTTATCCAGAGGAAAACAGGCCTCTCATCTTCTTAAGACAGGAGAATAGTTTTCCAATTTGGATCAAGGCAGCAGGCACCTAACTCCAGGTTAGAGTCCTACCCTCCTAATAGAAACTGGGAAACAGGGATTCTAGTTCCCTTGATGTTTGCATTTCAAAGACTTACAGGTTCAAGAGAAGAACATTCTTGGGTCAGAAAGCTGACAAAAAGGCATATCTGGTCTTCAAAAGGATTTATAGACATGTAAACAGCTGAGAAAGTGCTCACAATTACCTATTCTTTTAAGATAAATGCTCTGAGAAATATAAAAAGGCAGGGGAGTTCTCTTTGTATTTTCAAAATGAGAAGTTTCTCTTATTTTTAATTTGTATTTGTCTTTATACGTGTTTTCTCCATGGTATCACTATTTGGACAGTTCACCATTAGCTTAAATGAAATACATTACCACATACCTAAATTATGCAATGGTGTACTAACTTCGTGTTTTGCTTACATTTCCTTTTCATTTTATTTTACTCTGTACACTTTCTCTCCCCTAACTAATCTTTACAATCATCTAGCCATCCTTGTTCAAAACCTACTATTGGTTTTTAATAACTATAGGAAGAAGAACTATAAGAAAAAGTTAGCTTCCCTACCAAGTGAACTTGGTTTTTCTGTATATTTCATACACACTCAGCTCAAGTCCAAGACTCATTACTGATCATCAAACATATGATGCTCACTTGCGTAACTTCATGTTTTTAATTCACAGACTTTCTGTTTTCTAATTTTTCTTTCCTCTTTCCTTCTCATTACAGCATTATACATACCTATGTATGTGTATAAATCATGACATATACATACATATATAAGTAATTATAGCATTTACTCTGATTTATTCTAATTAACCTGTTTAGTTTAATTTAGTTTAATCATGTTCCATGTTCCAATATGTTTCCTGAGACATCATTCCTATTGTCTCTGATACCTCTGTGTCTTACAAAGTTTTCCACAAACATCTCTTATTTTATAACATCTAGAATAAGACTAGAAAAATAAATATTCTGCGTTTTAGTATGCTTTGTCCTTGTTAAACTAATGTGCCCTCTCACAAGCTCAATTTACCTCATGAACAGCTGAAGCTCACAAAATTAAATGTTTTTTTAAAATGATGTTCTTAATTTTAGTACTTATATCAGGCAAAAAAAAAAAAGAAGCTCTTTATTAACTCTGCAAGTGGTTACTTAGACTTGGTCAACAGTAGAGACAAATTTTCTTCCTGGAAACATGAATAATTTAATCTAAAACATTGAACTTCTTAAATAATTCTTTAGAAACCCATATAAAGAAATACTTACTATAATGCACTGACAATGTAAAATGCACTTCAGTTTATATGGAGAAACAATAATGTGTTAATATCCATGCACTTTAAGTAAAATAATGAATAAATGAATGCTGTGGCTTAAGATACATTAAAGCAGCATATATATAAAAAGCAAAGGCATGCTTTACTCATGTGTAACTGCTGACTAGTAAAGTATATGATACAAAATAAGTGTTCAATTATTTTATTTTTAAATAAATGAAATTGATTGACTTTAAGATTCAGTTTCTCATTAAAGACTTCAATCTGACAACGATCTAAACTGATCATAGTTTATCTTAATATAATATTTATACTTGACATTTGATATGATTCTATACTGTAAACGTGCTAAAGGAATTAATAGTAAAATGGTAAAATGGAGACATTCTACATATAAAAAAACACTCAATCCATGTCTATTTTAACTCTGATCATGGCAGCTGAAAGCTGTAAAGCCAAAGCTAACTAACCTTCAGTGCCAAAAGGAATAAGATGACTTGATATAGTCTATGAGTCCAACTGCTCCCAGTAGCTGTTCACAGAAGCTTCAAAAAGGCTCCTTTCTGACAGATTTGTGTGGTTATCCCTTGGGAATTAAACATGTGTACAAATAAAGACTCATTTAAAAATTCAATTGAATAAATGTCAAAGGTCAGTCTTGGAGACACAAGAAAACAAGATAATTCATCTTTGACCTCTTTTCCATCTTCACCATCTTTTCCATTACATTTCTCTTCTCTGTCTTCTTCCTGTTTTTCATCTTCTCCTTTATCTTTTTCATTTTCATATTTTTTGTCACGTTCGCCTTTCCCCTTTCTATCTTCACGCTCTTTTTCATCTCTGTTTTCTTTTTGGTATTCTTTCTCTTTTTCATCTCCCTCTTTCTTTTTTCTGTCTTCATCCTCCTTTCCATCTTCTCCTTTCTCTTCTTTCTTGTTTTGATTCTTTCCTTCTTCTTTCTGATATTCCTTTTTATTTTTTCTTCTACTGCTGCCACTGGTTCTCTATTTTCTTCTCCCTCTTCTTCAATGGCTATTTATTCAATTATTTCTTTTATTTCCTCAGGTTCTTTTTCAGGAGCTGATGCCTCTATAATTTTGGCTTCTCCATCTTCAGCCTTTATTTATTGCGTTTGTGTGTGTGTGTGTGTGTGTGATGTGTGTGTGTGTGTGTGTGTGTGTTATTTGCATTCTAACTTTAGATAATTTCTCTTGAACCATTTTATAAATAAGTTTTTGTGGAAATCATGATTTTTTAAAATTAATTAATAATTTTTTTTATGGTGACTTTGATTGATTAATGAAAGCCAATAAGTTTTATCTGTACACTTTAATGGTGAGGCATATATATATTTACACTTTGTGTTCACCTCCCGTAGTTAGATTTCTCTCTGTCACCACATATTTGACCCCTCTTAGCCCATCTACCTCCCCCCTCCTAACTCCCCCGTACCCTCTGGTAACCACTAGTCTATTGTCCATGTCCATGAGTCTCTGTTTGTTTGTCTATTTCTTTATTGATTTTATGTTGATATCCCACATATAAGTGATATCATGTAGTCTTCAACTTTTTCTGTCTGGTTTATTCCACTTAGCATGATTACCTCAAGGTCCATCCATGTTGTCACAAATGGCAGTATTTCATCTCTTCTTATGGCTGAGTAATATTCCATTGTATATATGTACCACAGCTTCTTTAGCCAATCATCTATTGTAGGACACTTTGGTTGCTTCCATATCCTAGTCACCATAAATAATGCTGCTATGAACATCGGTTTGTAAATATCTTTTTAGATATGAATTTTCAAGTTTTGGGGGTAAATACCCAGTAGAGGGATTACTGGATCATATGGTAGATCAATTCTTAATTTTTTGAGGAACCTTCATACTGTTTTCCATAGCGGCTGTACCAATTTGCAGTTCCACCAGCAGTATATGAGGGTTCCTTTTTCTCTGTGTCCTCTCCAACATTTGGCATTACTTGTTCTCTTGATTATAGCTATTCTAACAGGTGTGAGATGGTATCTCATTGTGATTTTGATTTGCATTTCCCTAATAGCTAGTGATGTTGAGCATCTTTTCAAATATTTGTTGGCCATTTGTATGTCCTCTAGGGAGAAGTGTCTGTTCAGGTCTTCTGCCCATTTTTTTGACTGGATCACTTGCTTTTTTGTTGTTATTGAGTTGTATGAGTTCTTTGTATATTTTGGATATTAGGCCCTTATCGGAGGCATTGCTTGCAAATATATGTTCTCATTCAGATGCTTGTCTCTTTACCGTGCTGACGGTTTCCTTTGCTGCGCACAAGCTTTTAGTTTGATGTAGTCCCATTCATTTAGTTTTGCTTTTACTTCCCTTGCCTTTGAGTTCAAATTCATAAAATCCTCTTTAATTCCAAGGTCCTTGAGTTTCATTCTTATGTTTTCTTCTTTGTATTTTATTGTTTCAGGTCTTAAATTCAGGTCCTTAATCCATTTTGAGTTAATTTTGGTGTGTGGTGATAGACAACAGTCTAATTTCATTCTTTTGCAGCATTTTCATTGTATTTTTCTTTAACAAACTCTACTTGCTTGGTTTCAGTTATTGTTTTGGTACTTGTATCTGTGGTTTTCCCTATCATATCAGTTTATTTTTATTTTCCTTGGATTTGATGTTCTTTTAGGCTTCAACACTGGCGTAACAGGCACAGGCATAGCAGGCAGTCTTGCTGATCTTCTCTTTGATGCCTGCCTCACATCACCTTGACATGCAGTCTGTCTTTTGGGTATTGTCCCAGCACTCTACAAGACATCTTAACAGTCAGCAGAAAAAAAGCCAAAAGCAATCTCTGCTCAACCACTCGGAGAGTAAGTCAATAATTCAAATTTATTTAAGCAATTATTAGATGAGGCCTGAGGTGTGAGATATAAATGTAATCTGAATGTCCTTAAGTCCTTTTAACTTGCAGGTACAAATGATACCATATTAGCATCAAAGTTCATATTTGGGTCTCTGGCACCTCCCCTTTGAGTAACTTCAGACTCTTCACTCCCACTTTCTTCTCTAAACAGTCATGAAGTCCAGAGAACATGTCCTACACTGTTTATAAACTGTGCTTATTGGCTATTAATGCTGTCACATGGAATCTGCTGGAGATGAAAAAATCCTCTCTTCCTGAGAGTGCTTTGTTTCCTGCCATTCCTCCACATGGGAGCTAAGAGTGCTTCCCTGGCAATGGGTTGCCATAAGCAGGATGATGTGGGGTGTTAGGGGAACAGGGAATAGGGAAGCCTAACCTAGGTTTGGAGGAGGACAAGATGGCTAGGAAAAATTCCTTGGGAAATCTTCTGTCTGACATATGTCTTTAAAGACTAAAAATGAGTTAATAAGCTGAAGAGGAATGAAAGAACATTTCAGACAGAGATTCAACTTTTAAGTCCTTAAATATCACACTAAAGAACATGAGTTTTATTCTCTAACCAATGAGGAGCCATTAAAATTTTTAAATAGACAACAGAATGATTAGATCTAAGCTTTGGGGAAAAAAAATTTTGGCAACTTAGGAGGAGATAATTTAATATGGACCTAGCCTGGAACAGAGTCACAATTTAAGATATTGTAATAATTCCATAAACTTGACTATAGCAAAGGCAGTGAAAGGGTAAAGGAGATTGATTTGAGAAAATCCGACAGACAGAATTAAGAGGGAATTATATTGTAAAGTATGAGAAGGTGAGGGTAAAGGAGAGTGAACAAGATTCAAGCTGAGGTTTCTCTCTTGACTGGGATAAAAGCAATGCCTTTACGATAGAAAACATATGAGGATTGAAACCTGTTTAGAAGGTCAAAGAATAAAAATAATGCATTTGAGTATCTAATAGAAGGCCTTGGTAGACTGAGTGAAGGCAAAGGTCATGGAGGAAAAAGAAATATTGAAGAAAAGTAGCAAAATAATACTTTAAAATACTATCACATCAGTTTGGATTTTGACTAAACCATTCATATCTTAATTGATGCACTGCTTGTAATGAAAAGGATTTGACTACATTTTATTTACAAATTGGAATTAAAAACAGAAAAGTTAGCATTTCTTTTATTGGCAGTTTAAAATAATGTTAATAATTTTAACAGCTTTGAAAGAAATAAGGTACCCTGGGATTTTGTATCTACTTCTGGATGTAACACCAAGTCCTCAGATTCATGTCATAAAATGAAAGCAGAGTTCTGAGCCTAGGGATCAGCAAACTTTTTCTATAAAGGGCCCCAGAGTAAATATTTTAAATTTTGTGGGCTCTATAGTAAATATTTTAGATTTGTGGGCAACCATCCAGTGCTGCCATTGAAGGCAAAAAAAAAAATCCATAGACAATATATGATTGTGTTTCAATGAAACTTTATTTAGAAAAACATGTGATAGGCTGTACATGATCCACAGGCTATGGTTTACTGACTCCTTCTTTTAGCTAATAAGCTATCTTTTTTTGTCCAATTTATTTCCAGAAACAAATTTGGGTTAGAGAAGCATCATGTAAGATTATGGAGATACACAGAATTTAATTTATAGATTTTTTTTGCTTAGGGTCTTTCAAATTGATTTTAAAAATTTAAAGAACTCTAATACCTTTATTCATCTTTTAATCTCCTCAAAATTCTCAGTTGTTGCATTTTTTTTTATTATCTTACTGAAGCTTTCAGAAAGACACATTATACTAGATCATAATGAAAAATAGAATCTTCTTTAACTGAAATTATAAGTGTACCAAGAAATTAGGGTGTGATTGCACTTCTGGGAAATCATCAGCTTGTTGTTATCCTTAAGGCCAACTTGCATATGACACCAATATCTTTCCAAAGCCCATTAAGGCTCACAGGAAATTCAGAGTCACTAAAGATGAATCAAAAGGCCACAGAGACCTAGAACCATGGAGGTAAGAATGAGACCCTACCACACAAAGTTTGTCACTTCTTTATGGCAGTTGCCTGAACTTTTCTGACATGAAAGAATGAGATCTTTATAAATCAAGGCCTAATACTCTACAGGAAATGTTAAAGTCACAGAAAAATTGAGATGGTAGACATAGTACATATCCTTGCAGTCTGAAGACTCTTTATAAGAGAAATTTTTAGTTAGTCCTCAGTCTTCATTAAAAACATCCCTCTGAAAGTACAATTTACATCTCAAAGCAAATGCGGAGCTGAGAAAAACATTATAGATTATCTAATCCAACCAAATCATTTTACACACAAGTAAACTACCCTTGGGCCTGCTAAGAGACTTGAACAATCTCCTGGATGATTTAGTTAAGTGAAAGAGTCCTCACTAATACTCTTAATTAAATGATTGCCATTTTGAGTTTTTGACCATACATTATAATGCCTGTGAATGAAGCAACACAAGAAAAGCATAAGTTTTTCTAGGTCCAATTCATGTACTTTGGTATTAAGTTACTGTTCTAGATTCAGGAACACAGTAATATGTAAAATAAAGTCCTTTCCCTTAAGAATCTTATATAGACAAAAATCACCAATATGATCTTTACATGTGCCAGGCACTATTCTAGATGCATTGCATATTGTAATTCACGTAATTCTCAGCAAAACAGCTATCTATAGAGATTTTTCCAATTTGAAAGAAATTGAACCAAAGATATAGAAAAAGTAATTCTAACATAAAATAATGTGAATTTCCCCAAGAGAATTATAGAAATGATTACATTTTCAAAAGTTGTTAGAGATCTGTGGTCCGTGATTTTTTAACTGTAATACAGAGTTGGTGGGAACTAGAGAGTTTTGCTTTACCATTCTTCCTGTGATAATACTCAGCTTTTAAAAATATACCTTTTCCTCAACATACTCACTGGTATTCTCTAAGAAAGTTTGCAATGTTTTTAAAAGCAAAAATTATTCAAGTGTCAAAAGTACATATTTTACACATCACATTAAGTTGACATGACAAATTTTAAGGAATCTGGGAGGATGAATATTGAGGAAACTTCTTATTTTATTGCAGTAGGCTATTTTCTACCTAGAAGTAAAGAGATTGTTGAGAATATTCTGTGCCTTTTTCCCCAAATACTAAGTGATGTTTACTGACAGTCCTAAATCCATACATAGACAGTTTTCTCTCTTAAAGTACAGTTCATAATTATAATAAAGATATGACTAAGACTGTGAATAGTCCTCTAAAGTTCCAAAAGCAATGTAAATGCCAATGTTTTCTTCTATCTTTTAAAATTGGTTTGGTTTCTTCAGTAAAAAATAGACCTACTAAATAAACAGCTGTCATGCTCTTCGAGCCTAGTGCAATCTTCAGGTAAAAAAGCTGGTAAAAAACTGCCACAGGCAGAAGGTATACCTAGGTTTCTTAGTAAAAATTATACTACTCTATCGTATTAAGTTTAGATGTGGGTTTTATAGATATTTTATACAGCATTCATTTAACAAATTTTAAAAAGTAAAAGGACAAATTTTAAAGTATTTGAGAAAGTACTAGAATTTCTACAATATTAATGTCGCAGTGACTAAAATATTTTTGAGAGAACTTGAGTACTGCATGAATTTTAAATGCAATAATAAATGGAGTTTTGTCAATGTAAGGTAATTAGAAATTTAACAGTAAATTCCCTTCCCCTATTCTGGATTCAGCTTTCAGACTGATGATCAGAGCAAACTATTATGCCAATATCTTTGTTTTAATAATGTCATTTTTTTTGTAGGGTTAAATAAACTAAAGTACATTCAAATAAAAGTTCATACAGTTCTAGAAAGGAGCTTCATCAATTTGCTTATGAAACAACAGTATTATAGCCATTGAATATGAACCCTTTCCTGTATCTTTCTTTATTGCTAATTTTTATAAATCTTTGAGAATTTGTCTGTCCTAATTTTGTGAGACAAAGTTAATTCTGAAAATTAAGAGATCATAACAACATTTTATACATTTTAAATCGATTTCATATATCCCAGTGCTTTCAGAAATTGAAACTGAAAAAAGTAAGAAATATTGACTCAAGTCAGTCAGCCATTTCTGAGATTACCTACAGGTGTACTTAGTCACATATTTCTCTTTCTGGCCATTCTGCACTCATGTGTTTGCTGTTTGCAAACACTGAAGCTCTTGGTTTTGTTTTTGGGTTTTTGTTTTTTGTGTTTTGCTACACTACTCCTCTCCTACCCTTTCCTGCTAACTAATTCAAATCTTTTCCTGTTTCTTTCACTGCCATCTCTTTCTTCCATTTCTCTACAAAATTCAGTTTTGATTCTCCTTTATCTTCCTCTCTTTCTTGGAAAATTCATGCAATTTTGTAGCTCCAACTATTTTTTTTTAATGAAAAAAAAAGAAAAGTATTTTACAACAAACATGGAATTCAAATCTAAAGTAGGTATATTAATCAACAACATTCCTTTACAGATATTTTTCTAACCATCTACACTCTGCTAAAGCAGGGTTTAAGGTAATTTTTATTTATTCATAGCAGCCACCTCTGGCCACAGAAAAGTGGAAAGTTGCCTTGTTGATCTTGTCCATTGACTGTCCTCCAAAATTCAAATTTTCTAATTTGGGAGGGTAATATTTACCTTCAGTTTTCTCCAAGGATGACTCTCATCCGACATGGACATGGTTTTAGCTTTAAAATGTTGGCAAAACAGTATTTCCCTTTAATTTTCTGGATTCTTCTTTAGCTGCAATTATTTGAATAAATTATCACATCTACTTTCTTCCTCTTGCAACTGACCCTTTTCCCAGCTTTTATCTAATCACTTGGATTATCAATCTATTGGCAAAATTACCATTGCTAAATTATTGTTGGACTATTTACAATGGCCATTATAACAGTGCAATCGCCATTGTTACAATGTCTATTGTAGTTTATTATTTCAATTGTTACCATTACAGACCTGTTTGGATGGATTTCTATGAATGCCCCTCCTATTTGGATGACTTCAAAAAACTACATATCTGAGCCTAAGTTGTTTCCTGTTTTGTGTCTATATTTTCATCAGTCTCCTAGATCTTTTATTTTTTTCTTTGGAAAAAACAGTGTGTTCTTGGCCATTTGAGTGTCTTCTTTGTGAGTTGCTTATTCATGTTCTTTCCCCTTTGCTCATCTCTTTATTTTATGAATACCTATTATTACTCACTGGATGTTTCCTATTGCATGTTTTTAAAGCCACCATTGTCAGCTCTATCTCTCCGTGTCTAAACACAAATTTCCTTCCACAAACCAGATGACTCCACTTACTTCTCCAATCTGTGATATATCCTTTCCTTCAGCTCAGAGCACCTTTTGCCAATATCGCTGATTTGGCAATAAATTCTCTTCTGAATCATGGCATTTCTTTACTGTTATCAAACATTTATCCATTGATAATTACTTCCTGCAACTATCACATAAAATAATTATATTGACAAAAGTGTCTTGAGACTTATCAAGCACTGTGCAAAGGTATTAGACTATTATGAATATACTTTTTATAGATATTTTTATCCATCTCTGTCATGCTTCTCCAGCTAGAATATTAGAATTGTGCCCCTAAAAATGTCTAATTTAATGGCACGAAGAGGCACTTGTAAATATTTGTGATCATATGAATAAATAATTCAACCTGTAGAGTTAGGAGAAGTAAAGACATTTTATTGTTAAGAAAATATCCCATTCAGATGGTAAAAGTATCATTTAGTTTTAAATTGTAATTGCCTTTTGTCTACTAGATGTTCTTTAAATAATTAATGTCAAACAATCTTGTAATTTACAAATTAAATAAATATAAATTTTCTATGCTACCTATTTCCCTCAGAATTGTCTCTTGGATCCTTTTATTGATAAGACTTCATTTATTTCTAGTAATTTAATTAACTATATTAACCTTTAGTGGATTTGATATAGAAACACATTATATGGAATAATCCACAACAATAATTTTCATGAGTAGATGATTATAATTTTTAGAGTAGAAAGAGTCACTCAATGAAAAAAATTCTATATGGTAAATTATCAAAGAAAGTTTTCCTACAGAATTAACTTGTACTTTACCACAAGAATACATAAATTATTACTGTTTGTAAAGAAAATGGAGAAATGTTAATTAGGCTGATGATAGAATTTAGAACTCTACAGGAATTTTCTGGCCATTTCAGAATTTATGGTTAGGAAAAAAATAACAAAAAATTATGCTTTTTAAGTCCATCTATTTATTTACTCTTGGGATCTAAATGTGTTCATCCCGAACCACAGGAATTAGTGGTAAGAACTTTCCAACAATGAATTCCCTCTCTGCAATATTAGTCCATGAGCACAGGCATATTAATGACATGTACTGAATTAACTGACCTAGAGATTATGTCTCCACATTGTGGGGGAAACAGCTACTTAATTTTTCTATTATATCAACATAGAAATCTGGTAGCGATCAAATTATTAAAGAGCAATTTTTAATTGTTAGAGTCTCTCCTGGGTCTAAAGAAGGAAGAATAGTTGACATGCATACTGCATAGTGGATAAAGAGTTAAGTAAGGATTGTGATCCTACTTGGCCAAGATTTCATTCTTGAGTACATGACTATGCTTTTAACTAATGATTCTCCTGGGTTGGACCAAGGTAATCTTTGAAAGAATCATGTGGAAAACTGTCCAAGAAATAGTAATACACCATCATTTGAGAGTTATCTTATAGGTTACAATCTGCTTTGACATATGTGATCACATTTGAACCACTCTGTGAATAGCTGGTATCATTATGTCCAATATAAAATTGGAAGTGAGACTTTTCCAAGATCACACAGATAGTAGGTGGAAATGTCAAGATTCATAACCAGTAACTGTAAACTCCATGTTTGTTTTGATAGCAAGCTGCTTTCTAAGGTAAGTGAGTACACACTCAGCAGGAATCATTCATATTTTTTTGGTCCACCTATCCAAATTGTTCCTATAATTAATTGTTTGCTTCTTGTGACTTCTTTGTAATTTCCATATTTTAGCTAATCAGATTTTTAAATAGACCATGCATTGATTTGTTCCCATGATTCTTTACCATTCTTCTTCACTTCAGTACCCCATCATTCTGTATCTTTTGATTGCCTTTCTTAGATCTTGTTTACTTCTAATTAGGTTGATATTAACAATTGAAGCAATTATCTTGAATACAGTGTCAATCTTTTTCTTTCCACAGGCAATAGCATTGACTGATGATATAAATGTATCTGGCATCCAAAGCTGCTATCCTAATTTGGCATTCCTACTCAATTTCAATTACACAAGTTTTGACACTATCTATTAATTTATGATCTTAGAACAACAATGTTGCAGTCATGGATGATTTGGACAATATAAAATATAGAAATATTTTGGAATGATTATCTATTTCTAATTCAGTGTTTTTATTGTGTAGCTTCTGAGGAGGTCTTAAGTGATATATTTAATTAACTGCAGTGCTATCTTATTCTAAAGATTTTGATCTTGCATTGTGCTTCTTTAATATCAGAGCCTTTTATGTTTAGTGGTATTACATTGAATTAAATTTATTCCTTGGGCATTAGTTTTCATATTAAATAAACCCATCATTTTCTGTTTTTAAGTGTTCTTTGATCTTCAATGATTAGGTATTTTGAAAACTAACATTATTTTATTAGAAAATGTGGATGCTTAAAGGATGCATTCTTTTCTTGTAAACAAACTTGCATAGTAAAAAATTTAGACTTCACTCACTAAATGGTTAAATGTATATTTATCCATAAATTTTTTTTAAAAATAATTTTAATTAAAAACATGGAATTTTCTCAAACTGGGAGTTTTTTATTCTTGCTTCACTTTTCATTATTCTATTCTGGCTTGGTCTAAATATATTTCCAACA
Source organism: Pteropus medius (assembly GCF_902729225.1). Classification (NCBI taxonomy): domain Eukaryota; kingdom Metazoa; phylum Chordata; class Mammalia; order Chiroptera; family Pteropodidae; genus Pteropus; species Pteropus medius. Next base: position 30,192,305 of record NW_024354500.1, read on the forward strand.
CAACACATTTCAGAGCCATTAACTCTCCCCAGAGACCTATAACATTTATATATGTTGTCCAACTGTTTCAATTTGCGCCTAGAAAAACTTAGTTGTGATAATATTGGATGAGTTGGCCAAGATACTACCATCAGGTGGTGAAAGAATCCAATCTAAAACCTAAATCTCCTTCCTCTACTCACATATTTGTCTTTTTGCTTTTATCAAACATTAAGCATTCATATCATCTACTTCTAACTGTAAGAAAGTGTTCTGTGTGTTAGAAAAAAAATAAGTGGAATACGAAGTACTGATATTGTCTTAATAATGGAGGAATTATGTTTCTAAAAAAAATTCAAAATTCTTACTGTATCATTTCAGCTAAGCTCTTTCTTCCAAAGAGAAAGCAAAAATAGCACAATAGAAACATATAGATGGGTTAGTAGAGGCCTATGTGGCCATAGGAATACCATTTGCTAATGGACTTAGATCAGGATGCTTGATTCAATACTCCTTGGTAAGGGAATAGAATTAAGCTTGTCTAGCTTAGAACAGTGATATTTAGCAAAAGCAGAACAACTGAGGGGAGGAGGCATTTTGAAATTTGAAGGAGCTTAAAAAAAGCTAATGATTAGAGAGAGTTAAAGATATTTATGGGAGAAAGTGAAAGATGCTAGAGAGATAGACAGGGTAGTTCCACATAAAGAAGAAATTTTTAGTGTTCTACATGAAGAAAAATTTCCTAATGTTCAACAAGACAGTCAAATATCCTGCCAGCCATTCATCTAGAAAGTCATATGCAATTGAAATTGATACTGGTCCATTATCACGAATCCTAACAATGGTTTTGCTTTGAGTTCCATTTAAATGTCTGCTTTCCGTTATTTCGGTACTTCTTTTATGGAGTGACTTCTGATTTTCTGACATCTCTTAAATGTGAACTTATTTATTATAAAGAAATTTGAGATTTTAGTTACTTGAGTATGTTTCTAGTGTAGTTGTGATTGAGCATTTACATATTGAAACCCATAATGTCATAATAATATCATATTATTGTAATTTATCCTTTGTATTACAATTAAAGTACTATGTTATTTTTTCCTCAATAAGTAAGTAGATGATTCTCATTTTAGGGTAACAAAGAGGGCATTACAAATGGTGGCACTGAGACTGTTACAGATGAGATCTACTGTCTTATATCAATTAATTCCAATCACTGGGCACGTGACTGCCACATAACAGAGTCAGCATGGGGTGACCATGTATCCTTGTGATTACTTCATGGGGTTTAATAAAGAGCAGTATATCATAGAAATATTGTTTTACAAAAGTGAAGATATTTAAATAGATGATTTTCTTGTTCATGATCAGTATGGAGTCCTAGATACAGTCTAAAATGGCACTTATTTTGTATAATATTTTAAAGCTATATACAATAGTTAAGAATTGAAGAATATGTGGTTTTACTTTCTAAATGCTAGCCTAATGCAGTGCATTTTAAATTATCCCTCAGTGTATGTTATAGCATATTAAAGTTATATTCAAACTTTGTTTTCTTTGGGGATTCAAATATTTTTCTAAAAAGTAGAGTATGCTAATGGATGTGTATTTGAATGTATCTCTCTTACTATGTACCTATGTAGCTGTTTAGTCATAGGTATCTATTTAAAGTCAGAAAAACTACACATACATCTGCAAACACATGTGTGCATATAGGAGGATTTTATCATGCCAGAACTGACATTCTTTTGAACTTCAGAGGATATGATTTAGATGAGATGCTGATAAACTAAAGAACTAAAATAAACAGAATAAAAAAACCAAGACGGTGAGGAGGCTCTGAGTCCCACATGTTATAAGGAAAGTTTAACCAAATGAGGCAGGTTAGCCTAAAGAAAGAAAGATCTGAGGGTAACACGATTGCTATTTTCAAGTATTCTAAGGAAGAGTGGCTTATTCTACTTTCTTCCACAACCAGAAAGAAAGGAAACACGTTATAGGAAACAACATTTTAGTTCACTATTAAGAAGAACTTTCTGGCATTTCTGGCATGCAACTCTGTCAACTATAGCCCCGATTAAAAAAAAAAAAAGTGTCCCCTGCTATGTTGAATAAACAGATCCATTCTGTACCACTATCTGACAGGAATGCGGTGGAAGGAATTCTACATTAGTAAAATGGTTGCATTAGAGTTCTTTTTAATTCTATGCTTCTAACTAGTAATCCTGGAAGTCTGATTTGCTATTGTTTTCAATAACTTGGCAAAAGTTTCTCTTGATGGAATCATATTAATTCCAGCTAGGCTTTCCTTTTATAACTGGTCTTTCTAATGACAAATAACTACTATGGACCCAGAAAGGACACAACAACATGAAGTGAAATGAGTACTTCCTCACCTCCTCACCTCCCATACACCGTACTGACAGCCAAAATTGGGAAAAAGTTGTGCTCTTGTTATTTTTCTCCGGGAAATTTTTAAAGAATACACCTTAAATTCCTTTTTAAAAAAATCTGCATTACATTTTCATAATCAGTGTTGCTTCTGTGAATGATGAATTATATTTTACTTTTTTTGTTTTTCTTAGGGAGTCTCATTACTATCTAGAAACAACAACAATAAAAAGCCAGAGAGGAAAGAAAACTACTTCCGCTACTCCACTCAAAATGTTACAACATATTGCAATATGCTACTAGGAAAAAAATATGCATGTGTTTTTTTTAACACTAGGCCATCTTCATATGGTCTGACATCTTTCCTCATCTCCATGGGAAGCATATGATGTGATTTTCTAAGAGAGCAATCTGGAATGAATATTTTAATCCTCCTCAGGAAGGCAGAATTTATAGAATTGCTGATAAAATTGCTTCCTAATGGTATCAGTTTTTTTTTCCTTTATTTTTAACTTATAAAGAATGTCTCTAAAGACTTTTATGAATGCCTTAAAGTTCTACTTCTTGAGAAATTAGTTAGAAAGGAAAATTACACTCATTTACTTACTTAAGGAAAACTCCCATCACCCCTTGGTAAGACTCTCAATAACCAATTTTAATACTAAAGATTTCACAGAAAGGGTAACAGCTATATTGAGGTTTTAATTTAAAAACGTTTTGAGCAAATGGCATATAACACTTTCCTCTGGCTTCTGGGAAATGCATATGCCATATGTAAATAATTGCTATTAAAAAAAAAAAGACTTATATCTTGATATTCACTGCCACAATCTTTCTTGCCTCCTCTGAATCTCTCTAATCTGAAATGGAGATCTCTGCTGACTGGGATCAGGATGACAATGAATGCTCCATGATGGCCTGGCACATAGTAGGTGGTACTTCAAACATGCACATACACACATACACACACATACAGATAGACAGACAGGTAGACAGAATGACTGAATTACTCACTTTGTTTCTTTTTCTTTCTTTCTCACTGGAGTTATCAAAGGACTGAAGATTTCAAAGATCTCACCTGCTTATGCAAAGCTGCAAGTTCCTGGACTGAACCTCCATTAAAATCCTGGCCCATCAATGATAAAACCAATCATCTTTTTGTTACCCTGACAGTGCACCTTTCTAAATCTTAAATTTAGGAATTTTTGAGCTGCTTGAATTAAAGAACTGCTTCCATGTGGCAAAGGAAAAGAGAATATAGGGACCATTTGCTCCCTCACTCCGCTACCACAGTTTTCCTATTTCAGACATCTGTTATCCCATCTCAGAGGCCATTTATCAGAGACTATTTATCAGTGGTACATCATATTTGCTTTTCCAAGCTACCTCAAAAGTACTTTCTCCATCAACCGAAACTGTGGTCCAGTCCCACAAGGTGCTACTGGAAATATGAAACCCCTCTTCTTTCATAACCACATTTCTTACAGAGCCTGAGTTTTATTTGTTCTTGCTTCTTCCTTTGAATATGCTTCACAAAAGAAATAAAAGTATAACTATTACGTGACACATAAATATTTGGTTATATTTTATAAGGCTCCTACCTGCTGTAGTTAATCACTTTATGTCTAAAAGAGATCTTGGAAGCTAGTAATTGCTTTTGTGCATGTTATCTAATGAGTACACATTGTACTCAGTGACCTTTCTAATTTTTATTTTCATGAAAACAATCTGATAGTGATTGGAAAATTTTCAAAATTTGAATTTTATAAAACTACAGGTGAAAATTTGATCAGGTTATTACATCTTTATATTCAAATCATGTACTTAAGCCAATAAAAATGAACTACAAAGGAATTCTTCAATCTAGAATCTAGTAGAAGGTCTGATACATAGTAGGTGCTGAATTTATGCTTAAAGTTTTGAAAAAAAAATTAATTTGAACTAATCACTTTGAATTTCCATTTTTTGAGCTATAAAATGATGACTAAAGAAAAATAACATGTATGTCTAGTTTGACGTTTGGCACATAAGAACATGTAGCAAATCTGCAGCAGGTAACAATTCTCTTTAGACCTACCACATTCTCATGCCTCTGCACATCTACTCATATTATGTCCAGTACCTAAAGAGACTTCTCTCCTTTTACCCAGCTCAAACTTCCCTGCCTAGAATAACATCACTCAAATATCACTCCTCTGATGTGCTTTCTCCTAATTTCTCCTGCTCCTCTAGGTCCCCTTTTTCTTTCTCTGTACTCCCTTACTATGTTATTCATTTTGCTGTTATAATATGGATTGTTTGTTAATGTGATTATATGTATTTGTATAACAGTATTATGATATCAGTGAGAACAAGACGATTAGTTTTCATATTCCCTAAGAGGTCTGCAAATATACAACTATTTTTCGAGTCAATGAATGAATTAATAAACTAATTATCTAGGAAGCTAACAAAAATATAAACTTAAAATACACCAATATCCTAGAAATACCAAAAACTTTAGCTACTATTTACTCATACAGCCAAGTATAGTGTATATTTTTCACTAGTAAAGTAAGGATAAAGATATTTATTTTTAATTTGAAGTAAATAAAAGACTGACTTTTTTTCTAAATAACATTATGTTTTTATGTTTGTGTACATGCCCGTGCATGTGTGTATGCATATAAAGAGAGAGAGGGAGAAATGTTTCCATTTAATTGGATGCTAAAATGACACTCTTGTGTCTTGTATATGATTGAGTCACAAGACAATAGGTGTTAACAACTTCATATTCAAAGCAAAATGCTAACCTTCTATGCAAGACTTGCTGAGAATTATGTAAAAAGCATTCTTTTCAAATTTTGGCTAATATCCAACTTGAGAGTGTAATAGGCTTGTAAGTATTGAAAAGTGGAAGAATTTTTTGGAGAAAGTTGTCAGTGTTTTATGCATGTTACATCTTAACCCTTGGGGAAAGAGCAGAGTCCTTTCCTAACCTCAAACACATGGGAGAAGGAAGAGATCAAAAAATTTGGAACACTTGGCATATGAATTTTGGGAGCACAGTGTACTAATATCTGGCGTGTACCTGGATAAAAACAATGATGAGAGAACTAGAATTCTCTACCTTGTGGCAAAGTGAGGTGACCCCATTGGGATCAGTGTGCTCTACCAGTGTTTGTCCAGGTAAAGAATATTCTTAGGATTTCTGTGGACCAGATCTTAAAGGGACTGTACCCAAGAAGGGTTATGGACCCCCACCACTGTAAGACAATGTTTATGGTGTTTTTACTGAGAGTCTCTGCTCGCTCGCTCGCTTGCTAACTTGCATGCTCTCTCTCTCCTTTCCCTGTGTGTGTGTGTGTGTGTGTGCGTGTGCGTGTTGTGCAAAGTGCTTTAAAACTTTGATGCTAGATCTATTTTAAAATTACGCATATTTTAGATTTTAGAAAGTTGAAAACACAATGTATGTTATATATTATAAGCATATCTATAATCAAACACATTGTATATGTATGTATATATGTGGTGAAACATATTCAATATTTCACTAATAGGCTGCTGTTCAGGACAGGTTTTGCATCTGAATTACGAAAGTCTCATAGTTTTCAGAAATATTGAAAAAGTATATGAACCTGCACATATTATATTCACATCTGAACACAGAGAAAGTTAGTTTACTGGTGTTCTACCTCATTTTTGTCTCCATTTAGGTAATCTTGAAAAAAACTTGCTTTCTTTATGCCTTGGTTACTACAATTAAAAAATAGGAGCCTTGGGCTAAAGCAGGAATTACAAACACAAATGTCTTCAGAAACAGATTATAAAAAGGAGTGAAACAGCCAGCTGGACATGGCACTATAATATGGGCTGGTGAGACTACAGTGGATTGAAACACTCTCATCCTGTCCAGAGGCGTTCATATACTAAAGAACTATAAAGCTCTCTGAGGATTAAATTCAGCACATCTGTGGACAGTCAGCTTGTAGCCTCTGAGCTATCTATCTTTACCATCTCTCCCAGTGCCAAGGATCTATAACATTCCTATTTCCGGGAGTGGATAATTTGACTTGTGTAGTTCCTTATGGTGTATTCTTCAACACTTTTCTCAAACTCCACACACAATACTTGAACATCACATAAAGTTACTGTCCTTCGAAGCCATTTCCTACCTGCTTGCTCCTCCTTTATAGTTTCCCTATTGAAATTATTACTGTCTTTCATCTTCATTCATTTCTTTTTCTATCCAGTAGGATTAAATGCTTAGAGCTTCCTTTTATTACAATGTAAAGTAGCCAGGAGTTTGATGGAAATAGCCAAAGAATTCCAAAATGGGTCAAAGCAAATTCAAATAAAATAATAATTTAATCTAGGATTATTGAATTATTTTCCTCCACTTTCATGCAATGGACTTGCTGGGCCATTAAAAAAAAAACAAGTTTTGAAGTAGCCCTTTATTCTAAAATATATTAAAAAAAAAAAAAGCATTCTATCAGACATGCCACAAATTCATTATTCATTTAAAGCATTCCTGTCTGCTATTTTCCCCTTCAACATTTATAATGTTCTATTGGAGAAAAAGTTGCTATTTCAGAGCTCTTTGAAAATTTGATTTTTCTTCTCTTCCTCACATTTTTTGCATGTTGGGAAACAGAATTCCATTAAGATGATATTGAAGAGCCCTGGTAGTCAATAGATACTCCTTATACTTTCTTACGACTATTTCTTACTACTATTTCTCTCTGACATGCCCAATTTTGCCTTAAATTTGCTTCATAAGTAAACTGCCAGGAAAGGCAGTTTTTAATTAAATCATCAGGTCACATTCTTTTTCTGAAACCTTTTCCCCTGCACTGTGCATTTCTTCCCAGCACTGTGGTGTGTATATTGATGTTCAGAGCTTGCAATGGCTATCAAACTCAGTAGTGCGAACCTTTTTCCTTTGCAATGAATACCAAATTACTTTCTCTCTGTAGCATCCTGGCTGAGGGAGAGAAAACAAGACAGCGATCTGATGATTCTGAGAGAAAATATACCATTTTTCTAAAGATATAAAATTAATTTTACTCTATTCACTTCCTTGTCTTTTGTTTACCTGTCAACAAAAATAAAATTTTATTCAGTCATACCGTGTTTCACTGAGCTTCACTTTATTGAACTTTGCAGATGTGACTTTTTACACATTGTAGGCAAGATCACGACTTGATTTATTGTGGTGATTTGGAGCCAACCTGCAATGCCTGTATTTAGTATTTAGTACTCACGGGTTTAGTAATTCATTCATAGGTTCATGTGCTAACTTAATGCTTGTTTTTAAGAAGGATCCAGTAAGAAATCTAAGGCAGAGTCCCTCTGCCTTAACGACAATAAAATTAACAACAATAAAATACCTAATACAGTATCTAACACCAAATAGAAACAAAGATAAAATTAAAGGTTCTCAAAATGCTTCTCAAATCTATAGATGAGAGGAGGAACAGAGGTGGCACAATTACTTGTGTAATAATTACTTCTCCCATAATCTATCCTCACCGAATGGTGTTCGGCAAGAGTTGAGCTTTCCTTTCTAACTGGGGCTGAGGAGCAGGGGGAGACTATGTGTGTGCTGCATGTGTGTGTGGTAGTGAGGGAAGAAAGTAATGATTTCTGAGGGAGGAGAATACTTAAAATTTGCATGAATTAAATTATGTATGTATTATAGTATTTTAATAGCATCGTGACCAGTGACTGAACTGATTATATCTCTATGTAAAAACTCAATGATACATATTTTATTCTTGACATCTTATAATTTGATTCTGAGAGAATAAGCCTATACACAGAAAGCAAAATATCAATATATAATATAATACAGAGATTTCAAAAGGCAATATACACGTGTGATGAGGTCCTTAAATCTTGGGATTCAGAAAAGAGGAAAAGACCATGATAGGTCCCACATACCTAGGGCTTTGGTGTCAATAGGTACCAGCTAAGGACTCCCATCCTTATGTAAATACCCAGTAGAAAACAGTTAAAGGTCCTGAGGTATAAGTGCTTTATTTATGCATTCAGATTAACCTCTGCTTCGCGTCCAAGCCTGGGATTTTCTTTGACCTTTGTTCCCTGGAATCCTGAGTTTCCTGAGTTTCCTGAGGCACCTGTGGCAACTCTCGCTCAACCACCACCTCAAAAATTAGTTGCAATGTTTAAAAGATTTAAAACACACTTTAGCAAAGGAACTATAAAATAGATTATCTCAGTCTTTTGGAATGAGGTCCCAATTTCAGGAGCTCTCTAAGCCATGCAGAGAGGGATAGAAAGAAATGGGAAAAAATGTAGAAGTCATATAGGCTCACATATGTCATCTGAGTTTTGGAAGAGCAAATTTAGGAATTTTCATTCTATGTACTTTCTTTAGCTAGGGGGCTCCTTATTTCTGATTCTATATAATCCTGAGCCAGGTTTATGCACAGATGGAAAAGAAAGCTGTTTATACAATGAAATTTGAAAGGCCTCAACAAGTTTCCCACCAATCTGTCAGTGCCTGGAGCACTGACCTCTACAATCACTCATCTGAGATAAGGCACTGTGTCCTTAAGAGATCTTACTTAATAAGAAAAGGGAATGATAAGTTTATCCACTACGTCTCTGTCTTAATTTAGGATATTCTGGTTGTAGGTAACAAAAACAGACTTCAAATTTGCACAAGCTAGTTTATTGAAAAGTAATTGAGATATTTCTCAATACAAAAAGAAAGTGAATAGCCAGTGTCAGAGAGTTGGGGACTCTATAGAGGAAAGTTATAAGAAAACATAAAAAAAAATTCTCTTTCTCTCCTCTATTCTCACCTAATTTTTGTTGTTTTTCTATAATATGTTTCCCTGTTTCCTCTAGGCAAACCAACTGCTCGTGCTTATTTAAGAAGATACTGCCATACAACATCAGCCTCAGCATCTGAGTTCAAATCACCTCACTCCAAGTGAACACTCCAGAAAGAATTAGACCAGCTGTGTCTTAACTGCATTTCTGATAGATCGAATCCTGTTGGCTCAATATTATTCAGAGATCTGTCTTTGGCTAGGTCAACTATGGTCAGAAGTGCAAGAATAGTCTTCCTAAGTGTGCAACAGCCAAGCTTCGTAGGTTTTAAAGCAAGTTTCAGAGAAATGGGGTCTTTTTGTATTGAACAAATGCTTCAAAAGATATCTACCGTGAATCTATTAAAAGCCCATTAAGAAGGGTGAAGATGTGAGATTAGAGAAACATGCTCTGGAGTTAAGGACAGAAGATTGTGTTTTTTTGAAGGAGTAGGGAAGTATGGCAATGTTGGTGAGCTCAGGGTTGGCTTGGCTTCAGCGGAGGCTTCCACTGTCGGGGCAGCTGCAGTAAGTGAGGGTGAGAACATCATGGGGAAACAGAGAGCTCTGAAGACTAACATTGTATTAAGGAGGCCTTTGGTCTCTAAACACATCCTCTCCAATCAAGTTGGGTAACTTTCCTCCCTGGACTATTTTAATCACTAGAGAAAATCATTGGCTAAATGATTTCTTGCTCAGGTTTCTGGGTAACTTCTAGGGGAGATTCGAAAAGGATTGGCTAAACCAGCAGTTTTGCAAGTAAAATCTGAATGATCAATCCATGATATAATAGGTTTTCTAAAAGAAAATTTGGTGGCCAATTATTTTTCAGAATTGCAAGACAGGCAAAATTTAGCAGGAAGTTCCATCATATTAAGCCTTCTTGGAGCTTTTAAGATGCTTTTGTTCATGTTACAACACTTTGCAGGGCCCTGTATGTTTTACAGCATTTCTGGAACTGCTTTTCTAAGGTCACTTTTTAAGAAATGATGGGCTAAACAAAAATAGGAATGAATCTTTTACTTATGAAAAAGCAAAGGCCAATGGCATTCATTTATTTGCACTTGGGTGCAATATATATTGCATGGAACATACCATGACCCCAGATAAGGAAAAAGGTTTTGTGAACAATTTCAGAAATATTTTCAATCTCTTGTAGGAGAGGCAACCTGTTAAGATTACCGGATAGAATACTATGAGGGAATTTAAGGCTCGACCTTAAAGTCCATGGAATCTTCGGCAAAAATACCGCCTCTGAGAGCCTCAGGACACAGGTCACTCACTTCTAAAATATCTGTTCTATTGTAATCACATGGTTGGCATGGGGATTTAAAAGCACAGTATATTTGGAAACATCTTATAAATCAAAAACTACTATACTAAAGGTTGTCTTCAGCTCCAGCAAAATGTAGGGTGTGAAACTTTTGCATAGCACTGAATAAATGCTGCTTGCTCTCTTACTGATTCATGAATCACTGATATCTTAATTGTCATGGCAATTGACACAAGTTGTATTCATGTGAGATTACCATAGCTCTATAGAATTTTTTAAAAATTGTTTAAATTCAATACAGCACACTAACATACAAAAGGATAATAATATATACACATAACTGCATCAAACCAATTATTTTACATATGATATATCCTGGACATGTTATATTTCACCTAGCATTAAACCTCACTGTTTTTCCATTTTTCTATATATCCTTTATAGTAACTAGAAAATATTCTATTATTTTGTACCAAACGTGATTAAACCATTCTCTTATGAGTTTAAATTTGATTGATTAATTATTATGTGTGAGAAATCCTGAGCTAAATGCTTTATGTACATGAACACTTTATGTATTTTAACACTCACAAAATCCTTACGAGATCAGCATTATTGTAACATCCATTTTATGGATTACAAAATTGAAACTTTGAAGAGCTATATAACCTTCTTAAGACCACATGAGTAGAAAGGAACAGCTGCAATCCAAATTAACCTCAGTTTGGATTCAAATTATTTCTAAATTTATTTTAAATATTTCCTTAATAAATGACTTCATATAGTCCTTCGTTCCTCTTGCTTTTAATAAATTGCTTTTTAGGATAAATTTCTGGTGATGGACTTACTGGTTCTCAAAAGTACATTTCTCATGTCTCTTGCCACTGCTATACTGTGCTCAATTAAAATTCATTTTCATCCAAGATATTTACACAATTTTTCATTAGTATTGGTTTTACAATTTCTATTTAATTCTCTTTTTCTAAGAAGAAACAACAGAAGAAATATTGACATGTTTCATGTAATAAGATTTCTATAAACAATATTTGAATGTGACTATAAAAATTTTATACAATTAAATATTTTCGCATACCTACTGTGCGCATGGGACCTATCTATAGGAAATTTGTTTACCCCTTGGCATTCTTGAACTTTAATGCTCCTTTTCATTAGGTTTAACAATCTTACTTTCTAAGATTTTTAATCTTTCTGCCATTTTCTATTTCTTCTACTCTGATTAAAGGTTTTTTGGGGGGCAAAATTAGATATTGATAGATAATCTTCTCTACAAATGAATTTGCATCTAATTAGAGGAGCATTTCTCAGTCTACTCTGTAGAAAATTAGTTCCATAAAAAGCTCTATGAAAAATTCATTGTCAAAAGTTTTGAGACTCTCCATAATGTACCCTCTCTAACAGTCAATCAACAATTAGCATCCGAAAGCTCTAAGAAAAATATTAATAAATAGATATAATTCACTTTATTTAATCCAGAATTTCTCAAACACTTGAAACTTATTTTCAAGACTACCCAATTAACTTTTGACACTGGTGTCACCAATAAATCCTTATAGCAGCTACACTATAGCTCAATAATTTAAACAGACAGCTACTATCTATAATCCAGTTCTGCTGTCTAGCAGGAATTGCTAGGAAATCTTGGCACTTTTATTGAATTACTGATGTAACCTAAATTTCTGTGGGCATTATTAGCCTGTGGGGAAAAGCAGGGCATGTTAATGAAAATAACTCAAATTTCACTGATTTTGTGAAGCAGTACCTCTGTCTATTTGTGAAGTGCCCATGTAAACATATGTGAGCCCACGTGTGTGTGTATGTGTGCACACATTAGATTTTGTGGGGGAGGGACGGGCAGTTTTTAGTAGATATTTTGCATGTAGTCACAAATGAGCCCACTTCCACTGAGCCCTGCTGCTGTTTTAGGACCTGTGGTTACTGCCACTGGCCAGCAAGGATCCACAGTCTCTTCTACTGCCCAGTAACACATCCATAGGCCACCAACTCTGATATACTAGAAAGGTCATACTGTCCCTGTTAAAAATCTAGCAGGTGAGAAGAAATGTTTCCCTTTATTTCAGGAACACTCTGTTAAATTACTATTGAACTTGAATATTTTAAGAGGTTTTAGTGAAATAGCTCTTTTAGCTATAATTTTGTGACTTGAATCACTGAACTAAGGTTTTATAGGGTCTATTCATGAAAAATAGTTCCTTCTTCACTTTGGCAGAAGTTAGAAACAAAGTAGCAATTAGGAAGAGGATACATACAGAGGGTTTTGGGCTGTAGGTGATGATCCATCCCTTGATCTGGGTGATTTTCTTTATTGAGATATAATTGACATAAAATATTACATAAGTTTAAGGTACACTGTGTGATATTTATATGGCCATGTTCAATTTATGAACATAAATGATTTATACAATTTTCAGTATATGATAAATGAAAAAATTACAATAAAATATTTAGAAACATGATGGCTGGGAGTAAGTAAAATGCCCAGTGCAAGTTGGTAAACAGTATAATCCCAAATTGCAAGAAAATCTATTTGATTCTGATGCCCATGTTCTTACCCAGTGTACTATATATTCTTCTTTTCATACATGTCCATTCTAACACTACCTCCAATGCCTCTACTTCTACTCGCCTCCAGGCCCCCTGCAGTCTAATGCATGCTCCCACTCTCTGCTGGTGCCCACCGATTGTCTGAAACCTTAGTTTTTTTTTTTCTTTTCAGATTTCTTCTCCTTTGGCATTATATTGTTTCTCTTTCTTCCTTTCTACTCTTCCCTGTTATCTCTTAGATTTATTCCTTAGTCTCTATTCATTCTCTTTCTTTCTTGTTCAATATTTTATTGTATCTTCTATTCAAACTACTAAAGTAAATATTATTGCTGTAACCAACAGGCAGTAGAGAGGTATAAAAATAGTACCCCAAAAGACTAGTTATCTCTGCTTCCTTCTGAATAAATTCTATTTATCAAAGTAATCAATATTAGCAGTGTGGTATGCAGGCTGTAAGATCATTCCTTAAGATAAAGACAAACAAACAAACAAACAAAAAAACAAAAAACAGAGATGCACTCATTTTTCGTTGTCTTCCAAAAATGAGATAACATGACTTGTCTTTATTATCATTCTGATCAATACATGCGGATTTCGATGAGCACTCTATCATTCTCCTTCCCCAACAAACAATGCTGCAAAAATATTCATATATATTCATTTGGGGGATTGATTCTGTAATTGGGATTATTGCATTACAGTATTTGTGTATCTAAACTATATTAGATGTCATCAGATAACTTACCAAAAATATTGCAATTCTACAACTAGTAAGCTATATATGAGTCCCTCTCATTCCTCACATCTTCATCAGAACTTATAAACCTTTTAAAATATTTTCTAATATGATGAATATAAAATGATATCTCACTGTCTTATTTTAATTTCTTTGATTACTTGTGTATTTGAACATTTTTTATGTAGGATTTGGCAATTTGAACATTACCTTGGAATTACCTATTAAAGAATAGTTCTATCAGGTTATTTGCATTATTTTTTTTTTCTGAATATTTAGTAAGCCTGTCTGCCTAATGCAGGCTTTCATTAGTTGTATGTTGATCTTCAGTTGTCTATTTAAGTTTAAAAATGAGTTAAAGTCTGCTTGGCATACTTTGCTGCCTTATTTTTTCCTAGCTTGTTCGCTTTTCTTTGATTTGGAATTCCCCAGTATTATAAAAGGGGGAAGTACCTAATTATAAGCCATTCAAAAATTGGCATCCTCAAGTCACCCTTCGACTCCATTTCTCACCCCTGTATCCACAGTGCTGGCAGCCTCAGACTATGGGTCTCTGTTCAGTTTACCAAGTCAGGAAGGCCCCCTCCACTCAAATTTCAGGATCTTCCACTGTTCTCCATCAGATACTATTCCTCCACCCACTTTCTTTCTCCAAGGATTGGTTTGAAATGTTTTATCTGATGATGGATTCCCATTCTTCCATCTTCTTCTAGCAAGTTTTATAACCTATTAATTTATTCACTAAATGCTAATATTTTTCTGGGAGATTAGGAGGTAAACTATTTTAATACAACTATTTAACAGGATGTTATACTAGAAATCCTTATACGTTTTTTAAAAAATATATTTTTTTTCTGGTCTCTTAAATAGTATACTTAATTATTTTCTTTCTTTTTATAAAAGATAAAATTTTATTCTGATTAGAGCTTTTGCTTTCATATGAAATTTTTTCATATTTGTCAATTCCTACATGATTTAGACTTTCAATTTTTGTTGTCTTTTTGAGGAAGGATTTTATTCAGTTGACTCATATAGATTATCGTTTTCGTAGGTCAAAATGATAAAATACCAGCAATTTCATATGATTCAACTTAGGTTGGATGTTTCCCAAGTTGTTCAAATTTTTAGCGTTTTGTTTGTTAATTTTTGGCTTGATTGGTTTGGTTAGAGAATATAGTTTACAAATCTATGCTTTTGGTATATAATGAGGTTTTACTCATGGGCAAGTATATAAAAAACTTTTTATAAATAATGAACAAATGTACATTTTTTCTATGGAGGGAACATGGTTTCTGTGTGTGTATGTGTAAACTGTAGTTAAATCAAATCCTCTATATCAGTGGTCTTAAAAGTGTGATATACTCTACAGATTCCTATCAGGAGACAACTATTTTCGGTCTGTTGAGTATTTGAAAAATAAAATCTGAATATCTCTAAAGCAGGTGTGAACTCTCCATTTCAGCCACAGTCTATACATTTCTTATTGTCTTATTACTAACCTAATCACACAATCATATTATCTGCCAAGATAGGCATTTGAGTTTTCTTCTCTACTCTATATATTTTCTCTTATAATGTCCACTTTTTTTTTTTTTTTTTTTTTGTATTTGGCTGCCTTGTTAGATAGTTCTTCAATTATTCTTTCTGAGCACTAAAGCAACCACTCTCTTTTTCTATTCCTGTACTAAATTTTATAATTCAAATGTCATATTTCTTTGGTTTCAGAAAGATCTTTTTATACTCTATCTCGAGAGGCTGCATTTCTTTTTTGTTCAAACTTTTTTTTCTCTTTCATTTATTTTGCCTCAATAGAAACTACTTGTTCTTATTAATCAACTTAATTTTTTTCTCTGTTTTTACTGTATCTTTTAAAAATGGTTTTCTACACCTTCTCATGAGTTTAGGTTATCCCCACGTCCTCATATACCAGGATGCTGGGTTTTTTAGGCACTGACAAAAACATAGTAATTAGCAAAACCACAATCCTTTCTCTGTGAGGCAGAGTATGAAGTTAGCTGACAATATTGAAGCATGTGATGAAGACTGCTTAATGTTTTAGTCTTTTTCAAATATTCTTGAAATGGAATATCTTCTTCCAACCACAGGAAATATTTGTGTAGCCTATTATGGGAGACTGTTTCCTGGGCCATTAGCATCAAGAGGACTATGCAGCCTCTTCGAGAACTTGATTTTATGGGTGCAAAGGTGCAGCCTTCTCCTCACCCAAATGACATCGAGCAGGCAGTATAAATTCTTAGCCTTTGCTCCAGACTCTGCTATCTCCACAAATAATAAAAGCCTTTTTTAATTTTTAATTTTGAAAAGCTCAAGTTTTGGAAGCAAAGTGATTTCCTCCAGACTCATTTAATAGAGTTATTTTATTTGTTGAGATGTCCAGCAAAGAGGTGGCAAAGAAAAGTGGTCAGGGATGTAAATTAAAATCATAACCCATCCTGGAAAGCCAATTTATTATCTCTATCTCTAATCTCCCTTCTACACTCTACTCCCATATTTCCAACAGCCCTTTGGGTATCTTCTTTTGGAGGTTCCATTAATACAGCAATTCAATGTTAAGTATCAAACTTACTATCTTTTCCCATATACTTGTTTTTGTTCTATGTTGCATAAGGAAATCATCAAATCATATCAAGCCTACATTTTTCTAGTTTTTGAAGACACTAGAAATTAAAAATAACTCTAAGCTCTTCTCTTTCTAACTCTAATAGTAAATGAATACTCCAATGTTGATTTTACATTTAGAATATTCTGAATTGATCAATTTTCCCATTTCTATGACTAAAATCCATTATGGACTCTCTTTATTTTTGCCTCTTTATTGTTAGATATTATTAATAGAAATCTCTCTCTCCAATTTTTCTCTTTTATAACCCATTCATCAATACACTATTTTCTTAAATTGTCATATTCTCAGAATTTTCCTTTAAAAATAGAATGACATTCCCATTCTTAAACCAAAACATTTCAATTGCTGCATTTTCATAGCATAGAGTATCTGATCCTAGAAATCTATTTCTAATCTACATGTAAATCTTCATTTTCAGTCACTCCTCTAACACAGAAACCTCATGCTCCAGCTAGGCCATGATTTTTACCCTTCTTACAAACATACGATGCAATTTTATACCCTCATGTCTTTGCTCAAGTATCTCCATTTACTTACCCATGATGATCTCCTACCTTTTTCTACTCATTGTCCAAATTGTTTAAGACTGAGCTCCAATCGAATATTACTCAACCAGAAAAAAGAAAAAGTATTACCTTTTGCAACAACATGGATTAACTCAGAGGGTATTGTTCTCAATGAAATAACTCAGATAAAGAAATACAAATACCATATACTTTCACTTATATGTGAAATCTAAAAAATAAAATAAACAAACAAACAAAACCGAAACAAAATCATAGATACAGAGAATAATCTGAAAAAAGTAAAGTGAAAAAAGTAAAAGGTCTAAGAAGTACAGATTGGCAGTTACATAACAGTCATAGGGATGTAGAATGCAGCATAGGGAGTATGTTCAATAATATTGTAATAATTATGTATGATGTCAGGTGAGTATTAGACTTATTGGGGGGATCACTTCATAAATTATATAAATGTCTAATCACTATGCTATATACCTGAAATGAATGTAATATCAAATATCAACTGTCATTAAATTTTTTTAAAAAATTAAAAAAAAGATTGAGCTCCAATATTATAGCTTCTTTGAAATCTCTTATTTTGCTGAAAATTACTCTTTCTTCTTACATCTCAAAGCATTTTGAAATAGTATACTGTGCTTGAAAGTTATTTTAATGTTTGTCTCTTTTGCTAAGTCATAAGTCTGGAAAATCTAGATTCTATCTTTTATCACTAACATAATAAGTATTAAATAAATGTTTGTTAAATGAATTATAAATCACACTATTATGCTTGTTATGACTTTTTTGATTACGGGAACAGAAAAAAAAAAACATTAATTTAATCAAATTAGGAAAATACTGACCGGCACAACCGATATGAAAAGAGAGAGATTTTATTCCTTCTTTCTTCTCTGTTTTTCTCTCTGTTAGTTTTCTCATTTCACCTATCTCTGTGGGCCTGGAGTCTTACCACAAGTATCACTACAATCACAACCTCATGTCAGAAAGAAAATGGAGCTGTTTTTCCTAAGGTCTAGGTAGAAAATACAAATGGAAAACTCCAAGTGACCCAGTTTTAATATGTACACAAGCCAGCAACCAGAGGGCAGGAGACTGTAATTGGTCTCTTACAACAAATTGCTTGGGTAGAATGTGAAAGGAACAGTTCCTCCAAATATACTGCATTTCTAGTAGGAGAAAGAATAGAGGTCCTTCATCTATTACATTTCATTATGTGTAAATATCAAATATCCAGTAATTGGTCCAAAAAGTGAATATTAGACCTTTCTGCCAACATTAGTTTTTTTTAAATTGATTGGAATGATATTGGTTAATAAAATTATATATGTGTCAACTGTAATAAAATTATATATGTGTCAATTCATAATATATTGCATTGTCCGTTCACCACTCAAATCAAATCTTCTTTTACCATATATTTGAGCTCCTTTATCCTTATCTATCTTCCTCTCCCCCCCTTTCCCTCTGGTAACCACTAAGATGTTGTCTGTGTCTATGAGTTTTTATTTGTTTTTCTGGTTTGTTTATTGTTTTTTGTTTTATATCCCAGATATGAGTGAAATCATATGGTTCTCAACTTTTCCTGTCTGACTTATTTCTCTTTGCATGAAAATCCCAAGATCCACCCATTTTGTCAGAAATGGCAGTATTTCATCTTTTCCTATGGTTGCATAATATTCCATTGTATATATGTACCATATCTTCTTAATGCAATCATCTATCAATCTACCCTTTGGTTGTTTCTATGTCTTAGCCATCATGAATAATGCTGTGATGAACACGGGGCTACATATACCTTAATTTTAGAGATGATTTAATGAATTTGACTTCAAAGGCAAAAGAAGGAAAAACAAAAATAAGTGAATGGGACTATATGAAAAGCTTCTGCACAGCAAAAGAAACCATCAACAAAACAAAGAGGCAACTTTCTGAATGGGAGAAGCTATTTGCAAACATCTCCTCCAATAAGGGGCTAATATTCAAAATATACAAAGAACTCATACACTTCAACAATGAAAAAACAAACAATCTAATTAAAAATTGGGCAGAGGACTTAAACAGACACTTCTCTTAAAAAGACATATAAACAGCCAACAGACATATGAAAAGATATTCAATTTCACTAGCTATTAGAGAAATGCAAATCAAAATCATAATGAGATAGCACCTCACACCTGTTAGAATGGCTATCACCAACAGGACAAGGTTGTGGGGAAGAAAGAACCCTCATATAATGCTGGTGGGAATGTAAATTGGCACAGCTACTATGGAAAACAGTACGGAGGGTCCTCAAAAAAATTAAGAATAGAATTACCATATGACCCAGCAATCCTTCTTCTGGGTAACTACCCACAAATTTGAAAACACTTATCCGCCAGCATTGGTTTTATATGTGCCTCTGATTTCTGTCACCTAATTTTTTTTCTTTTTAAATAGAAAAACATTTTATTTACTCTTTTCTACCCCCTGAATAGCATGACTAACACTAGAGGTACAGAACAAATAGAACTTGCAGTTTTGCCGTTACTGCAGTGGATTATTTTATGATCATAACTTTTTGCCCATCTTTTCTTAAAAGAACATTGCTGTGCACATTAAAAATAAGTCTCTACAGAGAAATAACTATTTCCTTAGTGTAACAGAACTTTAAAAGTATGCTGATGCCTGAGATTTCAATTAAATAAATGAGCAAAAATCAAAATTCTTGATTGAATGTACATGCATTATTGATTATACCTGCATCTATTTTTTTAATCAAATATTCTAAGAAAATCACACAGCACTTCAACTCCTGATTGGCCCATATGCTTCCTCATGTAACATCAAATATAACCTTGATTTTAAAAGTACAAATTATATATTTGAAATTTCAAAGTGTTTATAGTTAGTTCATAGTTAGCTAAATATTGCTCAGTCATATCATTTCTACTAAAGAAGATTGGAACAGAAATCTTAAAAAGTTAACTTTTGTTGAACTTTGGTATGTATGTGTTTATTTTAGAATAAGAGTTACCTCCTAAATTTTCTTGATTAAGCAAATATTAAATTTTATCTTGTATTGCCTGAATGTTTAGAGTCTGGGGAATCATGCATCTCATTTATATTGACTAAATGTCTATATAACAGAATCGCATTTGGCTTCATGAAACAGAAAAATAACTCTAAATGTTGAAATAAGTGTGTGTATGTGCGTGTGCATGTACGTTGCGTGTGCATGTCTTGTGTGTGTGTGTGTGTGTGTGTGTGTGTTTCAAAAAAAAAAACAAGAAATCTGGATGATAGACCAGGGATTTCTCTAAGGTGCTATCAGAATCTCAAATCCTCACTCCCACCTTTAGCATGCAGCTTTCGTGTTTGTGCTTCCAAAATAACTACTTAGCCTTTAAGAAGGAGAGAGTAGTGATAAAGATCAAATGGTGATGCCTATCTCAAGAAAGTAAAACTTCCCAGAAATCTTCAACAGATGTTCACTCACATCAGTGTTATGTAATATAACCACTATTAGCTGCAAGGATGGCTTAGAAATACCATTTTTAGGCTGGACCTTTATAACCAGAGATTTCTTAATTTAATAAAAGGAGGGGCGGAAAGAGTGGATAATAACAAAACTCTCAGTGCCCAACACTGCCTACTATGTGTTAGTGATTGTGTTAAGCACCAGGCAAAAGGAACTGAAGGAAAGAATAAAATTTATCTAAGCTTTGTGCTTTAAGAAATCCATAGAGATGATATTCCTCTAATAGAGGCAAAAAAAAAAAAATCAAATACAATGCAGTCAAAAAATGTTTTTGTTGTTTAGAAGTAGCCAACACATACGCTCTAAAAAACCTAAGGTGAAGGAGTGTATGACTTGGTATGTATAGTGGTCTATATGACTTAAACAGGCTGACTCTATCTCTTTGGGAACCATGGTGAGCTATGGAAAAGACCTCCCTTCCCACTTGAATAAAAAGCTTCTTCTTTGGAGTCTGTCATTTGATTTGTAAAAATAGCGTGTTCCCCGCCGCCCCCCCAAAAAAAAACCATTAAAATCTACACTATCTTGGAAATAAGGTACAGCACCTAAAACTTTTCACTCAGCACATTATCATAAACTTGTTTATTAACACAGCCACATATCCCTTGAGTTTCTGGAGAAGACCTGGCCCTCTAAGGCAAGAGTATAGGGGTTTGCGTCATTATATCGAGTCAATGTCAAACGGCTCTGGGAAAGTGCGAGAGTGCTGAAAACCAGAACTTTTCTGTATTTTGCCTAGACTTCTTTTGAAACAAGCTTATTTGATTGCAGACAAGATACAAATGAGAGGAGGATCCAATGAAGCTTCCTATAAATTAAAAGCTTCTTATAAATTGATCAAAATCTCTTAAGCATAATTTCACTCTTGCATTAAATATTACTTTTATCCCTCAAACAATTCCCAAGAAGAACAGTTTTGTTATTCTGTTTTGACTGGAAATATTCAAATTTAAATTATAAAAGAGGAATTAAAAAACTCTAAGATTAGAAGTTAATTACAAGATAAGTAGACAAGCTTGATTTACACAGCAAGAATGAAAAAGCTTCCACTTCTCTCTTTTGGCTATAATAGACCCACTGTTTAAATAAAAACAAACATAAGACCTGTTTTCAACAAGGACTTCTAATCAAGATAGAGAGGTAGAGATTTTTTTTTCAGTAACTCTCCACAGCCTTGCTTTGAGATTCCTCAGTCCTAGGTCTGTCCTAACTTATAAGAATCCATAGTGCCAATGACATTTTTAAAAAATTCCTTCTCCTAGAACCCATCAAAATATATTAATTCCACTGTATTAATTTCCTAGGGCTGCCCTGATGAGATATTACAAACTGGATGGCTTAAAACAACAGAAATTTATTCTCTCACAGTTCTAGAAGCTAGAAGTTTAAAATTTAGGTGTTGGCAGGGACATGCTCCCTCTAAAGCAGGGCCCCCGACCCCCAGGACATGAACCAGTCTGTTGCCTGTTAGGAACCCGGCCACACAGCAGAAGGTGAGCGGCGGGCCAGCGATGAAGCTTCATCTGTATTTGCAGCTGCTAGATATTAAATAGCACTAGCATCACCGTCTCAGTTCCACCTCAGATCATCAGGCATTAGGTTCTCAGAGTAGCACTGGTCCTTGATGCCAAAAAGGTTAGGGACTGCTGCTCTAAAGCCTTTAGGGTAGAATCCTACCTTGCCTCTTCCATCTTCTGGTAGCCCCAGGTGTTCCTTGGTATGTGGCAGTATAATTTCAATCTCCACTTCCATCTTCATATGGTCACCTTCTCTCTCTGTGTCTCTTCTCCTATTCATAAAGAGGACACCAGTCATATTGGATTACAAGTCACCCTAAAGACCTCATCTTAACTTGAATACATCTGCAAAGACTCAATTTTCAAATAAGGTCTCATTCACAGGTACTTGGTATTAGGACTTTATCCTATTTTATCGGAGGACACAATTTAATCCATAAAACCCACACTTCTCATTCTCTCATGTTTATTCTGAGAAGAGGTGAATAGCAATGTAAAGAGATATACTCATCTGGTCACTGTATTAGCTAAAATGGACTGTGATACCTACACCATTATTTGCTTGGGGCGCTAGAAGAAACCTTAGAATGGTAATCCTCAGACTTTCTCCTGAAGATACCCAAGGGCAGAGGAGAGGATATGACACCAACAGCTGCCCAGGGGCATAAGAAATAGCAGCCTGCCAAAGACCCAACTGTTCCTTAGAAGCTTCTTGGATTACTTTTAAATAGTTGCAAATTTCTATTCAGCTTCATGTTGTATGTTCACTTATTTCCATAAAAAATAAAACATTTTAAGTTACAGCTAGGAAAAATAAAAACAAAGTTTTTAAATGTCATATCAGACAATGGAGATGATTCTATTGAAATAAAGCACCATGGTTTAATGAAAAACAAAACAAAACGAAACAACCCTCTTGATACACTTTATGGGAATTACAGGGCCTGAGGCTCATGGATTTGAATTTGGCTCCCTCTTTTTTACTTGTCTGGGCAAGTTTCTTAACTTCTCATTGTCTCCTTACCTATAAAATGAGAATAATACCTGCCTATTGCATTGTAGGAGAATTAAATGATACTCTATATGTAAAATACTTATCTCCTTTCCTGAGAGTTAAATCATACTCCAATATGATAGAAATGATTTTTAACAATATTAGAGAATCATAATGAATTGAAAAGAGCTAACATTGCATATGAGATTTAGCATCCTGGAGATTTTAATTGGTGTCACAATATTACAAGAACCCAGATTCCTGCCAATATGTGAGTACGGGTAACAGCTCGTTACTTTATCATATATGACCCACTAAAGAGGGATTTAAAAAATACTCAAAGAGGCAACACCACAATTTTTAAGGTGACATTGGTGGAAATGTTAGTAAATGCATTTCCTTGCTGAGACGTGGGATCATTTGATCCCCTTAGCAGCCTGAACGATTCTCTGAATCTCATTTAATGTTTTAGAAAAACTCCTGTCTAGGAAATTTATAGTGAAGAAAGTTAAGTGATTATGTAATTATTTACTTTACTATCAGCATTTTTTTCTTCTTAAAAAAATCTCAACCAAATCGTTAGTACCAACTCGTGTCAATACAACTCCCTAAAAATCTGACTTTTCTCATATTGTATTCTTACTTTTTACTTTTTTGTCTCTTTATTTCTTTGAGCATTTTAAATACTCATTGAGCCTACATCCCTTATTTCCTGGTGTTGATTTCTGTTTGTTACACTTTATAGCTTCCCTTTATCAAGCTTTATGTCCTTGAATCTTTTATGAGTTCATCATGCTCTACATAGGAATCTCACATGCTCTGTGCTGTGAAAACATCGTCCTCTTTCAGCTTTTCAAGGCAGGGTCCCTACCAGTTCATTTTAGACATTCTTGTATTAATTTCTTGGCTCGGGGATGCCCACATCACATGAGTAGTGAGAAACTGGATTTCATGTTCACATATACTACCATACTAAGAACCCAACTGCTTGTGAGCTGCAGTTTTTTCCAGTAAGTATCCCAGGTGTCTGCAATTTCCTTGAAGTTTCTTTGATTTTTCATCTGCAGGCTACACAACTCCTATGTAGATTTCCAGGACCTTAAGACCTTAAGATAAAAACTCTTATTCTTTCTCCCTCCTTTGGAATATAAGCTTCTTTCAGGCCAATCTTGGCAGTCTCGCTCACTTCTTCCGGCCTAGTAATAGGCCAATAGTAGTTCATTATAAAATTAATGAAAAAAAATATATATATGTTAAACCTGTGGATTTGAGTGTTCTGTGTCCTACTGCTTTTATATCTAGAGGGTACATTTACCCCAGTGTGGCAATCCCAGCCTTAATAAACAATGTGAAATGGACATTCCAGGTATTATGAGACACTGATAAAGAACTTAGTACTATACAGAAAAGGAAAATGGCTGTTTCATTGTGAATAAGAAGTGGAGATATTAACTTCTTGAGAACAGCGGGACAACATTTTATACTTAGAGGAGCCAATCATTTAGCTTACAGCAGAAAGAACTTATTATTCTCCCGTATTTAGGTGAGCACAAGAGAAGAAAAAGTATTGCTCTGGCAGACTGTTGACAACTTGATCCTATTCATAGAATTTCTTTGAAGTTAATTCAACTTTAAGAATATTATGTTCTAGAACGCCTTTCTGGCTTCACAAACAACATCTTAACTGAATAATTTTCAGTGATGCTTCTTTTCCTGTGCCAGGTCATTCTGTCGGTCTTGTACTTAGCTACAATCTTATATTGCCTATTCAAGTACGCATAGGTATTTTTTGTTGTTGTTGTTAGGACATACCAGGATTTATTTCTTAAAAAAGTAATTATAATGAATATATTTACTTGTATAACTTCATATTGAGTACCTATGTGATTTAAAAACCAAAATCTATTTTATCTTTATTTTGTTTTTATAGCAACATAAGTAACTTAATAATAATATAAAATACATAAAGACATAAAAATAATGATATAATGATCACATGGGTATCCACCATCTATTTTAAGAAAGCAAAAGAACATCATCACTAACTTGTCCCTTTTGTGTCACTTCCTGATTCCATGCCATTTCATTCTCTTAGGAGGAATAATCAGTATGAAAGTTTGTTTATTATTTCTCTTTTTCTTTATGCTTTATTTATATTTATTTGTACTTATTCCTAGTTATTTACTTGTATTGTATAATGTGCAATATATGTATTATATTATACAAATATAAATATCTATATTATATTGTTCAGTTTGTATATATTTTTCTGCAACTTGATTCTTTGCTCTGCATTATGCTCTTTATCTATGCTGTTGCATGTGGTTATAATATTTTCATTTTCAATAGGGTAGAGTACTCCATTATCTGATTTTTAAAACTATATTGAACATTTTGATTTTCCTGCATTTTTTGCTTTAACAAATAGTTCTTCAATGAAAAATATATTTTTGGTACAATGCCTGGTCTGCATGTGAAAGAATTTATGATAAAGTTTTTCAAGATGTGTGCCACACTAAATTATACGTTGTACTATAAATATTGGTCTTCTCCATCCTGAGGTTACCTAGGGAGTTATGGGTTGGCTGGTCCCCTTAGGAAGGTTGCTGGAAACACTAGCTGCTTCATCTCATTCTCCTCAGAGGGTGGCCAGAGCAGTATGGGGTCTGATATGGCATTCCATATTCTCCTCTAATTGTGAGCACACTATGTGTCCTCAGATGCTTTGTGCCTCATCACACAGTACTCTATCACCTGGACATCTGCTTTAAAAAATAACAACTGCAAAGTAAGCCACTGTCTATCATAGATAAGGGTCCTCGGAGTTGCTTGGAGTTCTGGTTCCTGGTGGCTAAGGAGGAGAGCCTATAGCTTAGTTGAGATTGGTTGTGGGTGAGGGGGAAGAGTTGTAGGACTTTAGGTGGTATCCTTGAATCTCTGTCTTCAAATATACCAGATGCTTCTGTTTATTTATGTCTGATGTGCCCTTTTATTAACAAAAAGGCTTATTAGGCTTGTTACAATTGGCTTTCTGAAAATTTGGGCTCCTTAATTATTTTAAACAGTTGACATGTTAGTAAAAATGTTGTAGAAAAACAGAACCACCACTATATATATATAAAATTACAAAACTATGAAAAATTAGCTCATGCAATCATGGAGACTAAGGAGTTCCCAAAACTGCAGTCAGCAAACTAGAGACCCAGAGAGCCAATAGTGTAGTTTCAGTACAAATCTGAAGTCCTGAGGCCCAGGAGAAAATGGTGTGGTTTCCAGTCCAAAAGCTGGCACCCTCAAGACTTTAGAAGAAACAATATTTTAGCACCAGTCCAAAGGGCAGGCAAAGACTGATGTCCTAGCTCAAAGCAGTCAGGTTGCCAGAATTCTCCCTTACTAGGGGAAAGGTCAGCCTATTTGTTCTAGTCAGGTCTTCAGCTGATTGGATGGGGCCCAACCACATTGGGGATGGCAATCTCTTTTACTCAGTCTACTTGTTCAAATGTCAATCTCATCCAAATAATGTCTGACCAAATATTTGGGCACCATTGGTCCAGTCAAGTTAACACATAAAATTAATCATCATAATTGATATAAAAAAGATCAACTGAATTCAAATATGTTCACATTATTGTAAGAAAGTGCAACTTTACCATTGGAATTAAAGGAATATTTGTTTTTTACTCTAAATCATTTCAACTGTCGTACATGAAACCTTATTACATATTTGAGTGAACAAAGTTATTGCTGATGCTGATTTTTGAGAATGTGAGGAATTTGTTATGCAATAGTTATGATTAAGAATTGCACACAGCAAATGCAAGTATAGGATAAAGTTATATTTATAAAAACAAATAATAACATTCCCACAAATATTTTGATAACATATTATTTGGAAGTTGTAGATAAATTTAATATTAAATTTGTTACAAAATACTTTTTATTTTACTTTTAAAATATCGATTATATAATACAGAAAATCTAATGAACTCTAAAAAATCTAAGCCTCATTACCTATGCTCTCGTTATCCCTAAAATTTACATTAGGATATATAATATATATGTTTTCATTGCTTATTTGTGTCATAACTTGAAAAACAGGAAGTACTGTTATAAGTGCACATTTAGAAATAGAAATTCTATGTTTTATGGCATAAACATAATTTTTATTTGACAATGCTTAATTGTTTTTTAATTTACACTCCAAGAGGCAAAGTACAAGTGTTCTTGTTCCAGATCCTTGCTAACACTTGATATTCTCATGGTTTTTAACTTTGGCACTATAGGAGGTGGGTTTTTAAACTTGTAGTTCCCTAGTTATCAATGAATTTACTTATATATTTATTAACCACCGTAGCTTCTTCTGTTAAGTACCCGTCCACATTTTTGCATGCTTTTATTGCTTATCTTTTTATATTATAGTTTTTATCTTGGATAACAATTCTTTGTAAATTATTTGCATTGTAACTACCTTCTCCCAGTACATTGATTGACTTCTCAATCTCTTGTGTCTTAATAAGCAGTTTAAAAATTTTAATATATCAATCATTTCTCTTATGGTTTATATTTTTATATCTTACATAAAATATATTACCTGTACTAAGATCATTATTCTCCTATATACCATCTAAATGTCTTATGGTTTTGCCTTTCACATTTAATCCATTATGAATTTATTTGGATGGGTTAATGGGGATCAATTTATTTTTTATCTAATAGAAATATTTTCATCCCTGATCTATAGTACAGTTCTCTATGTATGATGATTCTGTATACTTAGGAAACTGTTTTGAAACTCCCTAGTCTGTTTGATTTATAATCTTTTCTATTTCTGCACAATGCTCTACAGTCTTAATTACTAAAAAAAACTCTAAGAATGTTAAGATTTTGATTGTGATTGCATTGAATCTGTAGGAAAAACAGATCTTTCAGCCTCGATTCTGAAGGTTTGAACTTATTATATCTATCATTTAAGTCTTCTTGAATGTTTTAACGAAGTTTTTTTTTTCTATGAAGATTTTAAAAATGTTTTTAAATTCATTCCTATTTTATTTCTCTGTAATTGTAATGTCAATTACAATTTTTATCTATTTTTTTAATTATTGCTTTTACAGTGAAAGCCAAAAGCTCTAATTTTATTTTGTATTTTTTTCTATTTTTTCTTCTTCATGATGCTTTATTTCTCTATGTGTGTGTATATGTGCGTGTGCATGTGTGTGCATATGTGTGTGATATGTGATGGTGAACTCATTTTTGCAAACCTTATTATGTAAAACACTTTGATGTCTATGTGAAAGCGAGTTACCTTGGGGAGGAGATGGTTTGTATTTATTTCTGCCAGGAACCTGGGGTTACTTTAAATTTTTACTTTGAGATATTTTTAATACACCAAGCTAAGGTGAACATGAACTGCTGACCTGCCTGAGGAACTTTTAATAAATATTCTAATTTTTTCTGCTCCCTTCCAGTCAGTGATAGAGTTTGAGACATAATTTTTTTTTTAGAGTCTCCTAGAATCAGCTGTTTAATTCTAATTCCCTTTAACCTAGAGGGAATAACCCTGTTACACAGAAAGACCTCAGATTTATGTGAAAAGTTTTTTATTAGATCTTTAATTTTAGGGGGCCCTGGACATCATCTCATCTTCCTGAAGCCCCTGGCTTCAATGTTACTTTCAAACAAACACCAATAGTAGTGCTTAGCTTCCCATCCTAGGTGTCTGTTTTCATTTAGCTTTAGGCTTTTGAATATTTCTTATTATGTTTCCAGCTCATTAATGATTTAGATATATTTTTAAGTGTTGTATCCAGCATTTTTAAGTGTCTTTTTTTTTTTTTTTTTTTTGGAGGGGGAATTGGTAGGGGGTGATATTAATCAGGGTAGGCATACAACCAGAAACAGAATGATAAATATTTTTCTAAGTGCTATTTTCATTTGTCCTTTCCTTCATACATTTATTTAAGTTTTAAAATAGTGGTCTCGATCTCCAGGAGAAATTCTTATATACTTCAAATATGTCAATTAGCAGAATTTACTGCTCTTTTCAAAACAAGAAGTTAAAAAAAGAAGTTGAGGTAGGCAAAATTCTGAGCTACCCCCATGATTCCTGCCCCTTAGTGTCTGTGCTCTGTATTATCCCCTTTCCTTAGTGAGTACGGGACTGTAAATATGATAAATATGAAAAAGTCAAATTATGTGACTAAGATAAAGAGATTTTGCATATATAATTAAGTCTCCAAATCAGTTGACTTTGAGTATATAAAAGGAAGATTACCCCAAGTGGGCTTGTCCTAATCAAATGATCTCTTACAAGGGAGCGGGCCCTTCCTGAGAGAAGCCATTCAAAGCAAAGGAGACACTGCCTGCTTGTCTTGAAAAAGCAAACTTCCATGGTGTGGAGAGGACCATATGGCAAGAGCCTAAGAGAGGCCTCTGGATGCTGAGAGTAATCCCTGACAGCCAGCAAGCAAGGCAACAGGATCATAGTTATACAACCACAAGAAATGAATTCTGCCAAAATCTGAGAAAGCTTAGAAGTGCATCTTTCCTTAGTTAAGTCTTCAAAATAAGGATAAAAGTAGCCAATACCTTGGCTTAGACCTGGGAGACACTGAGCAGAGGACCGGATAAAATGCTAGATTCCTGACCCATTGGTATTGTTTTATGCTGCTAAGTGTGTGGCGATTTGCTATGCAGCTTTAGAGACCTAATACAGAAACAATCACAACTAAAGCATGTCAGAATTCATGCTTTTTCCTTTGTCTTTCCATGTCTCATATCTTGTTTTCTTCTTTTTGGAAAGGAAGGACTCACAACTATTCCTTGGCACTAAAAAAAATTTTACAAAAAACCTTCCCAGTTTCTCTTTTTCAACAGAAGAATGGGGTTGATTTTTGGAGAACATAGCATCCCCCTTTCTAATTTTAGACAAAGTCTTCAAATTAGCACAATAGTTTAGAAAAGCATTAGTTTGCTTTATTTGCAGGGCATCCTTAGTATTTTAAAATATGGAACAAATACTATGTAGAAAACAGTAATTATATTTTTAAAAGAAAAATATTTTTGAATTATGAAAAATTTATTTCTAAAATCTAATGAAGGTAAAATTATAATTATGCTGGTTTCTATCATCACTACATCTTAAGGAGTATGATGAGTATCAAGGGAACTCCATGGTGACTCATTTGGTACAATTTAGAAGCACCCAGTTTCCTCCTCATAAAGTATTGTTATTTAAAATGCAATATAGAGAGCCTCAAAATTTGCAAAATGGTGTAATTTTGTTTTCAAACTCATAGTTGACAAGAAAATGTGCCTATAAATTACAATAGTTTTGCTCTGACATAAAGAATTGGTTTTGATTGTTATGAACTATTAAAATGTGTTATCAAAAATAAGGTCTTATACCTTGAACATCTTGCAAAAGTGTGCTGCTCTTGACCTATTCCTTACCTATTCTTCGTCATTGAGGGATGTAAGAAATTAGTTTAGATAAAGAGCTGTTTGATTCTGACTAGAAGCCAAACTTCAGACAGACAACAAAGTTTGGCATCACAATGCCTGATCAGATAAAACAACAAAAATATGTCTTATGACACTTGATCACTTCTTAGTTCCTCCAAATCTTCTAATAATTACAAATACTCAGTCAATTGACTTCCCCATGCAGATGTATTTGTTTCTTACTACTCCACAGAGTCACATATGTCATAAAAAGCCTGTAGGTCCAGGACTAAGATAAAGGAAGAAAAATGACCATGAGAGTCTGAGCAGAAATAAAAATCATAGCTCAGAGCACCAGCACTGATGTGAGGAAAGAGCTGTCCACTTGCAAGTACTGGCAAGGCTTTGCAATGCCTCTACTCATCAAATTGCTATCTTTGTCCACTAAGAACAAGCAAAACAAAACAAAAGCAAAAAGAAAATCAATATTCATCAAGAAACCAGCTATGATAGAATAAGGAAGATTTTAAATGTCTACTCAATGCTACCAAGAGTCTGTATGTCAGTGTCACTGATCAGAGTCCTTATCTTCTCTGAACATAACAGAATAAGAAGAAAAGGTCATATCTTTATGATCTCACCCCACTGAACCCCAGCCCAGACATTCCAATTCTTACTCAGATATTTTGTCTCCTCTACTCTGCCACTGGTGCTTTAAACCAAGCTACTTGCTTATAGTCCAACACAATCTCATGATATCCTTTAAGAATAGTAATTAATTTACAAGACACAGTTCTGGTTGCTATAGAATCAGTGAAAAGAATGAGACATGATCTCTTCCTATATTGCCTATAGCAGATGCACATGACTTTCCTGAGAATAGCCATGGACCTCACTCCAACTTCTTGCTGACCACTCTATCCCATTCCAACTTTTTAATTGGTTTTGTCTTCCTTACCCTGAGCCACCAACTAGATTCCTGCTTTTTGTTTCAGAAACTAGTATTTGTACTTTGCATCTGCAGTATCTGGTGCTTGTTATCCAACCAACGTGTCTCCTACTCTTATTTTGAGTTTCCTAGGTTGTTTCCAGCCTGAATGTAAAACGTCAGGTCTGGTGCTACAGAATGCATCACTTGGCCAACACTCTATCTTTCCTTCCTTCTCCTTAAAGTGAAAATTTAGAGGCGTATATCTCTAAATGTCTCCCTAAAAATTTCCCTAGAGATGCTGTCCTTTAGTTGAGACCAATAGATAGCTACAGCATAACCTCTCAATCCAGAAGAGCTGGTTACACAGTGTGCAGCTGAATGAAGGGGAGAATGAGAGCTTCGGGCTAGACAGAGGAGGAGATAAATCCCAACACTGCCTCTTCCTAGTTGGGAAAATTACTATCTCTGAACCTCATTTTTCTTATTTATAAAAAGAGAGAAATTTTACTTTGTGAAATCATTATGATTATTAGAAAAGGATTATGCACAGTAGTTACTTCTTAAATTGTAGCTGAACAGTACACAAGAGGAACAAAAAACTAAGTATAGCTATAACCACAAAGGTAGATTCTTTCATGCTTGAAAAAAAAAACAGCTTGAAGGGGTAAAATGCTGAAGAACAGTTACAATTAAATACAAGTGCAAATTGTATCTATCCTCTAGTAGGAGAAAACGACAGGGAAGCTATCTGGGAAATTGGAAAACAGTCCTGAAATTTCTCTGAGCAGACAATAGATGTCTTAAATACATATGTATTTCATAATTCATAGGTTGTATATAATCTATTCATATCCAATAGCTCAGATCCTGTGTATAGCACAGTTCTTAAGATCAGCATTCAGAACCTATTTAGTCTTGTTTTAGCAAAAATCTCATCAACCTTAGCTTTCTATTTTCCCAGTTCATAGTATATTAGAAATAACAAATTAAATGGGGAAAAAAAGAGTCTGGATAGAAAGACAAGAACGGACAATTCTATTATCCAACAATTCATTCCTTGAGGATTCGTAATAGCAGAATTTTTAAATGAGATTCAGTGTTAAAAATTAATCTTTAGCCTTGTGTTTAGAAATTGTGTTGTGTTACATACATATAATATGGCATGGTTCTCATTATATCTCGAAATTCAAAATATTAAACTCCACCCAAAGCGAAGAATAAAGACATGTCAATAAATTCTTTAAAGAAAACAAGGGCTAATATAAATGATATGACATTTTGTTTTTATCCTGACTCCAAATAATTACCTTTCTGAGAGCCTGTTTGAGTCTGAGTTAAATGGAACAGTGTGTTAAGTAAGGTCACCTTTTCAATGACACTCAACAGTTTTCTCCAACACAAGAGATATGGCTTTATTTTCCTACAAATGTTTGCAAACAAAATCAGTTTTAAGATCTTTTTAAAACAAAGCAATTTAAAATATCCACTTTGGGATATTTAAAATAATGGATAAGAGTCGATTATTACAAAAAAGGATATCCATTTTTATATTTATATAAAATATGCTAGGAAGTACTCAAAAAATAAAAAGCCAAATTTCTTGCTTTAGATAATCTAAAATGACCAAGAAACAATAATGCCCTGCATTCAGGTTTGACTTTCTTTTCAAATGTCCCTACATCCTATCAGGCCTTTCTAACCAAGATCTTTTCTAATTCCAGAATGTGTTACCAGCTTGAGATATTGACATTTTGTCATGAGAGTTGAGTTGATCTCACTTTGCACTTATGGAATTTATTTTTTTGAACTTGGATGCCTGCCCTCTCCCACACCTGGTAGGCATTCCTAGCTGTCTGGGCAGCCAGGCTTATACCATTTATAATAATATAATTATGCAAATTTAGAAAGAATGGCGCTATTATAACAATGACCAATAGTCATTTGGGAGTGGTTATGGATTAGAAAATAAGTATCAGAGTATCTATGTGTCATAAAGCTAATTCAGAAATGATTACTGATTATAAATCCAACATATAAGATCAGATGGGTCTTAATTAAAACAGTTTGGAAGTTATTATAACTCCATGATTGAAAGATATATGAATGTGTGGGTTTGGCCACAAAAAATTAAAATTAACTTGTGTGACATAGTCTCATGCATTATATGATAAAAGAGCACAGCATCCATAACAATAAAATCATAGTGAATATGTGACAAATATTTCATGATCATCAGTTAAAACAAAACTTAATATTCCTGGATGAAAAATAAGATCATGAACATTTCAGTAGGAAACACTTCAAATAGGCCAGGGTGACAAAACAAGAATAAGAAAATGTAAATGAAATCACCTAATATAATGTCTCTAAAATGTATAAGCATATTGTCAAAAAAATTTAAATTTTAATGTATATATGTTACAAATTTATAAATGTACAAATTATAAGATCAAAATTTTACTATATATTTATATATAAATGTATTTAGATTTATGTATATAAAGCTATATATTTATATATAGTACATATTTATATATACTAAAATTTTAATGTCCTGTATATGTGCCTATAATAAATATATGTGTAGGTATTAGTTTCCTAAAGCTGCCATAGCAAAGTACCACAAATTGAGTGTCATAAAACAATAGAAATTTATTCTCTCACAGTTCTGGAGTCCAAAAGTTTGAAATCAAAGTGTTGGCAGGGTCATGCTCTCTGAAGACCCTAAGGGAAATTATGTTCTTTGCCTTTCTCTTAGCTTCGGGTATTGTTGGCAATTCTTGGCATGCCTTGGTTATAAATTCAGTACCTCAAACTCTGCTTTCTCCAACTCTAGACAATATTCTTTGTGTGTCTGTGTCTTCATATGTCATTCTCTGTTCTGTATGTGTCTATTTCTAGGTCTCTTATTTTCTTAAAAGGACACTAGTCATATTAGATTAAGGGTCTACCCCACTCTTGTATGACATTGTCTTAATTTACATTTTGATTACATATGCAAAAACCTTATTTCTAAATAAGGTCACATTCATAGTTCCAGATGTCAGAACATCAACATATCTTTTTGAAGGACACAATTCAACCCAAACACAGTATAATGTATATACTTAGTGTGTGTGTATGTATGTATGTGTATGTGTATTTATATGTATACACACATATATATAAAATTGTATAAACTGATTTTTAAACATATAAATAATAGATCTGATATATAATAAATATATAGCATAGGATGAAGAATATAATAAATATATAATGTTATAAACATAATAAATATATATTGTATTATGTAATAATTTACATACTAAATATAGACTAAATATATATTTTATACATGTAAATACATATTACTAATGTTTATTCTCACTTTAAATCTTCACATGTCACAATCAATATTATAAAAATATTTTCAAAGCACTTTCGAAATTAACATAAAGTGTTGTGGATAATTAAAATATGGAGGGGTCATAAAAAAAAAGTTCAGCCTTAGGAGTTCCAAGATGGTGTCATGAGAGGATGCTGAACTTTTCCCCTCCCATGAGCAAAATAAAGCTGGGGTAGCAATACTCATATCAGTTAAAATAGACTTAAAAAATATATATATATATATAAAAGACAAAGAAAGATATTATATAAAGGTGTCGATCTAAGAGGAGGATATAACAATCATAAATATCTATGTACTCAATATAAGAGCACTTAAATATATAAAGTAAATATTGATAAACATAAATATTGATGAACGAAAAATATTGATAAACCTTGAAATTTAAAATAATACAATAATAGTAGGAGATTTAATACTTCACTCATATCAATAGATAGATCATCCAGACAGAAAATAAATAAGGAAATAATGGCTTCAAATGTTACATTAGACAAGATCAACTTAGCAGACATTTATAAAACATTTTATCTAAAAACTTACAGAATGCACATATTATTTCAAGTGCACATAGAACATTTTCCTGGACAGATTGTATATTAGAGGACAAAAAAAAAAGACTCAATATATTTAGAGGATTGCAATCCTATCAAGCATCTTTTCTGACCAAATGGTATGGAACTAAAAGTCAACTATACAAAGAAAACTGAAAATAACACAAATGTGTAGAGACTAAACAACATGCTGCTAAACAACTAATGGATCAAAGAGGAAATCAAACAGAAAATCAAAATCTATCTTGAGACAAATGAAAATGAAAACAACTTTTTGAAATTTATGGTATGCAGCAAAAACAGTTCTAAGAGGGAAGTTCATA
Source organism: Pteropus medius (assembly GCF_902729225.1). Lineage (NCBI taxonomy): Eukaryota > Metazoa > Chordata > Mammalia > Chiroptera > Pteropodidae > Pteropus > Pteropus medius. The sequence continues at coordinate 30,227,920 of NW_024354500.1, forward strand.
GTTCTATAGGCCTACCTCAGCAAACAAGAAAAATCCCAAATAAACAATGTAGCTCGACACCTGAAGGAACTAGAAAAAGAAGAATAAACAAATCCAAAATAAACAGAAGGAAGGAAATAAACAAGATCCGAATGGAAATAAATGAAATAGAAATTTAAAAAACAATAGAAATGATCAATGGAACTAAGAGCTGGTTCTTTGAAAAGAAAAACAACATTGACCAACCATTAGCCAAACTCATGAGAGAGAGAGAGAGCCCAAATGAATAAAATTGTAATAAAAGAGGGGAAGTTACAATCAACAACACAATAATACAGAGTCATTAAAGAATGCTACAAACAATTATATGCTAATGAATTGACAATCTATAAGAAACAAATAAATTTCTAGAAGCATATAATCTTCCAAGACTTAACCAGGAAGAAATGGAAAATCTAAACAGACTGATTACTTGCAATGAAATTGAAGCAATAATCAAAAAACTCCCATCAAAAAAAAGTCCGAAATCAAATGGCTTCACAGGTGAATTCTACCATACATTCAAAGAGGAATTAATACCTATTCTTCTTAAACTATTTCAAAAACTGAAGAGAAAGAAATGCTTCCAAACTTATTCTACAAAGCCAGCATTACCCTCATACCAAAACCAGACAGATAATACAAAAAGAAAATTACAAAAAGTACTGATGACAATAGATGCAAAAATTCTCAACAAAATATTAGCAAACCAGATTCAGCAATACATTAAAAGGATTACACACCATAACCGAGATTTAGCCTAGGCTGCAAGTTTGGTTCAACATTCATAAATCAATCAACCTGATACATCACATTAACAAAATAAAGAATAAAAATCATATGATCATCTCAACAGGTGCAGAAAATGCATTTGACAAAATTCAACATTGTTTTATGATTAAAAACTCTCAAAAAGTGGGTATAGAGGGAACATACCTCAACATAATAAAGGTTACATATGACAATCCCACTCAATAGTGAAAAGCTGAGAGATTTTCCTCTAAGATCAGACACAAGACAAGGATGCCCACTATTACTGCTTGTATTCAACATAGTATTAAGTATTAAAAGTTCTACCCACAGCAATCAGACAAGACAAAGAAATGAAAAGTATCCAATTGGAAAGGAAAAATAAAACACTCATTGTTTGTAAATGACATGATACTAGACACAGAAAACCTCAAAGACTTCACCATTTATAATTAATAAATGAATTCTGCAATGTTGAAGAATACAAAAATCAATATACAAAAATTTGTAATGTTTCTATAACCAGTAACAAATGAGCGGAAGTAGAAGTTACAAAAAGAATCCCATTTACAATTGCACTGAAATGCATAAACTACCTAGGAATAAATTTGATCAAAGAGGTGAAAAACCAAAGAAAGAAATTGAAGAGAATGCACATAAATGGAATGATATTACATGCTCACAGTTTGGTAGGATTAATATTGTTAAATTGTTCTTACTACCACAGCAACATATAGATTCAATGAGATCCTTATTAGAATATCAATGGCATTCTTCTCAGAACTAGAACAAATAATCCTAAAATTTATATGAAATCGGTGAGACCCACAATAGCCAAAGAAATCTTGAGAAAGTACAAAGTGGGAGGCATTATGCTTCCCAGTATCAAACTGTATTACAAAGCTACAATAATCAAAACAGTGTGGTACTGGCTCAAGAACAGACACATAGATTGATGGAACAGAACAGAGAGCTCAGAAATGAACTCTCATTTGTATGATCAATTAATCTACAACAAAGGAGGCAAGGATATACAATGAGGTAAAGATAACCTCTTCAATAAGTGTGTTGGGAAAATTGGACAGATATATGCAAAAATAATAATAAAACTGGACCACTTTTTATACCATATAAAAAAACTAAACTTAAAATGGATTAACCCATCTCCTGTTTGCACCAAGAATACTCACTGGTGGCATTTGCAGTTGCAGCATTTACCCCAAGATAACTCACAGATTACAGTCCTAAACTTACCCCCAAAGTTTGCCACAAATATCTTGCTTTTATCATTATTTTTGCATCACTCTAGTATATCAATATAGTCTTTGGAAACAAATAGCATTGTTCTATTTATAGCATTCTGTTTTTAGTAGTGGTATTTTCATTTACAAAATGTAATAATTTTCAATCATTGAAAATGTCAAATCCTAGAAAACATAGCTTCCCTACATGTATTGTTAAATATCATTCTTAAATAGTTGTTAGCCAAAGATTCATTTGACGAATCCCATTTATGTACACATTTCTGTTACATTAGGATTAGAGACAAGTTCTGTTTAGAAATAATTCCAAGAATAGTTTTTATATTTTATTTGCAAACCAGTCAGATTTACTTCAGCCTCGAAGAGAGTATTTATGTAAAACTAAATTAACACTGGCAGCATGCTGCACTTTAAAACAAAACAAAACAAAACAAAACAAAACAAAACAAAAAACAGGAATTGGGTAAAGAGTTCGATGTAAAACCCGAAACCATAAAACTCCTAGAAGAAAACATAGGCAGTAAATGCCTTGACTACAGTCTTAGCAATATCTTTTTGAACATGACTTCTTGGGAAAGAGCAACAAAAGAAAAAACAAACAAATGAGACTATATCAAACTAAAAAGTCTTTACACAGTCAAAGAAACCATCAACGAATCGAAAAGAGAACCTACAAAATGGGAGAAGATATTCACCAGTGATACATCTGATAAAGGGTTAATATTTAAAATATATAAGGAACTCATACAACTTAACAAAAAAACAAACGATTCATTTTTTAAAAAATAGGCAGAAGACCTAAATAAACATTTCTCCAAAGAGGATATACAGATGGCCAAGACACATGAAAAGCTGTTGAACATCATTAATCATCAGAGAAATGCAAATCAGAACCAAAAAGTTGTGAGATATTACCTCACAAATTTCAGAATGGCTATCATCAAAATATAAAATAATCACAAGTGCTGGCAAAGATGTGGAGAAAAGGAAGCCCTCATACACTGCTGATGGGATTGTAAATTGGTGCAGTCACTATGGAAAGTCCTCAAAAAGTTAAAAATAGAGCTGCCATGTGACTCAGCAATACCACTCCTCAGTATTTGTCTGAAGAAAACAAAAATATTAATTTGGAAAAAAATATGCACCCCTATGTTTATTGTAGTATTACTTATAATAGCCAAGATATGGAAGCAACCTAAGTATCCATCGATACATGAATGGATAGAGAAGTATGCTATATATACAATGAACTATTACTCAGCAATAAAAAATAATGATATCTTGCTATTTGCAACAACATGGATGGACTTAGAGAGTATTATGCTAAGTGAAATAAGTCAGACAAAGACAAGTATAGCATAATTTTACTTATATGTGGAATCTGAAAAAACAAAAACAAAAGAAATTTAAAAGCTGAACAGAAATAGACCTATAGAGTAACAAACTAATGTCTTCCAAAGGGAATGGGGATGAGGGGGATGGGGAAAAAAATGAAGTGACTAAGGCCTGCGCATATACACTCTCTAGACAGAGACTCCGTGGCCCTACCTGTCAGCCCCCTAGTCTATGGGGAACTGAAGAAAGAAAATACTATATAAAAGTGAATAAAGGCTTAGCACTTTTAAGAGATACTTTGATTCCCACCAAGGACCTAGAGAAAGAGAGGAAAGAAAGAAAAAAGAAAGAAAAGAAAAGAAGAAAGAAAAGAAAAGTTAGGCTTTGATATGACATTTTTCCTCCTCTACTCTCCTGCAAGCATCCACTCATCCCTCATTCCACCTGACACTGCTTACAAGCATAAATGTAGAACCACTGGATTGGTAAGGTAAGTCTTTCTTTAGCCTTCTGATCTATTTCTAAAATCCTGTCTCTTCATTTCTAGACACCTTATACACATGTATAATTAGCTCATTCTTGGCAGATTTCATTCTTGGACCTCTGCTTCTAAGTCAAGAATGATGCCTGCCTGAATGATTTCACATGGCAGTTCTGTCCTTTGTCCTGTGGATCCTGCCCAGCTTGGCCCCACCAATCCATTTACTACAAAGCAATACTTCCTCAATCAAAATGTTAAATGCATGTATTGACTACTTTGAAAGCAATGAAGTGAAGAAAACATTTTTCTAATTTCTATTTAAAGGAACATTTTAAAATTTCTATTTAAAGGAATAACTCACTGATATTAAATTTTCTGAAAGTAAAATGATGACTCAATACTCATGTTGCTAATGACTTTATCCAACTGCTCTTAATGCACCAATCTAAAAAGTTTAACAGCTTTCCAGTAACATATATAATAAATATGTAATTTAACATTCTTTTATTCATTATTACATTTCACAATGATTTACTTACTTTGAGCCCTGAGACTGTTTGAAGTACATTTACTGCAAAAAGCATTAAATAAATAAATAAATGAATAATAAAAATAAATAAATAAATAAATAAATAGTAAATAAATAAATAAATAAATAAATAAATAAATAAATAAATAAATGGATGATGGAAGGAAGGAAGGAAGGAAGGAAGTATTGCTGAAAGCTGTAGTTTGTAGATTAATTAAATTCTTTCTTAATTCATGTTTGAAAACATGTATCTTCTGATTCCGGAATTTATTTCATCTCTTCTCATTTTTTTCTACATCTTCCTTGGTATTTTTGCTATAATATGGGGCTAAGGTGGAGCTGGAGTTATATAGGCCATAATGTTCCAGCCTCTATAACCCTCAGGAGCCTGCTTTAACCGGATTCTGACTTCTAATTACTAAATAATAGCGATACTTATGTGGTGATCTGGAGTAAAGGTTATCGAAAATTTCATTTATTGGCATAATATATATTTTAAAACAAAAAATATTCTAATTTTCATATAAGCAAACAAAAACTGCTTGGCATAACAGCAAATGAAGAAATGTGAAAAAAAACAGAAGTATAAGAAATTTTAGCTCTAAAAATTATTTAAAAAATTTAGAAAATATTGGAATTCAAATAATTAAGGATAGAATAAAAGAAAGTACAAAACAAAAAGCTCAATACATATATTATAAGCTAAAATCCACATTTTGATCAATGGGAAATACTGAATATTTTATAAAGATGTTGAAAAAATTCAATAGCTAAAGTCACAAAAAAATAAACTGTGAGAACTAGCTTACTAACCTATACCAAAGTACATTCTAAAAGGTCACTCATACTTTGGCTTTTTAATTTTATTTTCCAATTTACATGAATAAAACGTTACTTTGTGATGTGCATTTCAATGTGTTTGGATAGCCCCATGAGTCTCCCATTTTGGCATTTGTTGGTATTCCAGACATCATCACAATATATATCATGCTTAATTAAATATGCTGATCGAGCCGGCCACCGCTCAGCAGCAACTGAGTGCTCAAACCAATAAGATTAGTAAGTCTCTGATTCCTCTTCCCGCCCAGTTCCTGGCAACTATCTATTCTACTCTTTGAGTCTACGAATTTGACTATTTTAGATACCTTATATAAGTGGAATCATGCGGTATTTGTCATTCTGTGACTGGTTTATTTCATTTTGCATAATGTCTTCAAGGTTCAACCATGTTGTCACATATGGCAGAATAAACTTTTCTTATACTGAATCATATTCCATTGTATGTATATAATACATATTATTTATCCATTCATTTGCTGATGGATATTTGTTTCCACACCTTGGCTAGTATGAATTGTGCTGATGTGAACACGAGAGTGCTAATAGTTCTTCAAAATCCTGGTTTTAATTCTTTTAGATAATACTCAGAAATGAGATTGCTGGATCATATGGTAGTTCTATTTTTAATTTTTTTGAGAAGCCTTCATCCTGTTTTCTATAAAGTCTGCACCATTTGCATTCCTACAAATAGTGTAGAAAGGTTTCAATTTGTTCACATCTTCACCAATTCTTCTTCTTTTTTTTTTGATAATAGCCATCCTGCAGGTGTGAGATGACACCTCATTATGTTTTGATTTTCAATTTTCTGCAAATTAGTAATATTAAGCATCTTTTTATATACATATTAGCCATGTGGATATGAATATTTTCTTTGGAGAAATGTCTGTTCAAGCCCTTTACGTAATTTTTAATCAGGTTATTAAACTTTTTGTCATTGAGTTGTAGGAGTTTCTTATATATTTTGAAGATTTAGTCCTTATCAGATATATTCTGCACATATTTTCTCCTATTCCATAGGTTGACTTTTCACTCTGTTGATTATTTCCTTTTCTATACAGAAGCTTTTTGCCTTGATAAACTTGTCTATTTTTGCTCTTGTTGCCTGTGCTTTTAATGTCATAACAATGAAATCATTGCCAAAATCAATGCCATGAAGCTTTTATCTTGTGTTTTCTTCTAGGAGTTTTACAGTTTCAGGTCTTATGTTTAAGCCTTTAATCAATTTTGAGTTCTTTTTTGTGTATGAAAACAAAGTTTCAATTCTATTCTTTTACATATAGATATACAGTTTTCCCAACACCACTTGTTGAAGAGGATATTATTTCCCTTTGTACATTTTTGGCTCCCTTGTTGAATATCAGTTGACCATATACACATGAATTTACTTCTGAGTTCTCTATCCTCTTTCATTGGTCTTTCATTTGTCTTTATGCCAGTACCATTCTTTGGTATTCTCTCTGTAATTATTAGTAACAATCAGTGGGAAAGATAGGCTGTAGTGAGAATGCTTCATCTTGGCTGTCAACAGAAGTCTCAGGCCAACAATACAAGTTTAAAAAAAGAAACTGTGAAGGCACTAGAGGAAAATATAGGTGAATATATTTTGTAAGAACAGGAGAAACCATTTCTAAGTAACAGTGAAAGCTTGATGCCATAAAGAAAAGTTAATGACTCCATAAAGCTTAAGATAAGTACCTGACGAAAATAATAAATGCAAAGAGAGAAAGACTAATAGGCTAAAATATTTACCGAACATATTAAATGTCAATGTTCTTAACTTTCGAAGAGCTCTTATAAAGTAATATGCGCAAGACAACACCCCACCAAAGATCAAGAGCAGGCAGTTAATAGGACAAAGACATTTTATACTTGTATAAAATTGCCCAGTCTCACTCAAAATTAATGAAATGTAAACTATACAAAGTATGTCATTTTTCATCTATCAGAGATCCAAATAGAAATGTTTTGGTTATGTACTGTGTTGGCAAGAGTTTGAGGAAGCAGAGTCCTACACTGTTACTAGTCATATTATTTGATATTCTCTCATACAAACACAATTTACATTATGCGCAAACATTAGGATTTAAGGTTTTCAAAGTTTGTTTTACAAGTATTAACTAAAGTTATCCTACTAATACTCATGAGGGTTAGTTATTTTTATATATCCATTTTTAAAATAAGAAAACTTATGCTCAGAGAGATGCCGTGTCAAGTGCAGTCATACAACCAGTAAGCGACATAGCCAGTTTTAAAGTCCATGTCTTTAGATTTCAGGTTACATTTCCATAATCGGAGTTGATTTATCTTGAAACACAAGTGTTTTGTGCAGCAAAGTGTATCATATTTCACACAATAAATATGAAAGATATTTAATTTTATTAACATGAAGACAGGTAATGTACTGGTGACATTCCTATTTCCAAACAGGCAGAATTAATGTAACAAGAGGAGTATCAAGAAGGTAAGAAAATATTCAAGACATTCTTTCTTTTCATTACTAAAATCTTGAAGAAGTGTTTCTATTTCTGTTTATTTTTGTTTGTTTTAGGACCATGTTTCTAAATCTATCATTTGGAAACTTTGAGTTAATAATCCTTATTTAGGTTTTTAGAAGAACAGGCTCAGCGGAACTACTTTGTTAGCAATAAAAATGATTAGTATAAATAAAATGCGTGGAAAAAGGAAGCGTAGTTTTGAAATAATTTATTACCTGCATTGTACCAGCTTTTGAGAGAGATAATTATGAGTTGCTGAAGTTTACTGCAATTTTCACATGTAGATATTTCCTCTCCTATTTCCCTGTGTTACTGAAGCTGTGTTATTAAAGCCATAATATAGTGGGAGTTTGCAATTGGAACTCATTTGATTTAACTGATAAAAATCTTTTTCATTTCATAAAACATAACTTCACTCAGAAATACAAAACTGTTCTACTGTATTAAACTGTGAGCAACAGTACAGCAATGTTAATTGGCTTTTGGACAGTGAGTGTTTGAATCAGCTCTTGTCCTCATTATTTTTTCCATTAGACTTTGCTTGAATTACCCCCCGAAAACAAGGTAGTTATCCTGATTTGTAACACTGTAACATTTTTCTAATTACTACTTTAGAATTTTTAGAAATCCTCTGTACTGTAAAAGACTCACTAAAGCTAATCCAGAATGTGTGTTCAGCTGAATGGCCATTAAACATGTTTTCACTATTCAATGATGACCTTCAAGTAAAAAATATCTGAAAGGACTTTTAGTTATGTTGTGATAAAAGGGAAAGGATGTGTTCAGGAGCTAATTCTATTTAGATTTGAATCCTGACTTTGTTTTGCTGTCTCTCCTCTAGTTCTTGGGTCAGGTGCTAGCTAACATTGTGAACCCTGCATCCTTTCATTGGCCGCCTCCTAGCTGTGTGATTTGGGGCAAACTACTTAGCTTCTCTGAATCTCAGTTTTCTCATCTGTAAAATAACCACTTAAACATGTAGAGAAATATAATGATTAAATGAGATAATCCAGAGACTATCTAGTCCAGTGTCTGGAACATGATATTTAATAATCATTCATTTTCTTTTTCTTCATTCCTTTACCTCTCCTCTGCAGCTAGTGGAGGCTTGCTGTGGACCCTGTGATGTACCCAGATTCCCTCTCAAGAAGGGACTTACCACCCAGCTGCTGAGAATGTGTTGGCAGATAGCCTTCAGTTGCTAGCCCCTTCAGCTGCTGCTGGCTACTTTCAGAAAAGTCACACTTCTTCCTAAGGCAGATCACACCCAGTGTGATGGACCAGTCCTTGCATAGAAAGGTCAGGCTATCTCTGCCCAAATCCTAACAACTCTAAAGAGTCATCTAGCTCCAGAGTTTCCTTGGGTTCTCTGAGACTCTCATTAAGCTTTAATCACAGCTTAACTTCTTCCTCTGCCCACTGCTGCTCCTTTTCCCTTCTTCAGAGAGATTAGTCCTAAGGATACTTTTTGATAAACATATTTTAATTAAACTTCAGCTCACCATTTGCTCTCTAGAGAACCTAATTTGCAATCTGGCTCTACTCTACTCTTTGTAAATCTTCAGTAAACATTCAATCAGAGCATAACCAAGGACATTCACTTTACTCCCTAACTTCATTTCCCCTACCTGTTCCACACCATTGCCGATATGCCAGCCCAGGTGAGAAAAGAGCCATCAATTAAGGGAGAACACAGAATCCTGATAGAATATCCTTGATTTTAGTAACAATCATTTCTCTTAGGCTGGAAAGCTTTATTCCAGGCTGGTCAGACTCTTAATTCTATTGATAAGAACTAAAAAGATTTTAAGGTATTGATATTAAAATCAAATTAACCTCAGTGTGATGTTTTGTCCAGAACTAGGCTTTTTTTAATAACAATCTTATTTAAACAAAACAAAACATTCAATACAATTGCTCTACCATCAACCATTCCTACTGCTGTTAGCAACAAAGCAATAATGGTAGTAGTAATTACTAAAATTTCAAACATATTAGATTTTAGAAAATCCAATATATAAAAATTATGTAGGAAGGCTAAGAGTATTACCCCAATATCATATATAAGAAAATGAGACCCAGACACTTTAATGGCTCATGAAACGTCACAGAACTAAATGGTGAAATTGATACTGAATTCAGATACCTGACTTTAGACTTAGTGGTTTTTCTCCTACATTGTGATAAACTCCACATCACTTACAAAAATAAAGTCTGTTTTGGAACATAAAAACAAATAGTCTTAATTCTTTCATATAAACTACTGTAGATATTTATATTAATAGCCGTGCTTGTCCATAGAACACATCTTTGCAGCATACTAGTCTCAAAGAGCTGAACTTTCCTGTACATATCAACAAATGAATCACCTTATTAATGTACATATACTGACAATAATTATTAACCCTGGTTACTAACAGAAATAATTCACACCAATGGATAACATGGCCTTCCGAAGGATATAGAAGAAATCTACAGACATGTGATAGAGTGATAGTTTGGGAAAAAGTTTAGCTGTGTGTTCTAAATAAAGGGACTTTGCCAGATAAGAAATGGAAGCTTGGAATTGGAGGCTGTGTTTCTGTTTCATTGTGTGTTGACCTCTGGATACAGAACGTTAGGAGGTTACACAGCGATTTGAATGGCAAGTGCTTTACAGCATGTTCTACATTTAGAAGTGACACTGAACATACTGTCAGAATTATAATGGTCTGATGGACTTCGTGGCTTTACTTTGCAAAGAAGAGTCACTAATGATTGTTTTGTTGACATACATCAGATATCTCACTCAGCATATGTTTAACATTAATAACAAAAGCATGCAGAGATTTACATTTTATTCACGTAAGCATTTTGATTGAGTGCCAACTTCTCAGCATTACAAATTAGCCATGTATGTTTGCTCTGATTTATTTGTAAGATATCAAGAGATTCCAAGGTATCGGATAAAAAAAATATTTTATTCAAAATCAATGAAGACAGTTTTTATCAATTTAAAAATGGAAATTCATAAAGCCAGATTTATAAAGGAAAATTTTACTTTGGCATGTTTATCATAAGATAATAGATGATCAGAATAAAGCTATTTCTTATTGTCAATGCCCCATGTGGGAGCACATGCAACAGTTATGTTCTGTGGGGACTGGGCTGCAGACTCTTCTCCTATGCATCGGAAGGCACAATGAAAGCTAAAATGAGGTAATAAATTTTCCCTAAAAGAACAATTCAGTATTTCCTTAAATTTGAGAGGTACATTTTTGTTTTGAAACATATAATAATTAATAGAGAATTGCTTTAAAAAAATCTTATGTGATGTTCACAACTCTATATAATCTCTAACCAATACAAGTAAGAAATGACATCTCGGCAAACTGAATATTTTTATATATCTCATTCCAATAAAACAAAAGGAAATGGTTTTTTATCGTCTTGGGTCTTCATTCTGGCTAAGTCCTAGTGTAGAAATTTATACGGCTAAATATTTACTTACTGTTTTATAATTTTTTTAGCTCTACTCCAATTATGGAAAATTGTCCTGGCACATCTGAATAGGACATTGCTGGAGTGATGGAAAACCTGGGCTGTCTTTTTATCTCAATACCTAGCAAAGCACTGGCCCATAGTAGGCTTGCAATGCTAATTCTTTGATGACTGCAAAGATGAATGACACACGCTATCCTTATCTTCAAGGGACTTATTATTGCTACAAGGAGAGACCAAGAGAATTTTCACTACACTTAGAAAGAGCTATATAGTGTTTATGACAGGAAAAGAGTAATTCAGTACATCCCCCCACCATCATCACTACATCACCCCTTAATTACTGATTTTTTTGCTGAAATTACTAATAGCAGAAACAAATCACTGATCATTGTAACTATGAAAAATGCCGGATATAGCTTTTACAGAATCATAAGACAAGAACATAATTTTTGTCTGTATTCTTTTCTCAGGACAAATGCGGTTCTGATTTCCAAATTACTAAATGAGGATATTCTAATTTAAATCTAATTCGATCTTTCTTAAGTATGTTTTCACATAAAAATTAATGTAAAAATCTAGTTTTTCTTTTTAATGGGTGTCTATAATCTGCAATACAATTTGTTGACTAATCTATGGCAAATAATTGAAATACCAGTCATCACATACTAAATCCTTATAGATCTTTATTCCTATTTCTGGAATCTGATAGAACTGTGCATGTGTGTGTGTGCATGTGTGTGCGTGCATGTGTGTTCACGCATATATATTCCTATGCCAATATCACACTATTTTCATAATCATAGTTTTATGATTAGTGCTATTGATATGCATTTTTTTTAAATCTCAGAATTTTTGTCAAGAATCACTTTACCGATAATATTTAATCAATTTTGCAAAGATATAGATAAACATTGACAATGTTTTAAATTGTTTTTAAATAGGATTCTATTTATGAATGTCTTTAGACTCTATTTATGATTCTTTTTAATATTCTCAGTAAATTTTTATAGTTTTCTCAACATTGATCCTGAATATTTTTTCTTAAATTGATCTCTAGGTACTTTTTTGTTGTTGGAGAAGAGATGCTCTATAGTTTTAATGGAACATTTTTTTAAATTATGTTTTAAGAAAGGATTTTTAATACATATTTATTTTATTTCAGGTATCTTTATAAACTTTCACTTATAATTGTTCTATAATATTCTTAGGATTTCCAAAAGCTTTTTCTTATAATCTGCAAAAATGTTAATGTTCTCTCTTTCCTTTCAGAATGTGGAGTTTGTATTCTTTATTTTGAAATGTGGTGATCTTCAGAATAATGTTAAATAAGAGCATGAGAGAAAGCCATCAAGTCCAGCTCTTTAGTTTAATGGGTCAATTTAGGAGCATCACATTAAGAGTGAAGCTGATAGTTGCTTTCAAATTGAAGTTTCATGATTCTCTATGCATAATCTTTATTTTTAAGCATGTATCTTTTGATTTGTATCGTAATGAGTTTGAGTTATTTTTTTTAGGTGTTAAATTTTATCAAAAGCTTTTCTGAGAACTCTGAAATGATCATTTTCTTCTCTTGCTAACACGGTGAATTATATTAATAAAAATATTAACATCGAACTATGTTTTATGTATATGGAATGAACCCCATTAGCTCATGATGTACTGTTATGTTTCTTGATTGCATTTGATAATTGAATATTTCAGATATTTAATCTATTGTCAACTGTGAAATTAAATTGTAAATTAAAATATTTTAGGAAAAAGTAAGTAGTATAAATTGTAAAAAGGCTGAGTATTACCTAAACGAGAGTGGCCAATGCTAAATGGAACTGAAGAGGTTTTTTTTTTGCCTAAAGGCATTCTCTTTTTATCTGTTTGTGTCCTCTTCTGGTTACACCAAATTATCTGAGGGTGAATTCACTGTGATTCCAGATTTGTTAACCCTGATGTATGGTTTTGCAATAGATATTCAATGAAAGGTCAAACAAGAGACTAAGGGAATAAAAGGTGTTGCTTTTGTTATTTCGTGATAAGAGAGAATGAATCCTCTGTTGCGGATTCCTCATTCCTGTTAACACATTACAAATATATGAGATTCAACAGTATGGAAATTTGTTTAATCCAGCATTTTCCAAGCACCTTTGACTATAGCAATAACTATTAATAGCTAATCAAATATGAAAATCTATAATTAGAAAAATACTGTGTGGTTCCTTCCTCTCATTAGATATTTAGTTAGTGTTACTTAGCCTCCAACAAAAGGGGGAAAAAATGTTCCCTCTTTGTTTAGAATTTGGAAAAGTTTAAATAACATTATAACATCTTGGTGGTTGAAATGGATGAAAGGTTAAGAATATTCTCAACAGAATTTAGGGGACTCGGCATTTGATAGGAGAGAGGGGAATAAGAAATGTAAATCAAGGGGGTCTTTAAAAATGTTGTCAATTTATTATTTCCCTTTTGGTCTCTAAATTTCCAAAGAAATAATATTAATATTACCCACGATTTTAAGGTTATTAAGATAAAATTCTGCCAAATATTTCTTAATCATGTATTAAAACAAAATATAAACTTATTTATACATTTTAAAATGCATCTGGATGTGTGGTAATTAATTAATTTTATTTTATTTTTAATTTCATGTATTCTAGTATCTTTCTTCTTCATTAGTTTAAATAGTGGCTTATTTTATTGTATTTCACTCTTACTTGAAAGATTTAATTCTTTGTAACATATATCTAGTTAACAATTTTTTGTAATCTAATTTAACTTTCTTTTATTCTTATTTTTTTATTCTACCTGAAAATGTTTTCTTATTTATATTCTATTTTATTACCTGAGTGCTAAATGCACTTATATTTATTTTTTTCTCGTCATGTAATAAAAGTACATGTAGATATACATTTTTCCTGTGAATACATGTTGCATTTTATCTCATAAATTTGATATATATTCTTAACATTATGTTTTTATCTATTTCACAATTGCAATTTTGTTTTTGTCTTTCATTTTAGTTTTTTCAAGAAAAAATTTTAAATTTACAGTAGTTAAAAGATTCCCCCGCCTTAATTTTTATTACTTTGACAGTTTTATAAGATTGTGGGAAAAATGATCTCTTTCTAGTGTTATATTGTCCATAAATATGACTAATTTAAATCATGTGCCAGCTATCCCAAGATTTGTCTTGTTTCCAGGATACATATCTATTAGGTCATCAATTAAAATATTCAGGAATACTCTATATTGTTGACATTTTATCTTCTTAGTTCATTAAAAACTAAGAAAGGTGATCAAAGATATTTCATTAATATTGTTTTTGTTAAATTCTTCTAGTAGTGGTAGTACTTTCTAATCTACATTTCGGCATTATGTCAAACCTACATAGAACTTCAGATTATTATACTTTTTGCAAAGTCATCTCAGAATTATTATAATTTTATTTTAGCTAATATATTATTACATATAGCATATATTACATATTATATATTATAAAATATTATTTTATTAGTATTATTTGTAATTTTGGATATAGGTTTATCTGGTATTCCTTTGTTTATTCTTTTATTGTATACATATTCAAATATCTATGTGGTGTGGTAATTGTAGAGTATACAGTAGAGTTTTCATTTTGAGCCAAATTGAGTTTTTTCCAAAGGCTATTTTTCTGTTATTTTTGTTATAACACATGAGTTTGGTGTATTATAATTTTATTTTAAGCTTTTGGCTTAGTGCTTTTTTCTTTTTCTCTTTTTACTTTTTAAAAATCTGATCCATTTCCTTGAATCCTGATCTGAGTCTCTCAACCTCTGCAGTAATTTAGAAGGTGCATAGTCTGTTTTTTCATTCTATTTGTATTTATTTTTATTCTATTAAAATAATTACTTAAACACATAAACTATGTTTCTCACTTTAACAGTGAGTTACAATTTTCCTCCCTATCATTTTGACAATCTCTTGATATTTGTTTGTTGGATCTGTAATTGTTTCCCTCATTTTATTAATAGCGATTATCATTTGACATTATGAGACTTATACAGAAAATTTTAACATTTTATTTAATGCAGTAACCATACTTATTTCATTAATTTATACTTATTTATAATTCAAATTAATTCGGTGCTCACTGCCAAACCTTTCATGCCATAGTTTTATTATTTATGAGTTTCTCTTTTTAATTCATATTGCATCTGAATGACTGGTATATCTTTACTAAGGTCATATTTAAAAAAAAGGTATTCATTTATCTTCATATATGGATAATAACTTGGTATACATGAGAGACTGTTGACTGCCTAATCATTATCAATTCATCCTTCTTTCTTGCTACCAAAATTTCAGGGTTTGGGGGAACAGCTAAATATTTACTATCCGATCTCCCTAGACAACAGGATATGAGTACTCTGATAAAAGGGCACACGTGCCAGTTGACCATCACTGTCAACTTTCTCTTGATATGGATATCCAAAGCTAATTTAGTGCTTGTGGACCATGTGGCCACCAGCTTGAAGACAAAAGCTAACAGGCTAAAAGTGCTACAGAAGCAATCTAGTATCTGTGCCTCTGAGGTCACTGTTAATCGGCTGGATTAAACATCAGCTCCTGCCTGCCCCTAAAATGCTTGTTTTGTGGGTAGTGGTGTGGTAGGGGGTGGGACGTATTTGTTTAAGCCACATTAATTTGGGATTTCAATTACTCAGAGATGAAAGTGTTCCTAACTGGTACAACTTGGCAAAAAATATAGCCAGTCCTAACCTGGTCCATTATTTGAGCAAAAATAGGGTAAATGGAACCTTTAAGTAACAGTTAACCTAGTAGTCTCCAAGCTAAGTTCAAACTTCTAGAGATATTTCCAAAGCGTTCAGTCTTCAACACTTATTCTTAGCTACTGTTCCTTGCTTGAACATTTGCCTAGACAAAAACCACTGGTCTAGATCTGTGATAATGACTACAGTAACCACTAACCTCATATATTTAATTATATTAGTTAATATCAAATAAAAATTTAAACATCAGTTCCTCAGTTGCACTAGCTACACTTCAATAGCCACATGTGATTAGCAGCTGTTACATTAGAAAGAGCAGATATAGAACATTTCATTATTACGGAAAGTTCTATTGTATAATAATTGTCTAGAATTGGCTACACAAAAAGTAGTGCTTGCAACAGAAACATCAGCACCATCCGGGCTGGTTAGAAATGCAGAATCTCAGATTCTACTGTAGTTCTCCACATAAAAATCTTCAATCACAGTTTGCATTTTAATGAGTCCCAAGTGATTCATATAAATCCTAATGTTTGAGGTTCACTGCCTTCTATGATCTGGTCCTGCATATGCCTTGGTCTCAACATTGAATAATAATCTAACATTTATTGATCTCTAAGAATTCTAAAAACTCTTGATCCTTACAACAGCTCTATGATATTTGTATTATAATTATTTCCCTTTCACATATAAGGAAACAAGTCACAAAGAAGCTACATTTACTTAATTCACTCTGTGAATATCAAGAAGCCAAGATTAAAATTCAGTCATTCTGACTACAGAACTCACAGTGCTGGCTCACCAGAACTCTCCATTATTTATGTTCCCTTCAAATACTAGGTTATAGGCTCTTTGAAAGAGGGAACATGTCTTATTTATCATTTGAGGTTAGAACATAGTACCATACTTGGCATACAACAGGTGCTCAGTTATATTTGTTGAATGAAGCATGCATGAATGAATGGAGGAGTCAAGGCTTCTTTCGCCTTATGTCAGGTGGAGCTCTTGGCAACTTTGTCACAAAGCCCATCCTTTTCAGTTGAAATGAGGGAGAATTTGTTTCCATTTAACCAAATGTGTAAAAATAGGACCCCCAAACTACTCTGCCCAGCTATTACTTTAAAGTAAATAATAGGTCCAGCAAATGGCCTTGTAACAAGCACTGTGAAAAGAGAGTGGATAGAATGTGCTTAGGGATGAGCAACCACCAAAGCAATAACAAAATGTTCAGAGTATGACAGTATTTTGAAGACCAAATCAGGATGAGGACAACTGCTGTAACAAACCAACCCCAGGATGTATAATGACTTAAACATGATAGAAATTTATTTCTAATGGAAAATTCAAAACAAGTGTTAGTTGGTGCCCAGCTCCCCTTTGAATGGTTTTTTTAAGGCTGGTTTTTTAACCCTTCTTAGCCTGGAGGTAACATTATTTTTGCTTACATTCCATTGGCACGAGCTAGGCACGTAGGTTCATCTAGATACAAAGGCGGAAAGTGTTAGGGAAATACTGGCATTAAAATAAATGCTTGAATAAACTCTGCCAGCCACCTTATTACCCAGGTTATACTGTTCTCAGTCAACCCACACCCCTCCTACTTGGGAGACATGTAGGGAGAGATGATAGTCATGAAAGAGGTATTTATATAAACACTAGCAAACAAGTAAATTCCTAAGATCCACTGATGACACAGACAGAATAAAAATAAATTATATTAAATAAGGCTTTAAAGTCAGATAAATATGGATCCATCACTTAACAGCATTGTGAATCTGGCCTGGTAGATGGCTTAACCTCTCTAAATTTAAAAGTCTCCAGACATAAATAAGGATGGGTTAACACCTATCTCATAAATGACCTATGCCAGCGGTGTATGCTAAAGTACCTGATATAAAAGAAAAGCCAAAACATAGTACATATTTTAATATTGAGATAAAAAGCAAATCAATAGCAGAAAGGGAGAACAGACTAACTGCATAAAGATACTGTAAGAATTTCAGAAAGAATAAATAGGAACTTAACACTGAAGACTGGACCAGCAAAGGACATATTCTCATTACTATTTCTGAGTGGGCTTTCTATTTAGTACCATATTAGTAAGAAAAATGCCTATGGATGTTAGGAATGTTTATAAAATATATTAATTTTAGGACATTTTCTTCACTAGTCAAGGTAGGATCAGCTTTTATTCTTCCTTGCATTGATCTGTCTCCACAATTAGATCTAAAACATTCCATAACAGTTCCTTCCTGGGCTCTTCTTTAGAAGAACCAAAAGTCAAGCAACTTTGGAGTTTATTTTTCTTAAAGAATGGGTACGATAGAGGATGTCCTCAATATCTGCAGCATCACTAATGAATTATTTATGCCTGATTATTCTGAGCAGACAGACTTGTTGGCAGTAAATGTCACATGTATAGTATCTTGGGTACAATGGTTCAATAAAGTTAGGCACTGCAGTAGGAGAGAGTGATATAATTATATTTTTATAATCACAATAATTCTTTAATATTTAGAAATATTAATTAATGTTTTTAATGTTAGTGTTAGATTTTTTTATCAAGCTCTAGCTTCTAATAATACATGACTTCTATATTTCAATTTTTATTTTATTTATCAATCTTTTAGTAGTCATTTAAAATCTGCCAATATTTACTTTAACAATATTTTTAGGGCTATTCTGGAAGATAATTCTTAACTATGTCTTATTATTAATTTATTTCAATCAACAACTATGTTTTCAATAATGAGTTGAAATTAGAAATATAATCAAAACTCATTTGTCATTTAGTCTAAATACATATGAATCACAATTGAGACACTTAGTCACAAGAAAGTTTTTTTTCCCTTAAGATTACAATGCTAATTTAACCTTAGTGCAAGCTAAGATTTGTTTTGCAGTTTATTCTAATGGAAATAATGATGAAGAACCATTTCATATTTAACTAAATTTTATGTCAGTGCTGACAAATGTGGTACCCATACATTTCTTCTTTACCGATTACAGGTAGCTGCTAATGAAATCATATGTATCATTTACTAAAAAATAACACTTTATATTTTATCCATACCAGATGCACCCCATACTCTTCAATGTTTCCACCACTGCCACTAGCAATTGAGAGTGAGCATAAACACTTGACCATGGCTTAGCTACCTTAATACTATTTACAAGATTTTATTGGCAGCATACTCTAGTGAACTGATGAATAACTGTTACAACACTTCTATGGAAAAACATTCTTTCTGCACCTACCATTAACAAGTCTCAAAGAACTTGTTAATTGAAATGTTGGTTGCTATTGTCAAGGTTATCATTTCTAAGCTGGTTTTCTCTCTATTACACTCTTTTTCAATATTCACTTTTTTATATGCTCTTTTTTAAAAATATTTTTGTTGTTTATAAAAAACAGAAAATGTTGATAATCAAAATGGAAAATAAATAAATAAATAGCACACTACCCTGAAAGAACTCAGTTAATTTTGCTGTTTCCTTTAAGTATTTTTCTTTCTATATTTGCGTATTACATATATGTTGTTTGTTTTTTAAGGATTTATTCATATTATTTTATAAGCTGACGTTTTCACTATAACATCTTGAACATATTTTTATTTTACTAACTATTCCACAATACAATTTAAATGGTTGCATGGTAATAATTGTATGGATGTGCTATAGTTTTTTCTTTATTTTCTAATTTGTCCTCTATTGAACATTTAGGTTATTTCCAATGTTTTTATTAAAGTATAGTTGACATTTAATATTTTATTAGTTTCAGGTGTAGATTGTAGTGATTAGACATTTATATACTTTATGATGTGATCACCATAAGTCTAGTAACTATCTGTCACCATACAAAGTTATTATATTATTTACTATATTCCTTGTGTTGTGCATTACATCACCATAACTGAAAATTTGTACCTCTTATTCCCCTTTACTGTTTTCACTCATTTTACCCCCAACTCTCTTGGCAATTATCAGTTTATTCTCTATATCTTTGAGTTTGTTTCTGTTTTTTTGTTTGTTTGTTTTTTGTTTCTGTGGTGGGTGGTTGTTTTTAGATTCTACATATAATTGAAGACATGTGGTATTTGTCTTTCTCTGTCTTATTTCATTTAGTATAATCCCCTCTAGGTCCACTCATGTTGTCACAAATGTCCTATCAAAATGGCTATCATCAATAAATCAACAAATAATAAGTGTTGGTAAGAATGTGGAGAAAAGAGAACTCTCGTGCATTGTTAGTGGGATTCCAAATTGGTGCAGCCCCTAAGGAAAACAATGTGGAGGTTCCTCAAAATATTAAAAATAGAACTATCACATGACCCAGCAATTCCACTTCTGGCTTGTTTCCAATTTTGGGCTTTATATATAATTTTGTAATGAACATCATTGTAGCTAAACTTTGCCTATATTCTTGAGTATTTAGGAGATAAAATCCCAGAAAGACAATTCCTAGATGGATCAATGTGTAACAACATTTTAAAGATTTTCAATATGTACAGAAAAATTGCCCTTCAGAAAAAAAGTATCAATTTACACTTCCACCAAGTATGTTTAAGGGTCTTCTTTATTTTGAACCCTCATCAACACTTACCAGTCGCTATATTCTTCTGTGTGTATAATTGAGAAAGAAGGGAAAAACACATAATCAAGGATGAAGCAAGGGGAAGAGTGGAAATAGGGAGAAAGGGATTTATGAATTTCAAATGTGAAGTAAATCACAACTCTGAAATCACTGCTGAACAATGAAAGGTTTCCTTGCAAAGATCCATCTCCATTGTCATTTAACTACATGTGTCCCTAAACATCTCCTTCCCAGAAAGTTTCTATTCACTGGATGTCTAAGGGAATGTTCTTCCAACACAATTTTGGAGTGTTGGGCTGATTTTTTTCGGAATCTTCATACCATACTCTGTAGGCTGCACCCATTTACAATTTAACCAAGAGCCTGACTGTGAAAGCACATTAAAATTATGAAAATCTATGTGAACATATGTAATAATACACACAATAATTGTTCATAATGTTTTTCCTATTTGGTTTTTTGGTGTTACCTCTCCTGCCACTTGTCCACAGCAGAACAGAGGGCACATTAGTCTATTATTACTAGATTGCAACATAATTTATAAAGATTTTATAGCCTATAAAAACAATCACCTATTGCTCAATTTACCAGGCACAGGTTGAAAGCATTGTTCATCTGAAGAGAGAGGGAGGGAGGGAAAAAGAGAAGGAGGTAGGCAGATAGGGAGAGAGAATGTGCCATCTTCCAACAACTCCTATTCTTACAGAGAGAATTGTCTCTTTCAGTTCTTTTATACTGAAATTTGAGTTCACTTTTTAGTTTCCATTGGAAACCACTCTTCCAAAGCCCTTCAGCAAAAACCAGCCTCCGTACTCAGCTTATGAATTCCCTGAATCAATTATTATTTTCCTTCTCTTAGACACATCACACTTTTTCCTTCCCCTAAACCAATTTGCAGATCTTAATTAACACATCCATTTTTAGTTTATGTTCTTTTTAATTCATAAATTATTTATACATTAATCCTTTACTTTACTATTCTAGGTCTCTCAACATCTCTCAAGAATTTTAAACTCATGTTTTTACGCTGATCAGATCAAATGCCTTAATTTTCCTTGAGAAAAAAATCTCTGAAAATTTAATTTTCTTAAATATTTCTTTAACCAAATTCCATTTGACCATGACTCCGAACTGAGTTTTTTTTTATGCATAGAACTTTAAATTATAAAAGCTGCATAATTGTTTTTATTTATAAATATACATAAAGGTTTGATATTACATTACTATTTGAAAATGGCTTGTTGAAATAGCTGCATTATACATTGTACAGACTAAAGCAGTCTGAGTGCCTACTTTTTAGGTAAACATAATTATGTGACAACTTTACAGGATAGATTATCTAGAAGACACAAAATAAATCCTGGCAATTATTGAGTGTCTGTGCTAAAATGTGTTTTCTTTAAATTTTATATTCTATATCATAATAACTTAGATCTGTCAATGTTGGTGGAGAAATATAACATTATAAGGTTTTTTCTTTCGGAACTCACAGAGTTTTATTTCTCTATTCTTTGCAAACAGTATTCAATGTGAAACTCAGCATCTTGGAATAAAATCTGCTTGTAGAGAGATAAGAGCTTCAAACACTTTGCAGATTTCCAAAATCCTTATGTGACTTAATTTTATATAAATTTAATGCTTCCTGCACAATTATTCTTTCATAAGTATTCTTTTACTAATCTATAATTACTAGTCGATCTATTACTTTAAGTATTGCTATATTTAAGTTTTACAGAGAAAGTCCAGATTTTTTTTAAATGTCACATTTGTATATTATTCTAGACCGGTGGTATTAAAATCTATTGGTTTGTTGGTATGAAAGGCAAAGTAGTCGTCTCCAGTGATATCCATATTTTACTTCCTGGCCTTGTGAATATGGTGGTTACTTAGCAAAGGGAAATTAAAAATTACAGATGAAATTAAAATTGTTAAACAGCTGAGATTAAAATATCAAGATTATCCTGGATTATCTAGGTGGGCCCAAAGTAATAGCAAAACTTCTTAAAGTGGGAGAGCCAAGAAAGAGAGATAATGACAGAAGAAGACAGTGTAAAGACTCAGCTCCCTATTGATGGAGAAAGGGCCATGCGTCAGAAGAGTGAGTGGCCTCTAGAAGCTGGAAAAGGCCAGGAAATGGATTCTCCCCTAGAGATTCCAGAAAGGAATATACCCTTGCTGACATTTTTTTTTTTTCTTGCTGACACCTTGATTTTAGCCAGGTGATATCCATGTCAGATACGATCTATAGACATATTTTAATTAACAAAATTGTGTTTTTAAGTCACTAAATATATGGTAATTTATTACAGCAGAAGTAAAAAAAACTAATACAGTTGGTACTTTATCTGTGTAAATGTTTAGATTTAAATTCTACATAATTTATCTGAGTTTATATACTTTATGAGTTTTTAACTCTGATTCTTGACTTCAAACTTTTTTTCTCCATTTACACATTTTCAGTTCAGCTCTAGTAAACATTAACTTCCTTTCCCCAGCTGCAATTTTAATTTCACCACTCCTTTTTCTGACAACTCTGTAATGACTTTTCAACTTCTTCGTCAACCTAATCATAATTCTTGATTATGGGTTCTCATTCCACTAATGACAACACACAACTTCTTAGGAAAATAAATTCGTTATCTTCTTGGGGCTCCAACGATACTTTGTCTATATTCCAAACCTTTTTCACACTTTGATTTACTTGTACACATATGTCTGCCTTGCTGGTTATCAGCTCTTTGTGAAATCAGGACGTGGAACAGACAAGAAAATCAGTGGATACTCACTGAATACTTGAGTGATGCCTAACAAGAATACTTATCAGCATCACAGTTATAATCTGTATTGCTTCTGATTTTCTATATATTCCATGGCCACTTCACTATAAAAAAAGTGTTTCCTCAATTGTTTTAAGATGAATGAATTCCTTCAGTACTAGTCTCTCTTGACTCCAGGAAACACCCATTGCAAATCCCAGTATATATCAATGATTATTATCACAGGTTACTCCTAAGATGAGTGAAGAAACTTTTGTGCCTGTGTATTTTTGGAGTGTGTGGGTGGGTGCTGTCAACTGCATTCTCCTATGGTGCTGAGAGTCTATTCTTTTTTTTTTTTTTCTGTCTGCTTACTGTCTCACTTCCTAAGGACTGCACTGAAGGGCAAGTGATTGACTCCTCCTCCAAATTACTGACTTGATGGACTGGCATATCCAGGAGGAACACCAGGATGTTGCAACTATGCTATACGAGAAATAGTTGAAGAACTTGTGTTTATTTAAATTGCAGTTAAAACAAAGAAGGAACAATTTTAAAACTCATATAAAAGACTATTCTGTAAAAGAGGAAGGATGTTTATTTTTTATTCATTGCTGTTCCAGACACCAGAACCTACCAAAATAGATGGGTATTATAGGGAGGAGAATCTAGCTTAACACTACAATTAAACCTATCAGTCTTATCATGGGACTAGGTAGATAGGACCTAGTTTACTGCGAATTTTCTAACAAAGCCTGTGCAGTCATTTTAATAAAAAGGTTTTTCTTTGGGGTGGGGTCAGATCTCTCTTAATGCCCTTTTATAATTTTATGATTTTCTTTTCTATTCATTTAGCACAAAGTATTCTAATATCATTCTCAGATGTTAAGAATGAGCACTCTAAGGTCAAGCTGCCTAGTTTGGAATTCTGGCTTCCATAACTTCATAGTTTGACTAAGCAAGCTTTGAAACTTATGTTTGACTCAGTTTCCTCATTTGAAATCTGGAGAGTTTACTCACAGTCCTATCGTGAGGAGTAAATGAGATTAGGCATGTAAAACATGTGAAACAAGTACACGTCAATTAGATATCAATATGTTAGCTAACATTCTCGTCAATTCTGAATTAGGCAGAAATGAGATCCATTTCTCAATAATAAAATGTTGAAATTGTTTATTTTGATATTATAAATTTAAAATTTTTATTAAAAATAAACAATGTGTAATATGTGCTCCCAAAGCCCAACAGAAATTATTTCCAATTTAATATGTATCAGACTAAAATTTTATGCATACAAATATGTTTATGAGAATATGTGTATATGACTTTACTTCTATAAATACATATATTTGCACATACTACCTATCCTGTAACTTACATTTTTATCTTGATTATATATTGTGTGCATCTCTCCATTTATGTACATATAATACCAATGTACCTTATTTTTTCATAGCTGCTGATTAACCTATAAATTGCTTATTTATCATTTGATGAATATTTCAAATTTTTTACTATTGCAATCAGTGCCACATTTAATCATTGTGAACATATTTTCGTTAGTGTTTCTGGAGAAATTCTTAGATCTATAATTGATTTATTACATTTAAAATTTTATACCTCTATCAAAATTTTCCTCTAAAAGTTTTTAGTCAGTTTATATTCCTACCCTACTATGTACTTTTTTTCTATCACCTAGGGTTTAAAATATTGTTAATTTTTACTATTTGTAGACTAAAATATTTCATTGCTGATTTATAGTTCTTTAATTATTAGTTAACTCCTCATATGTTTACTTGCTATTTATATTTACTTCTTGTTATTTTTACTTCTTTGTAAAAAACAGGACGAACACCCCCAAAGCTAAAATTCTTTGGCCATTTTGCTTTTGGGCTATTTGTCATTCATTGACAAATTTACAGACTCTTTTTAGTCTAAAGAAAGTCACACTTTGTTATAACAAAACTTTTTTTTGTCATTGGTTTTTTAACTTTATTGGTAATGAATTATAAATAATATGATTTTAAAATATGAACCCAAAATAGCCTTTTAAAAAATGCTTACCCACCTCAAAGCCATGCTGAAAAAATAGGCCTTTTCTAACTTTGACTTATAAAAATATTCTTCAACATTTTCTTTTATATTTACAGATCTATTTTTTTCTTTAAACTTTTCATTGACCTGAAATTAATTTTTCTCTTTTGTATTTGGCTGAAAGATATTTTCCCTCTTTAATGGATGCGCAAATGTTCTAATGCCATCTACTCAATAATTTATCTGTACCGCACTGATTTGCAATGACATCTATTATCCAATGTGAAATTCTCACATTTCTATTTGATGTTTCTGGACTTCAAATTTTATTTCTTAGTTTTTTTTTATGTCAATATGCCATAATTATTTACTTACTAATAAGCACTTTATAATATTTTGATATATTTCTCAAAATCATCTTGGTTATTTAATAAATGTATTCATCTATGTGAACTGAATAATCACTTTGCCAATTCCCTCACCTCGAAAGAAGAAAGGAAAAGAGAAAAATGAAGCTAAAAAAGAAAAAAAAATTAATCCATGTTCCCTTTGAGGTAAATTTAATTTAATTTACATTTTGGAAAAATGTTCATGTTTACTGTCTTAAAACTTCTCATTTTGCAATATTAATTTTATCTTCCAATTACTCTATCTTTCTCACTTTTTTTCTTTTTAAACTGTATTCATGTTAATATTGTATTAAAATTTTCATTTAAGGTGGGAAAAAGTGATCTCTTATACAATGCGTAGTCTTCTCATTCTTTAATTTTGTGTTTATCCAAAACCAATGTCTTCGTTCATGCTTTTTCAGAAAATTTGATTTTCAAAAGTATCAGCCAAGCTCATTTATCTTTATTGCTAGGCAGTTGACTGTTGTTGTTCTTCTTTTTATTTTTGTTTGCCTTTGTAATTAGGAGTTTTTCCACCTACATTTTCTAATTTGTTATTATTGGTATTATTTTGTAGTTTTTCAATCTAGCATTTGGCCTTTTTTAAAAAAATTAAATTTCAATTTGAGGATGGAATACTGTTGCTGATATCTAACTTTATGTCTTTGTGGATCAGCTTGTGGTCCCATTCAGTCACATAGCCACTTACTGTGTCATGGCAAGCATTTGGCTTCTATCAGGGTACAGTATCAAGCCAAGAGCTACTTCTCAAAGCAGAATAGTCATCTGCAAAGACGTCATGTTTTATTTCCATAACTCTGGGGCCTGCCTTGTAATTCTAATAAGGCTCGCCATAGTTGGACTACATTTCATGTAGGCCACTACTGAATTCAATCTTCAGTCCACCAATCAGGCACACAGAGCCACTTGGGCTACATGCTAAATCCAAATGAATCTGGCTCGTGTTACTATAACAACAAATTCAACTTAATCTGAAATTATAGTCTTTTCTCCTAGGTTTAGTATCCTTAGAACCTATTCTCACTCATATTCCTGAGGTTTCTAGTGATACAAATTGGCAAAATCTTGCAATACTTTTTTGGAGTCAAACTTTGTATTTGGCTTCTGTGTTCAGGGTCCAGGGCTTTGTTTGAAGCAATGAGTTGTAAGGAATAGACAAAAGGAAAATTCCTGGCTCGTGAAAGGAACATGGCTATTAATATCATTGAAAGTCTTCAAGCAAAGTAGGACTAACGTGCTAAAATAACTGGAAAAAAATCTGCTCTTGTTAGTAAAGATGACTTAAAAGGGTTTTTTAGTTCATAATGCTCAGATTTACTTAAATTTATAGAAATATTCCAATTCCATTACTCAGCATTTCTATCCTTTCGATGGATATCCCAACTTACACATAAAAGATCTAGTACAATTATGAGTTCAGCTTACATTGTGCTTCATTAATCCATAGAATTAGACTCTATATCTCATTTTCAGAAATATTAGCTCTGAAATTATTTTAGACCAGTAATAAGGCAATAATTTACTTGTTTTATTGTTTAATATATTTTTAGAGCAGTTTTAGGTTCATAGCAAAATTAGATAGTACAGAGAATTCCCATGTGCCCCCTGCTCCCATTCATGCACAGCATCCCCCACTATGAACATTCTGCACCAGAGTGTTACATTTGCTACAAGCAATTATCCTACATTGACATATTGTGATCACTCAAAGGCCACTGTATATATTAGCATTCATTCTTGGTGTTGGATATTTATGGGTTTTGGCAAATATATAATGATATAAATCCACCATTATAGTATCACATAGTATGGTTTCACTGCTGTAAAAAATGCTCTGTGCTCCACCTATTCATCTCTCCTCCTCTGTGACAACTGCTGATTTTTTATTGTCTTGATATTTTTGCCTTTTCCAGAATGTCATATAGTTGAACTCATACAATATACAGCCTTTTCAGACTGGTCTCCTTCACTTAGTAATATTTAAGATATCTTTTCATATCTTGTTAGCTTATTTATTTTTATAAGTGAATAATGTTCCATTGTCTGGATGTACCATAGTTTATTGATTCATTCACCTACTGAAGGACATCTTGATTGCTTCCTAGTTTTGGCAATTATGAATAAGGGTGCTTTAAACCTCAATGAGAAGATTTTTATGTGGACATACATGTTTTCAATTTATTTGGTAAATACTAAAGGGCATAACTGCTGGATCATATGGCAAGAGTATATCTAGTCTTCTAAGAATCTGCCAAACTGTCTTGCAAAATGGCTGTACAGTTTTGCATTCCCATCAGCAATAAATCAGAGTTCCTGTCGCTCTACTCCTTCATCAGCATTTGGTGTTGTCAGTGTTCTGTATTTTGGTCATTCTAATAGGTTTGTAGTGGTATCTCATTGTTGTTTTAATTTGCACTCTCCAGATGATACATGATATGAAGCATCTTTTCATGTTTCCTTTTTTTCCCCATTTGCATATCTTCTTTGGTAAGGTGTCTATTCAGACCGTTCCACCATTTTTTAATTGAGTTGTTCATTTTTTTATTATAAAATTTTGTTGTATATGTTGGATAACAGTCCTTAATTCAGATGCAACTCTTGCAAATATATTTTCTCATTGTGTAGCTTGTTTTCTCATTCTCTTGAAGAGATTTATTTTTACATACTTTTTAATGCCCTTAGAGCTGTCAGAATGAGTCTTCCCATTCCAGAGTACCTGTGATCCTCATTTACACCCTGTCCTACTTTCACTCCCACTTGGTCCAGCAAGACCTGCCTTCCGTGAACATGTTGTTGCAGACAATTAGTAATGATAATTTAAGTAGCTCCTTTGCCTCTGCAGTCTGTGGGCTGCCAATATCTCATTTTCCAATGATAAGCAGATGATCATTGTCTGCAGATCCTACTAGGTAAGATACGCATTACAGATTTCCCTCCTTGTAAGTCTACTGTATGCAGGCATTTATGGTTTCAGATATGGTATTAGTCAAGTTTCAGTTTAAAAAATGGAAGTGACATTTTTTAAGAAGAAAGTACTTGGATAGTGATAATAAGGTGCTTTCATTTGCATGACTGAAGGATTAGGAATCAGGCGGCTACTTACTACAGGAATTACTAAATTTAAGGGTACACCACCGTAACAACAATCCAGGTATCAAAGGAACAACTGTCAACAATATCTATATCTATACAACCTAGGTTGCTTGTAGAAGCAGCAGCAGAAACAGGGCTTTAGCCTCATTTATGTCTTCCAAATTTCATATGAATGCATCTAATTGATAAAAACTAGTTCTTACCTAAAAACTAGTTCTCATCCAAAACCCTGCCTATAAGTGTATGGGAAACGTAGTCCTTGCTTTCTGAGCTCTGCAGTTTAGAAAAACACACAAAGGGAGTGAGATGGATGTCAACCGTATCAATCTTAGTCATCCTATATGATTAATTACATTCCATATACTTTGTTTAAAAATCTATAATTTTATTTTTGTGCTAGATCATTGAGCACCCTATCGTAATAACTACATAATTGTCAGCTATTATTATATCACTATATATAAAACATCTTTTTCTAGACCAAAATATATATGAATTATTACCATTAACTCAGATGAGTTTTTTAGCATACCTTTAGGTCTTTGTAAATTCCTAAAGGTCATGGGTTCCTGGAAGTGATTGTCAGCAGGTAGACAGGGGAAATCTATATGTCCCCACTTTTCGGTGGCAGTGGAGGTTTGTGATAAACCCCCATACGAGGTGAGTGGTGACAAGCAGTGAGGAGGCAGATGTGTTCTTCACTCCTCATTAGCTTTGCCTCCAGGAAGCTCGCGTTTTGCAGTGTTGAGATAAAAGGCAGCTAAGTTTTCTTAGAGAACATTGTGAAAGAGAAAGAATTGAATATGTGCCCTTAGATTTTCTTATTGCCTTTCCTTTTCCAGAGAGAAACGTAGCTTTCATCTTCTCAGTGGAGGTGGATGTTGTGAAAGAAGAGTCCAATTCCTATTTGCAAATATCATCTTAACTTTTCTTCCAAGGCTGTATTTTAATTTTAAGTTAGAATAGCAGAAATTATGATTGAGCCAGTATACTGCCAAATAGACTGTTTTCAGAGAGTTATATGAAACTTTAGTTTAAAAGTCAGCAAAAATTACTTTCACAAACTTCAATAGAATTAACTGCCATTAGGTGAAAATAAATTGCTTTATGATGCAGATGTTAAGAATTTGGAAAGGAAGAGGTATTCCTCTTAGCTTTATTGTTCAGTTCCCTTTTGAAAATGTGACAACAATGAAGATAGCTTCTGCAAAGTATTTAAAGGCTCTTCTAATATATCTTTATTTATAATTTTATTTTAGTTATACTAACAAAGACATTTCAAGAGTTAAAGAGGATATTAAATAAGTAGCTAACATAGATCAGTCAGAAAAGAGAATGTTCCCCTAAACTATATATATATATAGCTGACAGTTCTTTTTGTTCATGTTATCTCTCTTACATCATTCCTACTGAAAGTTAATTTGGCAGAACAAAATATGATAGATATATGAGTCTTATCTTTTGAAATTCATTAGAGAAATGTTTCCCCTGATAAATTTCTCTCCATCAAACACTATATTAAAGTTATCAACCAAAACAAACTGATTGCTTGATAAATCCACTGGGAGTGAGACTCCATCCTGAGGATCCCCAACAGCTTTTTTGCTCTAACCTGCTTCCCTCAGAGACTCACACTCTGATTGTTAATCTTCTCATAGAGGCAAATGGGAATAGGATTTCCTTAGAGTTAACCCCATCACTAGATTAGAACAGTGAGGATTACTGAAGAGAATGGTAGGAGATACAGAACTTATAATTAGTTTTATTCATCTTCAAAGTCCTTTATACATTCCTACAACAAATGAAGAGAGAGAGACTAGGTCTAAACCTGTTGAGAAACTATATTATTTAACTCACTGTATAACTGTGAAGCTGAGATAGAAGGAGGGTTTAAAATGTATTTTTAGTCCTCCTTATGAAAATACCTATTTTTGAACTGACCCCTTGATATGCCTTTCTTGGAAGTATTAATCACTGTCATTTTCAGCGATTTTCTTTTTTTCTTCGGGGAACTTAAATAGGGTGTGAAGGTAAGGAACTTAAAGCAAATAGACATTTTAATATTCTTCACTAAATCATCATAGACTGAAATAGCAAAAGAAGTAACTTTCATAAATTATATTGTACCTTATCACTGGACTTAAACATGAGCATAAAAATGACACAAATTCATGCAGAGTCTGACACTGTTGAAGTTCAAATGGAAGACACCTTTTAAATTATTTATTTATATAAGAAAAAATATTGCAAGGAAATATTAAAACTTATGATCTTTCAGCAAAAGGGCATAGAGATTCCTCCCATTTTAGACTTTTTTTTTCATTATTCTTTATTTGTTTCTCAATATAGATGTACTTCATGTTATTCAACACATGAAATTTTACCTGAGATTAGGATCTCAGCTTACAGTACAGGAGGAACAAACTGGTCAAAACAGGGTATTCCCAGTAGAGTACAGGCACAAATGCTATCCTAATAGCCAGGCTGATTCTTTAATAAATCATGTCATAGGAAACAACTAAAGTGATGTTGGCTCTAGGGATTCCTACACAATTTTAAATAATTTAGAAAAATATTTATCAAATATGTATTTAGCATATGAATCTAACCTACAAAAATGCATTCACTATGTCAAGCATGATATCAGGCATTAAGGGAACAGAAGAAAAGTATCACAATAGATTATAGTGGTTTTGTGAATGTGCTTTGGAGTTCAAAAGACCTAGATTTAAGTCTTGTGTTGATCACTTTAATGTTGTTTATTTTAATCTGTACTCAAGCTAGTTTAAGAAAAAGTAAGAATTTATTTTAAAGTCTACATGCTTCTAGAGCTGTTTTTCATTGCCTTGTATGTTTTATTCAATTAGATTGGCTTGTGCCACATGGCTGAAAACATTGCTACTAGAAGAGACATTGCTTCATTATCTCCGGTCTGCAATTTAAAATCCTAGGAAAGGGTTTATCATTGCTTTACTTTAAGTCAAATACCGATCTAACAGACAAAAGTCTGTGTCTGGGAGTAAAAGATGGGACAGTAGGGTGAAGTATTTATAAAAATATGTTATTTTTGCAATCTCTATCAAAATTCCAATTCATTTTGTGCAGAAATAGAACAAACGATTCTAAAATTTGTATGGGACCACAGAAGACCCCGAATAGCCAAAGCAATCCTGAGAAAAAAAGAACAAAACTGGACATATCATACTTTATGATTTCAAATTGTATTACAAAACTAGAGTAATCAAACTAGTATGGTACTGGCATGAAAACAGAGATATAGGTCAATGGTACAGAATAGAGAGTCCCCACATAAACCCACAAATAAGATTAATTAATTTATGAGAAAGGATCCAAGAATATACAATAGGAAAAGGACAGTCTCTTCAATAAATGGTGATGGAAAAACTAGACAGTCACATGCAAAAGAATAAAACTGGACCACCATTTTCACCATATACAAAAATTAACTCAGAATGTATTAAAGACTTGAAGATAAAGATTGAAACCATAAAATTTCCAGAAGAAAACAGATAGCTCCTGAATATCAGTCTTGGAAATGATTTTTATTTTATTTTGAATTTGACAGCAAAATTAAGAGCAACAAAATAAAAATAACCAAGTGTAAGTACTTTAAACTAAAAAACTTCTGCAGAGCAAAGGAAACCAAAATGAAAAGGCAATTTATGAAATAAGAGAAAATATGTG
This sequence comes from Pteropus medius, assembly GCF_902729225.1. Taxonomy (NCBI): domain Eukaryota; kingdom Metazoa; phylum Chordata; class Mammalia; order Chiroptera; family Pteropodidae; genus Pteropus; species Pteropus medius. The sequence continues at coordinate 30,260,465 of NW_024354500.1, forward strand.
CAAATCATCTATCTGATAAGGAATTCATATTAAAAAAAATAAAGAACTTGTACAACTTAATAGCAACAAAACGAAACAAAAAGACAAAAATCCTATTTAAAAATGGGCAAAGGACTTGAATATATATTTTTCCAAAGACATACAGATGGCCAATTGGTAAATGAAAAGGTACTCAACATAACTAATCAACAGAGAAATGCAAATCAAAAACATAATGAGATATCACCTCACACCTGTTAGAATGGCTGTTATCAAAAAGACAAAAAGTAAGAAGTGTTGGTGAGGATGTGGAGGAAGGAGAATCCTTGTGCACTGTTGGTGGGAATCTAAATTGATATAGCCACTGGCAAAAGCAGTATGGATCCCCTAAAAAACTTTAAAGTACGGCTATTGTATGATCCGGAAAGTCCACTTCTGAGTATGTATTTGAAGAAAATGAAAACACTAACTTGAAAAGATATATGCACCCCATTTTCGCCGTAGCATTATTTATGACAACCAAGACGTGGAGGCAACCAAAGTATCCATCGATGGATGAATGCATAAAGAAAATGTGAATATATATATATAATTCAACTATAAAAAAGGAAATCCTACTAATTTAACGTGGATGGACCTTGAGGGTGATATGCTAAGTGAAATAAGTCAGATTCAGAAAGACAAATACTGTATGGTCTCACTTATATGTGAATCTGAAAAAAGAATAAAGAAACAAACAAACAAAAAAATTCCATGAACTCATAGATATCGATAATATATTGGTGGTTGATACAAACAAGGTGTGGGGGTGGGCAAAATTGGTGAAAGTGATCAAAGGTACAAACTTCCATTTATAAAATAATAAATATGCCCCAAGGAGATGATGTACAGCACAATAACAAACGTTAATAATACTATATTGTATATTTAAATGTTACTAAGAGAATAAATCTTAAAATTTCTCATCACAGAAAATGTGCGTGTGTGTGTGCTAAAAAATGTGCATTTTCAATTTGCATCTCTTGGTTACAATGACTTCAGTATTAATAAATGGTCCCATAACTAAATCTGTTTCAACTCCATTTGTTGCAAGTGAGAGAATTCCAAAATCAAACTGACATAGGCAAAAAAGATATTTATGGCTTGACATAACTGAGAAGTCCAGAAATTGTCAGGCTTTAGTCTTAGCTCTACAAAGAGTTTAACATAATACTATCAGTTCTGTTTCTCTCTCTCCACCTCTTGGCTTCACTTCTATTTTTGGCTTCTCATTTCTTAAATAAAAATTTCCATCCAGATGCCAAAGTGGCTGCATGAGCTCCATCTTTTTTAGGTTAGAGTCCACTGAAAATAATGAGCTTATTTTCAAGTAGCCCTCATAAAAATTTAAGTGTTCATTCTTATTAAATTCACTTAAGACACAATTTCAACTTGTGAAATAAAAAGTGTAGCAAAGATAATGTGATATAAATTGATGTAGCCTTGAGTCAGGTGCTCAGTCATGGTGCACAAGTGTAGGTGTGGAGCCCCACACAGCAAACATTGAAAAGTTTTTGAGGTATTGGTCTTCATCTAAAAACTGTGATTATTTTCAGATAACGGTGAAATAAAGGTGAGAAGAGCAAATAACAAATGTCTATAAATAATACTTTATGGAGAAGAAGTACTAGAAGGTGAAACAGTTGCTCTAATAAAACACTTTCTCAGCAGTAAAAGCAGTGCTACTTTGGTGTCAAGGGATCAGGCGGGCCATTAACAGTTAGAGCATATACTCTGCTCATCTCAGAATACCATTTAGCTTCAGACCATTGAGGGTTCCAGAAATACAGCCTTATATCGGCAAAACAAAGATGTGTGGCTTGAGTAGAGTCAGGAAATAAAGGGTTGTGGAAGCATCTGTGTTAGAAAGGTGTCCCTAAAAATCTTCACAGAATGTAATAAAAGGGAACATGAGAGGACTATTCAAAAACTCATGAGTCATCTCTGATACTCTGGAAATCAGTGATTACAATCGGATAGTGACAAGAGCCAGGCAAAAATGATCATTACCTTAGAGTTTCTCAGGTTGTATCCATAGGCTTATGAAACTACAGCAAACTTTGGTTAAAATGACCAAAAACTCATAAATGTATTAGGGAAAGAGAAAAAAATTACAGAAGGAAAGAGAGAAAGCAAAAAAGAAGCAAGGAAAAAGGGGTGGAAAATTAAATTCAGTTCAGAAAGTTGTGTGTTTCAAGGTACAGTGATGACGGAGGGGAAATTAATTTGATCTAAATCCCACTCCTGAGGAATTTATAATTTAATAGAAATAAATATAAGACATTTACTTAAATAACTAAAATATAATGTAAAAAGCAATGAGTACCTTGCAATCTTTTGAGAACTTAATGAAATAATAAAAGTATGTGAAGCATTTAGTATATTATCTGGCACACAATGAATCTCAATGAATATAGTGATTATTATTTAAACAAAAAGAGTGAAAGCAAAAACAAGTTATATTAAAAAATGCTTTAGAGTTTTTTAGATGGAATACATGGAAAAACAATAATTCTGATATAAGAAAATAGCAGGAGCAGAAATACAATGGCAAAAATTTCAGAACATTTGTATGATTAAGTTGATCGATTTAACCAGGGTAGTAGAATGGGTATAAATAGCTAATAACAAATGAGAAGTCGCAAATTAAGTCATTGATAGGGGAATTCCCAGAATAAAGAAACTTGTGCTGTGATGGGTAACACCTGCTCTCAGTAGTGAACGTTAGAACTGATGACAGGCATGCCAAGAATATACCATCCCAGAGACTGCAAAACACTGGGTGGTAGATGAGCCTGAAAATATGGCGTAATTGAGATGATAAGAACTTTAAAAATGCATGCTTAGAAACTTGCTTTCCACCCCCATAAGTAACAGAAAGCTATCAAAGCTTGTTGTGTAAGATGATTTTATAAATCTATGTCAGAAGCATACTTTTGGCAACATATGAATGATGAAAGTACAAATTTATTTAGGAAATTATTGCTATGATCCTGCTGGGAGTAGTGATAAGGCTTCAAATAGAATTAATGGAAATGGAAAGAGAATGGAGAATAAAAAATGATTCCAGAATACAATAAATATACTGCAAGTGGAGAGTAAGAGAGAAAATTAAAAAAAAAAAATGATACTGTGATTTCTAATTTGAGTTTTGAGAAGGAGGTAATAAAAATCCTAGGAAGAAAAGAAATGTTTGAGAATAGGAAGAAGAAATTTGAGGTTTGGACTTTTGAGTAAAACATGCAGTAGAACATTGAGTTAGAATTGTTTAGCCGATATTAGAAATCCCAGTTTTCTGCTCTAGAGAAAGGTGAGATCTAGAGATAAAACTTGTGAATTTTCCAATTACCAATATCAGTTAAAAAAGGAAGTTTGTTCTCTTTGCCTTTAGCTATATAAAGCATCCAAAATTATTGCATTGGTCATAGGAATGAAGCAGAGTTAAAACTATCCTTTTAACAAATATTCTACATGGTAGTCCTTCTTGAATGGTCAGAGCAGGATATAAAACAATATGTGTTTATTTTATGGAATTTATAAAACAGTTGAAAATTTGGAAGAACCTATAAATGAAACAAAGAGATGAAAAGCAGTCTTTTGACTTGAAGGGAAGGGGAAAATGAAAATAATGCAACAAAGCTATTATTATTAAAGTAAGCTATTATTATTGAGAAGCTTTATAGAGATGATGAACTTTCAGCTTTAAGTCTTTTAAGGCAAAGGTATATTTTTAATTACAAGTTTAGTTTCTAGGTGAATGAACAATATAGTCCAGAGAACTGTGGCTACAGTGAACAAATCCAGTGGACAATGAGCTACTTTATAAGTGTGTTTGCAGTAGACGCTCCTGGAAGTCTGCTTGGTTTTCTCTGGAGTCTCTATTTGCAATTATATCATTGATTCACTTAAAATGCTAAAAATGTTTATTTCTTCTATTTCTTGACAGGATAAAGTAACTGATAAAGAATTTAATCTTCCAGTGTTAAAAAACATAAAACTAAAGGTGTATGAAGCATTTGTTTCTAGACTTTGAATATAGGCAATTTATGACTTTTCCAGACAATGGAAATAAAAAAGAGATAAGCCCCACATTCACTCAAGCTTTGTACCTAGGAGCAATTTCCCAAACTGCAAAAAGAAAGGCAGTCTTAAGCAGTAAGTGGTGGTCTTCATGATAAGAAAAAGGTACAGATCAGAGGTTAGCACTGGGGAAGCAGCTAGACGAGACAGAAACTAAAAAGAAGCAATCTTTATAGAAGGACACCCCAGCAGGTTGCATGTGGATCCCCTGTGAGTTCTTGGTCGAGCGCTGGGCTGCCCATATTCAGGGCAAGACTCTAGTATAGAGTGACTGCAGCGGATCTGAGACCTGAGCAGGATATCAGAAGTCTGAAAGATATTAGAATTCTGACCCAGCCAGTATTGATACCTCACTGAGAAACTTGAGCATTCTGGAAAATGTGGAATTGTACTCTGAAGTAGGAGTTACACTCTAAAACTAAGAAGAACTGAAATAGATTTACCCTCAAAAACACTAAAACCAAAAGTGAAAGAATCAAAAGCATCTTCTAGTAATTTAACTACCTATAAGAGCAAAATTTTAAATTATTTAAAGAAAGATAACATAATTTTGACTCTCTTCAATGAATCAGATACAATGTTTAGTCTGCAATAAAAATTACTAGCCATGCAAAAAAATAGGAAAAGGGGACCCATTATTTGAGAAAACAAGTATCAAGAGAGACTCTGAGATGACTCAGATTTTAGAATTAGCAGAAAAGCACTTAAAAAAACAACTGTTATAAATATGTTCCAGGACTTTACAAATGACATAATAAATAAAAGGATGGACAGTAAGCAGAGAAAAGAAACCTATTTTAAAAAACTAACTAAAACGATTTTAATAAAAGAAAATGTTAGAAGATTCACTTCCCTAATTTTTAGGTTTACTATATAGATCTACAGTAATCAAGACAGTATGGTGTTGGCAAAGTAATAGATAGATATATAGATTGATGATCAATTGATATTCAAAAAAGATCTGACTCAAATTTAGAGCAGAAATGAATCTCTTCAACAAATGGTGCTGGAACACTGTTAACTCACACCATTTACACATTTAATACAGTATGAAGCACAGACCTAAAGATAAAAGTATACATTACAATTCTTCTAGAAGAAAGCATGAAAGAATATTTTTGCTATATTCTTGGAGAAGATACAAGAGAACTACAATGGGGAAAAAATGATGAATATAGACTTCATCGAGAGTAAAAACCTGGGCTCACTAAAAAATAACATTAAGAAAATAAAAAGGTAAGGTACACAATGGAAGAAATATTTTAAATATATACATTTGATAAAAGATTGGTTTTCTGAATACATAAGAAAGTTTTGCAACTCAGTAACAAGAAGGCAAATGACTTAATTAAAAATAAGCAAAAGGATTTGAAAAGACACCTAACAAAATAGTGTTTTCCAAATGGCCACTAAGCACACGAAAAGGTGTTCGATATCTTTGTCCTTGTGGATATGCCAAAGAAAACCACAGTGAAATATTATGTCATACCCTCTAGAATGGACAAAATTAAAAATATAATAATAACAACACCAAATGTTCTCAATGATGTGCAAACCTGGGACTCTCTTGTGTTGCTAGTGGAAATATAAAACGCTACCTACCATCTCTTTGGAAACTCTTTCAAAATTTCTTATAAAGTTAAACATAAACCTACCCTACCACTTAGCAATTCCGATCATAGGTATTTACCAAAAGGAAGTGAAAATGTGTGTTCACAAAAAGAATAATACAAAAATATTGATAGCAGCTTTATTCAAAATAATCCCAAACTGGAAAGAATCTGGGAAACTAATGTTCATCAACACAGAATGAAAAAAAAAAAACAAATTGTGGTATGTTCATATAACACTACTTGGCAATGAAATACAATGGCCTCATAAAAGTAATGACATGGATATAGCTTAAAAACCTATTGAGTGAAAAAAAGCTAAAAAAAAAAAACAACTCCATTAGATGACATGCAAAAGCAGGCAAAATTAATCTATGGCTATAGAAATCACAACAGTGGTTGTTGCCTATAGGTAGTGAGGATTGACTAGAAGAGAACAGAAAGGAACTTGCTTGGGGTGAAGTGTCGATTACATGAGTGTATACATCTGCCAAAACTCATTGAATTGTATGTTTAAGATCTGTATATGTTACTGGACATAAAGTTTACATACATACATAAGAAAGAATGTGTACTGAGCCTCTGCTAAGTGGCAGTGTGAAGGATTCAAAGAACAAGTAACCATTCAGAATAAGATCATGATGCTATTTGTTAAAACATGGTTTGGAGTTTCAAATAGCCAAGGTGTCAGAAGGCTGAGTGAATCATTCTTTTGCCTTTAGCAAAGGAACTTTTTTTTTGTCTGTCTTTATTACAACAGTTAGACATTTATAAACTAGAACAATTACTAATTTTTTTAAACAGATAATATGGCATGTTTTGTAAAAATATGTATACTTTGGAACTACTCTGTACATTTTACTCCTTTATATTTTAACTACATTCTTGTTTCTTTTCATGCTTAAATGCATTGCCTTTTAAAATTCATTTTCACCTTATAATATGTTCTGTGCCTGACTTTTTCCAGGTCTCCAGAAACTCTTTGCAACTTTCTAAAGGTAGCTTCCTTTCCCTCATTACTCTTTACTGTGGGAAAGAACTGATCAGTTCCATCTTAATCAGAGAGCAGGCAAGAAGTTGTCTTTTTAGCATTCTCAATTAGATTGCTGAATACCGAGCATCCCTGCTGTGTTCTTTCTGATGTCCTTGTTTCTTTCTCTCTCCTCTTGGCAAAATAGAAAGAGACAAGAATTATGCAGCAGCATGAAGCCTCTGGTGTGAATGAAAACTCTGTGATTGTCTTTTTCTAACCACCAAGTTCTCTGATAGACAGCTTCTAAATTGCCTTAAGCTCCTCTCCCAGTAGATATGCTAGATGCTTACTAATTAATTTGAAATGAATGGCTCTTAGCAACTCTCATTCACAGAATTAAATCTCAGTGCTCTGTAGATTTGAAAGAACTATACCTTCCAAGAGTGTAACATTTTACAACCTGGATAAGGTTTGTGAGCAAATATAAAATAATTTCTATAAGTAGCAAGTTAAGCCTAGCTATTAGTAGAACATACTACAAAGAATAGAAAGTATTTGTTGATGAGAACTTTAGGCATTAAACTGAGTTATTTAAGTCTGATAAATTTTTAAGTACATATTATGTTTGGCAACATAATGAAAAGAACATTTGACCATAGTGCATCTTTTTCTGAAAATCTAGAGTATTCTCTGATTATTTATTTGTATGTAGGTGATAGGGAAATAAAATTAGGTTCTAAAAGAAAAACTGAATTATTATTTCAGATGCTGATAAAAATAATGTTAGTAGATGAGTATTATCAAAGAACAAAATGATAGTTGATCAGGAATGTTTATATTAATAACAGTTCTGTAATGCTTACTAAAAAAGAAACTACAAAAATAATCCCCTATCATTATCTTCACCCTTACTGAAAATAATTTTTAGAAAAAGGAATGCCAGTAATGGAATACATTACTGGAACTGAAATATTTCCTGTGGTAAATGTTGAGTACATATTTTATTGCTTGCAAATGTATCTTTCTTTAAATTTACATATGTCATCACTCAATGCACTTGGCCAGGGCAGGACACCTCATAGAGCTTGTTGTTTTTTTTTTTTTTCTGTGCCTATAAGTGACTTAGCTGACAGCAGGCACTATGGATTATTTTGGTCTCTCAAAAGTTCATATGTAAGGTCCTAATCTCTAGTGTGATGATATTTGGAGGTGGGGCCTTTGTGTGGTGATTAGATCATGCAGGTGGCACCCTCATGAATGAGATCAGTGCCTTTACGAAAGAGACCCCAGAAAGATCTTTTGTCCCTTCTGCCATGCAAGGACACAGCAGAAAGATGGCCACTTATGAACTAGGAAATGGACTCTGTTGATGCCTTGATCTTGGGCTTTCCAGCCTCCACAACTGTCAGCAGTAAATTTTTGTTGTTTATAAGCCACCCAGTCTTTGATATTCTGTTATAACAGCTAAAAGGGATGAAGACATCAGGCCATGCCTAAGGTATTTGCAGTCTCTGGATGTTCTCAACTTTGGTTGTTCATCAGAAATTAGTATGGAGATTTTTAAGCATACATAAATCTTATCCAGACTTACTGAATCATAACCTTCAGAGGAGGGACCTTTACACCAATACTTTAGAGTTTCACAGATGAGTCTGATGTGTAGCCCAGCTTAATAACTACTCATGTAGATCAATTCTCTTAAGAATGCAAGTGAAAATTAAAACCAACATAATTATTTCCTCTGTGTTAAATTATATTGAGACCAGGCCATGCTTTCTTATCTCTATGTTAAATAAAAGCATTAAGCAAAAGTAATTTAGCTACTTTCTCCAGAAAATATTTGCTCTTGGAAGATAAGTCTGTGAAACAACTGAAAATGCTTACTTATCAAGGGTGACAGTTTAATCATCAGAACTGACTTTAAGACCCTTGCCTCACTGTGCTCACAAGACCAAAGCTATTATGTGATAAAATCTACAAAATCCTGAGTAGTTCTTGCCTTGTAAACTGACCTTTAAATTTCCTAGTCCAGGCCCTAATATCTTATAAATATTCTCCTTGACTCCCACTCTTTTTAGAAACTTCTAAGACTGTCAAGGTCGTTTTCTCCCTGATGGAAATATATCTAATAAACTTAGCTTTAGATCAATAGGTGCGTTTGTTAAGTTGGAAATCACAGTTAAGTCAGTATCACTCAGCTGAATAAATTATATATTAATAACAATCACTAGATTTTTTTTAAAATATGGAGTTTGATTGAAAGGCATAAATCACGTACGTACAGATCGATAACTTGAATTAATGTGGCATTTTTGCAAATGTTACCTTGGTTTTACCCATCCACAGATTATTTTGTACTTGAGTTAACTCTAGAATTCTGCAAACTTTGATATTCCAGAACATCTCAGTTTGACACTTTCACCTGAATCAGCTGTCAAAAAAGTCTAACTTTCATTTTCTCCTGAAAACCTTAAACTGTTCAAGCATAGGAATCCAAGTCTAACTGTTTTTTTTTATTATTATTATCAGTCATTAATTGCTGTTCCCATCCATTAACATATGTACTAAACCAATTAGGAAAATACTACATATGGCTATTAGGTAATTATGACATTTACTTCAGCTTCATCTTTGTCTCCTCCTTGAAATAATTGTTTCTATTTATTTTACTTTATTTAGCTTAATATTACCCTATACAAAATTTGAACTTATGCCTGATTTTAGACACAAATTTCAAAAATTTCTGAGAAGATATGTCTGAGCCATAAACTGAGGTTCCAAAAGAGAAACTACTCAAGATAAGAGACTATCAAAAATAAAAAAATAAAAAGGTTACAGCTATGAGTGTTTTGAGACTAAAATATTAACATTTTACAACAATTTGATAGTTAAATCATGATCCGATTCAGTCTCTAAGCAGAAATGAAAAATTATTGACAAATATTTTTGACAAACATTAATATGTAAAGTTAAAAATGTTATAAAACTTTATATATTGTATTATACTAATGTTTTAATACATCTGTATCTACATACACAAAGAAGAAACATTTGAGGTAAATACCCAACAGACAAACAGGAATATTTGTGACTGACGAGCCTGGGTTTTTTCAAGGGCATACATGTATGAAAGAAAACTAAGAATGGATGTAACCGAATGGGATGATGTGAGAGTCCAGAAAGGAAAGCTAAAATCCAGAACAAGCCTCATGTTGCACTCCCCTCAAATAAAAATAAAATTATTTTAAAATTAAATTTGGCCAAAAAGATCTTTTAAATTGTATAGTATGAAGAAGAAAAGACACTGAAATTGCGAAACTGGACAGAGCAGTTATGTCTATTCTTGGGAGTGTGTGGTTTAAGGTCAAAATCTTTAAAATCTTTTGATTCATTCTTAAACTCCATTTTTAACATAAAAGAGGATAGACTTTAAAAATAAATTTTGCTGTATTCATTTGTGATCTGTTATTTGTGGATATGTCTGGTTTGAGGTGATAAAGCAAGGAATTAGAAAAAGTCACACAGCAGTTGAGCTCAGAAGGATATTTATTCTAGATTTAAGAATAACTACAACTTCAGATTCAATTATTATATATGAAATAGTGTGGGCTAGGACTTTATGGCATATTTTTAATAGAATGAGCATTAGATTTATTCATTATAATTCATTTCTCATTTTATTTGATAATGTTGGGATCAGTAGTAAAGACAGCAAAGATATGCACTGAGTTTGGACACCCAAATCTCAACATCAGAGAAAACATATGCTAATATTTTAGTACATAGGCCACCAGACTTTGTGTATGTAGATACAGATATATTAAAACATTAGTATAATACTGTATATAAAGTTTTATAACATTTTTAACTTTACATATTAATGTTTGTCAAAAATATTTGTCAATAATTTTTCATTTCTGCTTAGAGACTGAATTGTATCATGATTTAACTATCAAAATGTTGCTAAAATGTTAATGTTTTAGTCCCCAAACACTCATAGCTGTAACATTTTCATATATTACTAATTATTTTCTTCAGATAAACTCTTGAAAGTACCAATTCTGGGTCCAAGGCTATGTACATCTTTAAGGCTTTTCTCTTACCACTTATGCTGTAAAAGTCTCATTGATAGAAATATATTGAAAAAATGTAAGCAATTGTATATGTAAAAAAAATAAAAGCAAGTGGCAGTACCTTTACTACTTCATAATATGATATTTTCATAGGCATATCAAGTTGAAAACAGATGAAGAAGTACTAAATTTAGGGTCAGAGGATCTGGATCAAATTCCTACAATGTCACCTGCTACTAGTGTCTCTAAAGTAATGCATAGATCTTTATCAACCTATTTCATCATCTGTAAAGTTGGTTTAATAATATCTATCATAGCAACCTCTCCTGCTTGTTTAAGTATTGGTATGAAACAAAGTTCATAAGCACTTATAAAAATATATCAGAGTTTTCACTAAGGTCAGGGCTAAGTGGAAGTCACAACTAGACCTCAGAGAGTATCTACAGTGTTCACAGGAACCTCAGTGTGGCTAAAGAGGTCTGGAATATAAATAATGTTCTTGACCAGCCACAGACTCCAATAAATATGTCATTTATAGAAGCAGTTACTACTTAAAGTAAGAGAGGATATAGTTTTCTTCTATTATTACATCAGAAATTACACTCTGTAGTTTAAATAACAACAATCATCTATACTTCATAGTTTCTGAGGTTAAGAATTTAGACACAGCACAGAAGGCACAATTTTCTGGATTGTCTGGAGCCTCAATTGGAACACCTGAAGGTTAGAGGCTGACAGCTTCTGAAGGCTCCTTTATGTGCATGCCTGGCAGCTGATATTAGTTGTGAGATGAAGGTGTAGTTAAACTGTCACTTCAAACATCTATATGTGACCTTTGTCTGATTTTTCTTACAACATGGTAGATGGTTAACATGGTGGTTAGGTTCTATGGACAGCATCAAGAGAGAGACAGAGACAGACAGAGACATGAGAACCAGAAAGAAAACACCTTGTCTTTATGACCTAGCAACTAGTTGTAGAAGTCACATGGAATCTTATACACTACATTCTACTGTTGAGACAATTTCAAAGGCCCACTGAGATTCAAGAAGAGGGAATACCTCTCGCTAGAGGTGCAGCCAATGTCACATTGTAAGATTACCACACGAAATAAAATATATCTTGGTGAGGCCATCTTTGAAAAATAGAGTGTTATTAAGAGCCATAATGTAAAACCCCCTGTTACTTCTCCTCTCCTCCTTAAAGTTGTAAAAGCTATACTCTTCTTCCCAGGCGCCAACCACGGGTAGTGATGTGGGGTAGAAAACTTGATAAATCTGAGCAATTAAAAGACTGAGCATTATAAAAAGCTCTCTTGAAAATTGTTAGTATTAACTAAGTAGTAGACTGAGTTGAATTAATGACTACTATTCTAATATATAAATATTTACTACCCAATGTGTGGGGCTTGGAAGAAAGAGTCACTTAGTTATATATAAAAATACATAAAATTAAAAATATTCTTTTTCAACACTTTAATTTTAGTATAAGTTAAATTTTTTACCCTGTGTTCATTAAATTAGATTTGTTAAAAAATTACCTATAATTTAGAGATTTTCAATGTTGTAGACAGTTGCTTGCTTATATTTAATATAGTAAGTTGCTTGATTATGATGAAATATTAAAATAATTAAAGTTGAAAAAGTATCATTTGGGGGACAGCTTTGAACTAGGAAAATGGCTGTTTTTGATAGATCTCTATAAATATGCATCTATTAAGCAGGTATGTTATAATTATTTGAGGGGAAGTTCTAAACCTATGATTGTTTTGTTGATGTCCCACAGTAAACCTCAAAAATGGTTGATTTGGAGGAAATGTACTGTCATATATGATTGTCTTACATGATTCGTGCATGCCAGAGTGAATAAAATGAGAGTTCTCAATATCAGTGCATGTAGTGAGAGGAGAAGGCAAGCTTTGGACATAGGAAAATAAAATAGCTGCTTTTTCCTGAGATCAGTAGATACCTGGAGATTCTTCTTCTCCTTTGAGCTTGCTAAGGAGCCACGATGGGGGTTCTTCTGTTCAGACTTTTCTCTTTTGTTTTTGTTCTATTTTTTTGTTTGTTTTGTTTGGTTCTCCTTTTTGTTTACTTGACCTTGTCTTCCATTTCCTGTACTCAAATCCTTATTTTGTATATCATATTTATAGTTATCAGAGGTTTTTCTTTTGTAATCATTTTTTTATAACTTTTTTCTCTCATGGATGCAATCTTTTCTCTTACCTTTCAAGGACATTAATTACAGTCACTTTGACCTACATTTTCTCTAAGCACTTTTTTTGTTTACTTATTTTGTAGCTATCTTTGGTGTTGGGGAATTTCTCAATTGCCTGGTTATAACCAACACTGTATAACCAACACTGTATAACCTTTTGTGAGACATGAAAGTTAATCAGTAGCTCTGGTTCAGTGGATGGGGCTCATGGACTGGAAGGCTTCCCTGGAGGGTGCTGGGCAAATGAACAGTTTTTCTATAACTTCTCACGTAAATATCTATAAATCCTGATTCTTTTGGTTGGTTTTCCAGAGAATGATATTCCAGTATCATCACAGGAAGTTTTAAAACTTGTTTGGGAAAGATAGAAGGACGGTTTTGTATTTGTTTTTGTTTTTTTTTACTGTTTTATATGCACATTTTTACCTAATTTATGTACAGCTTTGCTCTTTTGCCCTTCTGTGTAGCTTGCCTCTATATTAAGATGTATATGGGTGGGGGGTGGGGGGGAGGGTTGGGTGGGAGGGATAATTATCTATGTTTGTTTAGGATAAAAGCCTGAAGGTATAGCAATCCCTTTATAGTTTGCTACCTTCACCCTCTTACATTCTGTCTTGCATATGACATCAATTTCCTGAGGCTTTCTGGGGTTCCATGGCATGGATTGCCTTGCTTCTCACCAAACCATCCCCAACAACTGCAGGAGCACTAGTAAATCATGCACTTTTCCCTATCTGCCTTAAATCATTATACATTGGGATAAGAGGGTTATAGAAATCTCTTAGTTTGATTTGAATTCAGAATTCATATTTCTGTTATTTGCTCTCCTTGATGCCTTGTAATTATTTTTTAAAGGAGAAAGGGAAAGATATGTTGAATCTACTCTTTTGATATTGCAACTTTGGTTTATATATAAAATATATTTAAAAAATAATAATATATGCTAGAACATCTAGATTTTAGAGAAATAAAAATAATAAATTTTTTTTAAAAATCCAGAATCCTATAACTCTGATAATCACTCAAAGTACATATTCTTAATTGACATAGTCATTCTCATTCTATCTCATTAACCTAAAGTTAATTGTTAAACCACCCAGGGTCTCAAGATTTTATCTAGCAAAACTAAAAGGTCACACCAAACAAATTGAAAGGTAAAATACTCCTTCCAGAGTCAGTTTACTATTTAATGGAATAAAGCTTCCTGTTATGAGTGTCAAATATATCTCTGTATTTATTGCTTCTATATTTTTGGAAGGTTTTTCGAAACATTAGAAAACACTTTATATAGACTTGTACTCTAAGATTTGATATTTGTAGTCTATACAAATAAAGTTAAAAACAAAAATTCCCATACAATGGAGAAAATGAAAATTGTTAGTCATTGATTGCTTCTCTAGAAAGAAAGAAATTACCTGTAGTTTCACTTTCCACAGCTCAGAAACAATAACACTATGAAGTTCTCCTGAGCTATCTAATTAATCAATCATGATTCATAACATTGAAAAGTCCCTTTACTATAGAGGTTTTATTTATCCTTATCTTTTTCATGGTGCCTAGATAACTGCTTGACATATTTGATTCCTAAGAAAAGAATATTAAACAAAAAAAATACCTCTGAAAAAATTTAAAAGATTACATTTTTGCATGCAGGTGTTTTTTTGTTTTTATTTTTGTTTTGCCCTTCATTGAGATTAATTTCAATTTAGACTAAGATATGAGAGAACTTAACTTATTTTGTAGATGGTATTTACAAGTCAAAATAAAATGCAGTTTGCTTTGCTTTTCTCTAAGTGGTGCTTCTCTTTCTCTTTCAAGCCCAAAACATCATTTTACAAGAAATGAGTGAAAGATGTCTAACTTTTGAAAACACATACAAAAACGTGGTATATTAGGAGAATAACAAATTTGATTAATTAATTTTTTAATTTAATACTTTAGTACTAGGCAATATATATTGATTGTATAAAAAATAAAAATGCAGGTAAACAAAAACAAACAAAAAAAAGACTTAGAATCATAATCCCAATACTCAAAGAGAGACAATGTTTACATTTTTGCTTTAGTTTTTATGCATAATGTTTATTTAAAAGAAAAGCATTGCATGATTTGATCATACCAATAATCAGAATTGAGCTCTACCTATTTTTCTCAGGATTCTGAATAAACCCGAGGATTAAAGGCCTGCCAAACCTTTCCATATATCGATCAAAATAAGCACTCAAATACCCAGATTCCACACAAAGACAGTATTATGGATGGAGGGGATGAGTAGCAAGGAGTGGCACCAACAATCTGTTTCCTTCAATCTCCTAGTTTGCTTGCACAATATTTTTCTTTGGAAAGGACACAAGTATGTATGAATGAGAAACCAGTGGATCATCTTGGACTAATATTTGCATCTATCTGGAACTCCTAACCATCTTTCCAAGTTAGGAAAGTCATTTAAACACATAGGATGTACAATCATTTTCAGCCTGAGGCCATTCATGGTTTAATCCAGTGGTTGGCAATCTGGCCTGTGGGACATATTCAGCCTGCTGCCTAATTTCTTAAGGCCTGTGAGCCAAAAATGGTTTTTAAATTTTTACATGGTTGGAAAGATATCAAAAGAAAAATATTTTATAACATGTGAAAATTATATGAAACTCAAATTTCAGAGTCATAAGTACAGTTTTATTGAAACAGCCAAACCCATTCATTTATATTGCATCCATGGCTGCCTTCCCACTATAGAGTTAAGTAGTTGAGATAAAAATTGGATGGCCTGTAAATTCTAAAATAATTACTTACTCCCTGGCATTTTATAGAAAAAGTTTTCTGGCTCCTGGTTTAATCTTTTCATCCCACTTCTGACATCAACATAAGGGGCTGGTCCTCCCTGGCCCATCTCCCCTAAGGTTGATATTTTGGAATAGGAAGTTTAATCCTATTTGGCTCATTCGTCCTAAGACTAACTTATTAGACTAGAAACCTATTTTTTAATTTGTTCAGCTGCTGTGTCTTGAGTGATAAAGCAAAATTCAGCAAAACCAAAACATTTTAAAATAAAATGCAGCAGCTAAAGAGCACAGCATTTAGCCACTGAGCTTATTCTAGAGTGTACTCAAGCCATATGTACTTTCTCCCGATCTTTTTATCCCACAGTGAGGTAATCATTGTAATATCAGTTTTTTAAAAAATCCTCTGTTTCAATTTATCTTCTATTTATCTTTAAGTCTGACTCCTCAGAAGCTAGGAACTATTTCTTATTGTTTCACTGATTCATCTTAATTAATGAGATAAGGTTTAGAGGTCCTGGTAATTGTCAGCAGTCACTGATGACTTCAGCTTTTTTATCCCAGTACTTACAAAATATATATAAATGTTAATGTTCACATTTGTTCACCTCCTTCAGCAAGATCATCTCCAACAATACTTTAATAAACCCTTTTAACTTTAAAAAAATGACGGGAGATTTTGTAATAAAGAAGAAATGCACAAAAATCAGCAGTCATTTTAAACTATTTACCATAATCTGGAGAATACCTTGAGAATATCTTTCTTTATGTTTTGAAGGGATACGCTTGGTTTATCATTAGTATTGGGTGTTTATTACCAAGATACATATGTAATGCGGTAAAGGGCATACATTTTTGCATGTTTCTGGTAATATTATTATTGACTCAGTTTCTAGGCTAGGGTATATAACAAGTGCCATGGATAATTAAAAGACTAACTCAGAGATATTTAGGATACCAAAAGACCTTCATTTTCTTTGTTCATCTATCACTTTTACTTTCAGAGGATATCATTTAATCAGATCAGTTTTTTGTCAACCAATATGGAGTTCCATTATGGAGAAAAGCTTAATTCAAGCCACTTTATAGATTAACCTTCATAAAGCACATAGCTGCTGCCCAACACCCCTTCTTCAGGGCATCATTCCTCCCCTGTTCTACAGTAACACTATTCCAGGTATTTAGTTTGCTTAGAATGAATTCTGTGACCTCCGTGCCAGAAGTGGTCATGTGATCCAGGCTTGGTCAATATCTTTGCCTTTTGATTAGTTCAGATATGACCATGTGGCCATATCTTAGAAGTTAGAGTCCTTGACAGAGATTTTACTATTAGGAAGGTAGTCTTTTTCTTTTGAATTTCAGGCTCTTTGTAAATTATTTTGTTCATTAAAAAAAAAATATTGAGTATCTTTATGTTCCAGGCTCTAGTTTGGCCTGTGAAATAAATCATAAAATCAAATAGGACATTCATGCCCTATGGAGTTCACATTCTAATGGGGAGAGAGATGGATAATATGCAATAAATAAAATGTATATATAACATTTAGTATGTTAGAAAGAGCCATGGAGAAAGGGGAAAAATAGAGCAAGGTAAGTGAGATTGTGAGTGCTGAGACAGATGGGACACAATATTTAAGTGTGGTCAGGAGAACTTTTACAAAGAAAATGACATTTGAGCACTGACTCGAAAGAGTTGAAGGAGTTAGCTGTGCAGATATCTGGGTGTAAAGTATTGCAGCTACAATACTGAATGATATCATGGAAAGAAGAGGAAAGATCGAAGAACGGAATATTGTGATAAGGTTGTACGATGACAGATGATTACTAGACTTAGTGAGGTGATCACATTGTAACGTACATAAATTTTGAGTCACTATATTGTACACCTGAAACTAATATAACATTGTATACCAACTATACTAAAAAAACCTGAACAATTGATTCCTCAACAATAAGAGGTTGAGGAGACATGGAAATAAAAAGCAGCAGCAGAGCAGGAGCAGGAGCAGGAGTAGGAGAGGAAGAGGAAAAGGAGAAGGAGAAGAAGAAGGAGCAGAAGCAGCAGCCACCAATGAGGTAGGAAGCAAATCTGGAAAGTCCCTGCCAGTGTAGAAAGGTATGATCAATTCCTAGAAATCTTACTGTTGTATGAAGAGAACCTGTATTGCATGAAACCAAATGATACATAGAAAGTGCTGAATCAAATTTGTTTGACTTTTCTTCTCACTCCAATCCCCTCTAAATCATTTTTGCCTAGGACAATGGATTTAGATTCATTTAACACACATATAACAAAAATCATAGTTACTTGAACAGAGGGGAAGTTTTGAAGTTTTTCCTAAAATAGAGCAGTGTAATTGGCAGATACCTTAATTCTTCTACATTAAAGACTTGCTAGACTCAGCATCTTTATTTCCAGCTCTACACTTCCAAAGAATAATCAATTTTTATAATACAGCCAGTTCACATTCAACTAAAAATATATCCATCTCCTTTCAAACTGAGTAGAAACCAAAACTATGACTTATTTCTGCAACCAAAGATAATATCTTCCAATCTTCTTTGAAGCTAATTTCTAATATCACCATCTACTCTCTCTAGTAACATCCATATATTTTCTAAATTTTTAGATGACACCTTATTTATGCAACTTACCACAAAGCCATTTTTAGTATTAGACTTTTATTCTCTCTCTCTCTCTTTTCTTTTTCTTTTTTTTTTTTTTTTTTTTTTTTTTTTTTTTTGCCTCTACTTAGTCCTTCAGTTGAACTGGGATCCATACCTCATGGAATAGCATGAACTATAATTCCTAAGAGATCTAAAGGTATCATATTTTCTCAATGACATTCATTAGGAAATAAAAAGAGGTACCAAAAAATGTCACCTGGTTCATCTATAATTTTTCCAAACTTCATTTTGGGGTAGCAGAATCATTGTCCCTGCCAACACAGTGATAATACTTTTTACTATTTGTATCATGACATGAGAGGTCCAAGATCTCCAGGTGCCACCCACAGTTTACTATTTAGTAGAACCATTTTTATATTTCACATAAAATATAAATATAAGTATGCTTCTCTTGGATATTATCACTTTCATACTTCTGAACTCATAATGTAGATATTAGAAGAATATTTTGAAAGTGAGACATCAAGTAAGATTTTTAAAAGGCACTATTCTTACTACTTCTCAACTCCTAGATCTATTCATTTAGCTGTGAAAGAGGCAGCATTATACTATAAGTTCTTGCCTCAGATATTCAGCCCATTTTGGTCAATTAAGGGACACCGTGAATGAATTTTCAATGGATCAAGTTATCATTGCTTAAAGCCAGCCACTTATGCATGGTGTGAAGATGATAGGAGAAGTTCTTTTCATGGGTTTCAGCTTATTCTTTTATTTCTGGGAAGTAAATGACATGGCCAGATATAACACTGATGAAAGAACTTGGTGATATATGAGATAGTAAGTTTGTTGTCATAGACAAAAACAAGATGGCCACAGGAAACAAAGTTAGATTCCAAATAGTATTTTCCAGTGAGGGCAAATAATTGTCATATTCATGCTGCAAAAGACCTAATATAATCAATGTACTATCAGTGGGTAGCTGTTTTCTAACAGGATATAATACTCTATTAGGAATTTAAAGCTTGTTCTTGACAAATTTGACCCTCAGTAATGGCTGCAGTCAGAATTGCCTTAGTAAAGAGAGAACAAGCCACTAGACTCATATATAATCTCTGTTCTTTCTGGCGAGTTAATGTGGTTCTGGCCTCACTCTTAAAAATTCATCTCAGTTTCTGGTCAAGATGACAGAGTAGGTAAATGCTGTGCTTGCTTCCTCTCATCAAACAACCACATCAAAATTACAACAACAGAATAACCATTATTGAGAATCACCTGAGGTCTACCTGAACAGAAGTCTTTTAACTAAAGATATACAGAAGAAGCCACATTAAGACTGGTAGGAGGGGTGTATAATGGGCTGGCTCCATACCCACTGTGTGGTGGTTAAAAATCAGAAGAATTATCTCAGCTGCGGAGGTTCCCCCTGAGGAGCAAGGGGTCCCAGACCCACACCAGGCTCCCCAGCCCAGGGTTCCAGTACTGGAGAAAGAAGTCTCCCTAACTTCTGGCTGTGAAAACCAGCAGAGATTGTGACTAGGTGGCATGGAGGGTAGCTAGAGACCCAGATATTCCTTTTAAAGGGCCTACACACAGACTTACTCGCTGACAGACTCATTTTCTCTAAGCTCCAGTGCTGAGGCAATAGCTCAAAAGGGGAGGAACTGGATTGTGTGACTTCAGGGAGAGGGTTAGAGGGGAAGCTTTCTCCCAGAAGGAAGTGCTGGCAGAAGCTGTTGTTCCTTTGCTGCATCCTCTCACCATCCGGCCTTCAAATGCAGGTGGCTGCCACATCTGAGTTTCCATCAACTTGGTAACACTGGTTGCCCCACCCTAGTGACTTTCTAAGACCTGACCCACCAAACTTTTAGGCTCATCCACGCCGCTTCCAGTGGACTTTCAATACAAATGACCTGTTTTGACTCATACTGTGAACTTTCTTAAAATTTATCAAAGGTTCACAAAACCCAAACAAGCAGCATCTAGCCTTGGCATGCTCAGTACCTCTTGCTGAGCTGCCCCAAGCCTCGCACTAGCAGCAGCGAGCCCTTATATGTGGTTTGGCCTCTCAAGGGAACTTCAAACTCAGTATAGGTTTTGATCATCTGCAGATTACTTGGTAGCCCATGCCAAAAAGCCTCAGGGCCAGCACACCTGGTGGTCTGCTTAGGACGGAGTGAGAGCACCACCCAGGGCCATCAGAGGGCAACACACTCAAATGGCAGACTAAGCAGGCACTGGAGTCCTGCTAAAGCAATCCTGTTTCATAGAGTCAGCCCCTGCACACCAGATCCTCTACTATAGTCACTAGTCAGTCTTCAAAACCAATGAGCCTGAGGGGCAATCTCTCCCACTGATGTTCAATCAGCAATTAAGGCTCAGCTACGACAGGAGGACATACACGACTCACATACACAAAAAAACACTCCTGAAGTATCTGACTCCAGTGACTACGGAGATTTCACCACTGGGACCCACAGGGAACCTACTATATAAGACAACCCTGTCAAGACTGGGAGATATAGTAGATATACCTAATAAATAGAAACAAATGCAGAGAGGCAGACAAAATGAGAAAACAAAAATCAAACAAACAAAAATATGTTCCAAATGAAAAAATAGGAGAAAATTGCAGAAAAAGAATTAAACAAAATGAATGTAAGCAATCTATCAGATACAGAGTTCAAAACACTGGCTATAAAGATGCCTAAGGAACTTAGTGAGAACTTCAACAAAGATAGTAAGCATAAAAAAGAGCATAAAAAAGTCAGAAATGAAGAATATAATAACTGAAAGACTACACTAGAAAAAATCAACAGTAGATTACATGAAGCAAAAGATCAAATCAGTGACTTGGAAGACAAGGTAGCAGAAAATACTCAATTGGAATAACAAAAAGAAAAAAAATAAAATGAGGATAGCTTAAAGGATCTCTGGAACACCATCGAATGTAACATTTGCATCACAGGGGTACCAGAAGGAGAAGAGAGAGAGCAAGGGATTGAGAACCTATGAAAAAATAATGATAGAAAACTTCCCTAATGTGACAAAGGAAATAGACATACCAGTCCAGGAAGCACAGAGTATTCCAAACAAGATGAAACCAAATAGATCCACACCAAGGCACATTATAATGAAAATGCCAAAGTTTAAAGACAAAGAGAATTCTTAAAAGCATCAAGATAAAAGCAGTTAATTACCTGCAAGAAAGTTTTCATAAGACTGTCAGCTAATTTCTCAATAGAAACTTTCAGTCCAGAGGGAGTAGCACAAAGTATTCAAATGATAAAAAGCAAGAACATATAACCAAGATTACTCTACCTAGAAAACCTATCATTTAGAATCAAAAGACAGATAAAGAGCTTCCCAGACAAGAAAAAGCTAAAGGAGTTCATCACCACCAAACCAGTATTATAAGAAATGTTAAGGGGACTCTTTTAAGAAAAAGAAAAAAAATAAAAAATATGAATAATAAAATGGCAATAACTATATGTCTATCAATAATTACTTTCATTGTGAATGGATTAAATGCTTAAATCAAAAGGGTGGCTGAATGGATAAAAAAACAAGACCCTTATATACAGTGCCTATATATAAGATCCAGATCCAGAGATACACACAGACTGAAAGTAAAGAGATGAAAAAAAGATATTTCATGAACATGGAAACAAACAAACAAACAAACAAACAAAAAACAAGCAAAATCTGAAGTAGATATATTTATAACAGAAAAAATAGACTTTAAAATAAAGGCTATCACGAGACAAAGAAGGACTCAGTAATTGCACTTCTTAGTATTTATCCAAACAAACCCAAAACACAATTTGAAAACATATATGCATCCATATCATCATTGCAGCATTTTTCCAATAGCCAAGATATGGAAGCATCCTAAGTGTCCATCAATAGATAAATAGATAAAGAGAAATGATACATATATATAATGGATATATATATATATATATATATATATATATATATATATATTACTCAACCATAAAAAACGGAATAAAATCTTGCCATCTGCAACAACATGAATGGACCTAGAGAGTATATGCTAAATGAAATAAGTCAGACAGGGAAAGACAACTATCATATGATTTCATTTATATGTGGAATTAAAAAAACAAAGTAAATAAACAAACAAAACAGAAACAAGATCATAGATACAGAGAACATTTTGATGGTTTTCAAATGGGTGGGGTTTGGGAGAATGAGTGAAAAAGGGGAAGGAATTAAGAAGTACAGGTTGGTAGTTTCTAAATAGTCATAGGGATGTAAAATATAGCACAGGGAATATAGTTAATAATATTATAATACCTATGTATGGTGTCAAATGGGTACTAGATTAATCACGGCGATCACTTCATAAATTATATGTCAAATAACTATGTTGTACACCTGAAGCTAACATAATATTGTATGCCAACTGTAATTTGAAAAATAAAAACTATATTTTAAAAAATGTTTCATCCACACCATCTTTATCTAAAACCCTAGAGCACAAGTCCTCCAATTGTACTTCTTTCAAGTCTTTGATGATTCAGCCAAATATCTGCGCTCTCCCCAAATAAAGGTAAATTCAGATTTCAATCTAGACTTCCTTTCAGGCATAACAAACTGTACAATGTTTTACTTGAAGTTCTGCTGAATGGGAGAATTTACTCACTCCATTGTCTTTCAATTCACTATTATGAGAGCTCCAATGCTGCAGCAATTCACTTTTGGGTAGTGCTTTCATATCCTGCAGAATTCCCTATAAGCATTTCTTAAGACTTTTATCCTTTTTAAGTTAAACAGAATTTTCTATATACCCATAAGCATAGACTAAGTGAGGAAGAAAAGCAATGTGACCTACATAGAGTCAATGAATATTGGGAAAATTTGTTCATTTGGTGTACCCAGGTACTTAATCCTAAATAGACCACTTCCATTTAATGGTGGACTTCATCTGGGCATATCCAAACATAGTTTGGTGGATCATATAATAAATAATAGGTCATGTGGTCAATTCATGTCTCAAGATCACTTATTTTTCATGATCAGGCATTTGTATTCTAGACACATATTCATTTTCAAAAGGGAAGTGGTATTCTGCTACAAAATGTATAATTTTGTGTCTAAACCTCAGGGGCCACAATTAAATGTCCTCTTTTGAAGTTTTATCTCTTGAGATTCTGCTTCGTTAGAAACTATAGACTTCCCCGAATCAGCAGTATCATAGGAACTAACTGGAAGGGCACCTCACACTAAGCCAGCTTAAAATTCTTTAATGGTTCTATAAAGTAAACAAAGTGAAGTACAGTAGAACAGCCACAATAAATTATTAGGCGGTGAAGTCTACCTAGGAAGGAAAATAAGATGCCTCCAAAATAGGAGGGCAATTAAAAACTATACCTTCTTCTAAATTAAAAGGAGTGAAAGTCGTTTTTAACCTTGGAGGAAATTACAATTTGTCCATATCTTTAGGCTGAAAAGAACTTCATTAATATATACATTCCTACAGGCTTTGTTTTCAATCTCTATCACTAATTTTTTAAAAGAATTGAGAATACCTACAATTCCTTTATTCTAATGCCAAGTATTATGACATCATCATATTGTTAAGAGAAATGTAATGTCCTATGATGAAGAGGTGGACCGTATTCTTGATGACTAATTTGAAAGAAATCTTCCCCTTCCATATATATATGTGGTATTTAGTATGCTCCCAAAAAGAGGTGTGTGAAAACGTATGCAAACAACAAAACGTGTTAAACTCTTGTTAAACTGAAGTTAATATTCTAAGACTCAGTATGTTTTGACCACACCAAAGCTGAAAAATAAAAGAGAGCTATCAGAATAACCACATCTAGGAAATCTTTGGTGGCAACTGAAATCTCAAGGGTATTTCTGGAGATAGAATGTTACTTTGGTTTATAAGCAGAGAAAATAGAAGGAGAACCAAAGGCTTCTTACCTGGTCAGTAGCAGCAGAACTCCATCCAACATTTACCTGATGGATTAGGGAACCACCAGTTCAATTTTTTTTTTTCAATTGTAAATATACTTTCCAAGTATACACTCCTTAATTTGTAACATAGGTATTGGAAAAATATAAACCATTTGTCTCACCTATTGTGAGATAAACTCAGTCACAATCAGTTATCAGTTGATACAGTAAAACCTCCAGGGATCCACTGGGGTTGATGTCTGCAGCTTTTAAAATATCCCTTCTCTAAACAATAACCATGTGTCTTTATAGTTTGAGTTTTTGAAGAAGACAGAGAATAGTGGTGATGGTATATATAAAAGCAATTGTAATGACCTTTACCAGAAGTTTTTTATATTCTTGTTTTGTAATTGTCTTAGGTCTTCTTACAACTGTGGAGACCAAGTGTCCTTGTCTTAATAATAAAATATAATATTTATTATTTCCAGAACGTTCTTATTTTATGTACTTTATCTTTATTCTCACAAGAACTCTTTTGAGTAGTACTCTTATTTCCATTTTACAATTCTCTTGAAGAGACTGAGGCCTAAAGTCACAGCAAATATAAAGGGTCCCAGTATTTTAACCCAAGCTGTTTGCACTACAGTGTTGATATAATGTCTTGTTGGTATGAAAGAAGCACAACTGCCACTTTTATCATGCTTGGTTATATAGATGAAATAGAATCTTAGGTAATACTTTTAAATTTCACCCTAAACTTCCTAAGTATAACCAAATAGCTCTAGTGTTACCATTCCCTAAAGCTGGAATACTCCACCTACTTCTTGCTCTTGATAGTCAATACCTGTGCCTACCAACTCTGATCATTCCCATTATAATCAACAACTCTCTTGTGGTTACAGCTTCTCTCATCAGTGAAGGAAAAACAAGAGGTGCTTTTAGCCCTCCTAGAGCTTTCTTTTATCAGCCTCATTCTGATCACTAAGAGAAAAGAAGCACCGTGTAGGAAACATGTCGGCACCGGAAGCCAGCTACGTGGTAGATCTATTATGTCAGTATTTTCTCCCCAAACTACTGACTTTCTTTATCTGAATTATGCCAAACTCCGGCTCTTCACAGCAGTCATCCTGAACCTTACTGTAATTGTACAGCAGTGTAATTGTACAGCAGTTAGAACAGCAAGCTGTTAAAATTTTTAAGCGCTGTCCATGACTGTGCTTGAATGTGCATTCCTGGTGGGTCTAAAAAAAACAAATGAAGCATACTCCAGATATGTGCTCTTGTCTCCTACACAGACTATCTTTAAATCAAAGACCACTTTATCTCTTCTACTTTCTGTCAGTACTCTGACAACTTATACAACTCATCCTGAGTACATTTTCACTCCTGAGTATCGTTTTGCATAGTGATGTTAAGGTCAGTGACAGATTCCAGCTCTGGTTACTGCATATGTCTCATAATTGGAAAGACTGTTCTAATGGCAAGAAAAGAAAGATTGAGGGAGGGGTTCACGTGGTAGTCACAATAGAGTTAGTTTCCTTCTAAATAGTCTTACATTCCTTTTAGTTGAAATATGAACTTCTGCATTGATTAAAGAAATAGATTACAATAATATACATCTTGTGAGACTTCTTTAATATATACATTTAAGAATTACACTATATAACTTAACTAAGAACTTTAAGCCAACTCTGAAATGTCTCTAAATTTATAAATATGGTTTTCCAAAAGTGATTACAGATATTTGTCATTGTTACCATGATTAATACCTGTAATATTTCTCGATTATAACCATGCTCTAAATGGAACATTACAAACTAATCTGGGTAATGATATTGATCTATATTCTGATGTGTACATGCTTTCCCTTTTTAATTTGTATTCGGGTATTCATATCAGGAGGCAAGAGTCTAATTGATTGTTCTGAAGACAGGGTGCATACCATGTAAAAATAATTGAAAATATGGGACTTGGCCTTGTATACATAATGCATTTTTCCTGAGTTAAGATTTCTTTTGAATGTGAGGTTGTGCAGTCAAAATACAAACATTTAAAAAAATTTTAACTGGCAATTTATTATGAATACTCTCGTTCATAAACATATGCATTTAAAACATGAGTAAAAGTCAAATTTTAAGAACTTGCTTTATGGTATTAGCCTTAATTAAGCTTCATTCAAAATTTATTATTTTTTAATTTTGTTAGACAGATAAACACAGGTGATCTCTGTTAAAGTTTGGCTCTCCTCCAATAAACTTGTTTAATCTCATGCTCAAGGTCTTTAAGCATCTTTTCTAACCTAGAAAATCCCATAATGATTTAAAGATTTGTGTGTGTGTGTGTGTGTGTGTGTGTGTGTGTGTGTGTGTGTGTGTGAGGATTATGAAATAACACATGTGAAAATGCCTATCCCAGGGTAGGCTTTGGCATTCGTTTTTATGTTTTGTTTCTGAAAGTGTTAACCTGTCTAAATGTTACAAAAGTTAATGTAACCTACCAAACTTAAAGAAAATTAGAGTTCATAAAATATATATGCATATATGGTCTAACCATTTTCTTTTCACTTCCTGAAGATAAGAATGTGAGCTTTTGAGGTGACGAAGGATTCTAGTAATCAAGTGGCAAGAAATAACTGTTACATTGCTTTCTCCTTAATTAAATATTTAAGTCTCTAAGGAGTAAAAGGACTGTTTTCCAGCAGCCACTCAAGAACTCTCCCCTGTAAAATATTCCTGATTGTTCCCCAATCCTTGCTTCCAATCCAATGTCAACCTTGCAGTTCAAATTTTCTTTCTAAACTAAAAATATGCCATGTTCTTACCCCGCACTGCTACAGTGCTATTCACTTGGCCTTGAATCACCTATTCTCCTGTTACCTAATTCTTCCACCTTACATCCCAACCTAGATAATACCTGCCCTAAAAAGGTTTACCTGAATATCATATCCTCCCAAAACAAAATATAATTGCTTACAGTTCTATTTTCTACTCTTATCACTGGGGAGAATAGATGCTTAATAAAGAGGAGCACATATGAAGTCCTCAGTGCTTGTTAATGGAATCTATTCCCATTGCACTATTGACTCTTTTCCTATCCTCCTGTCTATTATCAGCTAAAGGAATGTGCTGAGTCAGCAACCTAATTAGAGGATTAACTAATGTGATTTTACTAGATCATCTTTGCATTGTGGAATCTAATCTACCTGTGAAGTCTACATCATAAATTTACCTAGGCCTGATCATGAGCTTGACTAAAAAGAAAAAAGAAAAAGGAAAAAATAGATGATGAACCAAGTAACTACAAAGGGCAGCGGACTATCGGAATTTCTGCACCTTATAGGTCAGTTCCCATCACATTCCTGATGTCTTATTGGGCACCAGCTCTTGACATTGACCTTAGAATAATATTAAGCAATTCTGAATGAGCAATTTAAAGCTTTTATTCTATAGGTCTAATAATAAAAATCAAAAACAATGATAAAATTAAAAAATTTTTGTATAGTATAATTCAATATTATAACTACATTAAAAGTAAATAAATATCAACTTGAAAAACATATGTAATAATGCCTCACATTTATTCATATTATATTCAGAAGCACAAAGGAAATACATCTCCTTTATTTTCAATGGACAGATGTAATATTCACCTAAGCCCCCATTTCCTGGGTAGCTAGGAAAGGAAGGGTGGTGAAGGCACAGCAGAGAACAGTAAATTTATTCAAATGTGAAACACTGGTTCATTATAATAAATTAAAAGTATTTTTAAACTTACATATTCTCTTTTAGATTCTTTAGTTCTATGAGATCCATCTTTTCCCCGAGAATGTGAGGGCTTCTTTCCAAGCCAGACATGGAATGATCATGAAAGCCACACAAGTTAAGTTTCAGAGTCCCTCACTTGCACAGGTCCCTTCTAGGGTTCTGGAATTTATTCACAAGGTGATACTTTTTATGAAATTTGCACAACTAATACATATTAACTACAATTGATAAAGACTACTGGCTGTTTCCACTCTGATTTCCTCTCTGTCACATTTCCTGTCTTGCTTGGTAGCATTGGCACGACTATGGGAAATTCTGGAATCAGCCTATGGGGACATTTAGCTGAGAATATATGGAGTCTAAACTTAAAATAATGCATTTTTATAATTTGCAGAAATTGCTATGTAAGTTAAATTACTGGTAAGTCTTGAAAGGCTTCTAGAAATAATGTAATCAACATAAAACGTATTTAAGGACTTTGAATGCCCTCAGATTTTAAAGCTCATGTGACAGAAGCTTGACAGATTTGATAGCAATCTATTTACAGATCTACATGGCATTATTAATTATGTCATGAAGACAAAATATTTTTTTAAACTGATACTATAAACTGATACAAAGAAATTGATTTTCAATTGATAATTTTTAAAAAGTTAATTTCTATTGAACATGCTAGAAGAGAGACAGAGTTACTTTTCTAATCTCTCTGTAGAGGGGTGCTACAAACTTATCATATAAAGAAGCAATTAAAGTATAAGCAGTCAATAATGTAGAGATGAAATGTATTGTAGATGTGAGTCAGGTAGCTAATTAATAACCATTAGTTATATCCTTTTCCTTCGGTATTTTAAAGACCATCTTACGGCTTTTGAAAATTTAAATTTTCTTTTCTAAATTATTTTTTCATTCTGAATATACATGCTCATTTTTGTTCTTAATTTTTTATCTGTAATTTTCTATTTTTTTCCAGTGAAACTCTAAGAATCGTGTAAGTTTCAGGTACCATAAAGTCTAAACTGTCCCCTATGTGTGGCTAATGTGAACTTGCAGCTCCATTTGGGGCAGAGGCCTCAAATGTCTATGGTGTCTTTCAGAAGAGAGTCCTAGCTGGGGCCTCTCCAAGAGGCTGTGGCTCTTCATGGAAAATAGAGAGAAGTGAGTTTCTCAAATCACCTTTAACAATCTATAGATTTCTAAAGACCACCAAATTTCATAATTTAACCCAAATAATGATAATCCAACCATTTAACCTAATTTCTATTTCCTTGATTCAATTAGACCATGATTTTATTTTCTCTCTGACTATAACCTCCCTTACATAAAATCCTATATATCTAGGTCTATTTCTTGATTTAATAGAGAAGTCACACTCACTCACTATGGAATCCGAGCTGATTTTCTCACTGAAATCTTGAAAATGCTATCTTAGGTGTCTGAAGCTAAATATGAATTACCTCTCTTTTTATTTTTGCTGCAATAAATCTTAATTTACCCCCAACCCACCAGGTATAAAAAAATAATGGATCTCATGCTGATTAAGGAAAAGGTCACAGACGCAGGAAAACAACGGAACAAAACAGATATTACTTAATTTTCCTAGTCTTTTCCTCTCCCTCAGTTCACATGAGTAGATGAAAAGGAAGGAAAATAACTTCAGAAATAATATCTCAGGGCTAATTGAAAATGAAAAATGGGAAAAAAATTCTGACGAATGAGAAGCACCAAACTTTCTTCCATTTGATCATATTTACTCTACTTTAAAGGCTTTAAAAAGTCATCCCTTTCGTGAAGGCAAAACAGAACGAGAAGGGACTTAGGGCTGGCATCCAGTGACATAACTGTATGTTGAGCTCCTGCTTGTAGAACAGCACAGAAGGTGCTCTTCAAGGTTGGGACTCTGTTTTTAACAGTGAGTAGGTAAAAAATAGAATGAACATCCATTTAGACAACTTATTTTATTAGCATTTGAATATTTTCTCTTCAATAACTGGAAGAAATCTATGCAGTATGCATTTTTAATGTCATTATTGCTAATAGTTTTTCTGAAAGACATGGCATAATCTGATCACTGAATTTAATTTTCTTCTTGCCTTCATTTGGCCAACTATGTCACACAGCAGGAGAATATATTTATGATAAATAAATATGTCAACCTAAAGTACAATACCAATAATCAATTCTGTTAACTGCAACATGAACTCAACACTTAAAAATGTTGAAAGACATTTTTTTCTATCTATTGTCCACCATTTTTATTTTTCCATCAGCCATTCCATAGTGATCACTGAAGCACTCAGTGCTGCCAAAAATCTCCTTTCCCCTATTTTCTAATAACATTCCTAATCTGCTAGATCATGTTAAACAACTCTACTTATTTTAAATTGGAAAAAACTGAGCTCTTAAATAAACATATTTTCTGAAAACTGACACCAAGACTATTGATATTGTCTTGTGACTCTCAGTTTTCACCCTTTATATTATGCAATGCTTTCCTTCTGTATTTGTCTACAAATAATTGTATTATCTCAATTTTACAAGAGGCTGGGTAGGAAGAATCATAGAACTTTAGGTCTTGAGATATCTCAGTGAAAATATTGTTGAATGTCTTTATTTTACACATAAAGAAATAAAAATCCAGAAAAGTTAAATTTCTTACTCAAAGTCTCACACTCAAGTAGTGAGATTCAAGACTTCTATATTATACATCATGTAAGATTGGTTAAAATATAGACTTAAAAATAAGATCTGGGATAAAAAAAAAAGAAGCTTGTTATTTGTCATTGAGTAAAGCGAAAGTTTTAACTTAAGAGCATTAAGATTTTGTATGGCACATGGAGAAAAAATATCACTTTACTCAAGTTTCATATATTAAAATGTGCTCTGGAAAATCATTTTAAAAGAGAATATGAAACAAATTCCAGATGAACAGAAGAGTAAATTTTAAATGTAAAAAAATTAAAGTTGTTTTAAGTAGAAAACAGAAATGAGTAATTTTTAAATCTCCATATAAAGTAATTTTCTAACTTTAAGATCAATCGATAAAATAAAAAAATAAATGAATCTGACCATACAAAAATATAAAATATATTTGAATAAAATGCATGCAAACAAGATATTAGAAGCAAAACAAAATGAAACAAACTTTCTGATTACAAAGAGAATTAAAAATCAAGCAATAAGTCTGGAAAATATATCTGTAAAAACATTATAGGTACTTAATATTTTTAATATTTATAAAGAAGTGAAAAACATTGACTGCTCTGAGATGAATTGTATCCCCTCAAAAAGATATGTTGGAACTCTAAACCATTATTAAGTCAGAATGTGACTTTATCTGGAGTCTTTACAGAGGTAATTAAGTTAAAATAAGTTTATTAGGGTGTGTCCTAATCCAATATTACCAGTGTCTTTATGAAAAGGGGTAAGTTGGACACAGACATACATGCATACATAAAGAATGCCTTATGAACATGTAGGCACAGATCAGGGTGATGAATCTACAATCCAGGGGACACTTAAGATTGCCAGCAAACCACCAGAAGCTAGGAGAGAGGCATGGAACAGGTTGTTCCTCACAGTCCTCACAAGGAACTAACCCAGCCAACATGAGCTTGGGTTTCTAGCCCCCAGAACTGTGAGTCAGTAATTTCTGCTTTCTTTCTGCTCATTTAACCCTCCCAGTGCAGGATATGTTCTTAGGGCAGCCCTAGAAAATTAACACAAACCCTAAATTATAAGTAGGCAAGGGACACAAGCAGATTAATTTTTAAAATATCTTATACAAATGGTTAATAAATGGTTTTAAATGATTAAAATTTGCTAATAATTTAAAATTTTTATTTAAGCAACATAATTTTCTTTTTCATAAATTGGCAATTAAAATGCTAATACTGAATACTCTGGGGTATATGTGAAGGCACAGTTTTTCATTATGAATCAAGAGACTTCAAAAAATGTTCTTAATTTTTCAGTTGGTATTTTCCATTTCACTAAATATCTCCTTAAGGAAATAGACAAGGATTGATGTGTAGGACATTACTTTAAAAAATCAAATAACTAAAACTTTAATTTCCAAAAATACGGAAGGATTTAAAGAAATTATAATATCTTTCTAGGAGGGGTTAGTTTATAGATAATAAAATGATATCAAAACAGGTTTTAATACTACTGGGGAAAACTCATTTAATTTAAAAAAAGAGAGATAAACTCATAATTACACATGATTCATAGTTATAAGCTTGACTATGTAAAATTTTATTTGAAGAAAATAAGTGGATGTGACCAAAAAAAAAAAAAAAGTGAAAAATGACTGTCTTGAGGTACATAGGATTATTTTACAGGGAAAGCCCCTCAGCCTTCTCTGTGAAACACATATAAAATAATCAAAATGGAAAGTGTATTAGTTTTCTAGAGCTGCCATAACAAATTACCATAAACTGGGATGCTTAAAAAAACAGAAATGTGTTTTCTCATAGCTCTGGAGGCAAGAAATCCAAAATCAAGGTGTTGGCAGGGTTACGCTGCATCTGAAGGCTCTAGAGAAGGATCCTCCCTTGCCTCTTCTGGCATCTGGTGGCTTCTTTCTTCCTTGGTTTGTGGCAACAATAGCTCCATTCTCTGCCTCCTTCTTCCCATGGCTTTCTTTCCTGTGTCTTTGTGTCTTCTTCATCTCTTCTCATAAGAAAACCACTCATTGGATTTAGAGCCCACTCTAAATCCAAGATAATTTCATCTCAAGATCCATAACTAATTACATCTGCAAAAAACTTATTTTCAAATACGTTCCCATCCTGAGATTCCAGATGATCATAAATTTTGATAGAAAATCTTTCAACCCATTACAGAGAGGAAAATAGAAAAAGAAAAAATTATAATAAATAATAAAAAATGTGGCTATCTTTGTGTTATGAGATTATTCATGATACATTTTACATAGCTTCTTTATAGCAATTCAAAGTTTGCAATTTTCTTTATACTGTCACAGAATGATTTTATATTGGTAAGATCATGAGTCTTAAGTAAATACATAGTAAACACAACACGTGTTTTATTTAACTCATTTAAGAAAGAAGCAGTAAAATGTTAAAACTGGTTCAAAGATATTTCCAAACTTCAGGACAGATGGTACTGCCTTCAGTGTGGCTGAAGTGGGGAAAGAAGAGCAGACAAAACATAGATGTCAACACCAAACACTCTGGAGATTTGATATCTAAACATCACTGGTGAACCAGAGCTGGCCTATGCCACTCCCTTAAACAGAATCAGTTCTGAGCTCCTGAGTGTAGGAGAAAGCCAAATTAAGCCTACTTGCCTGATAACAAGGAAGAAAAACTAAATGGGGGAGTTAAATATTTTCATATGGTTGCTAACAACTTTGTGCTACAGTTAAATACCATACAGTAAAGGTTGGCAACCACAGCTCATAGGCCAAATCCAGCCCACACCTGTCTTTGTAAATAAAATTTTATTGGAACACACACATACACACACCAGTGATTCAAAGGGCATTTGAGAAGCTCAATGTTAATAGCCAGTATTAGGATAAGATTGCTGATTTAGATATAAAGCTGTTTAAATTTAAAAGGGCCATTGACTATAAACTTTGATATTTTCTATTGTACCAGGCAGAAATTATCTGCATCTCTATAGGATAAAAATCTTAAAGTTAACATGTAACTTTAATCACTCTCAGGCCCTTAATCAACAGCAAACAGTGAACTAAAGTAAATGTATTCCCTTCACACCCATATGACACTGAAAGAGTAAGTAGCATTATGAAAAGAAATACATTTCAAAAGGGGAAAAGATTATATTGTGTATTAAAAATTTCAAGTTAGTTTTAATTATAATGTCAGAAAAAAATAGTTCATAAAATGTACAGATATGATTGAAAGCATTTATTATTCACTTCAACTATAATGGTCCCATATATAATTTTAATAACAAGGGTCTTATGTAGTCGTTATGCTAGACTGAAACTCTTGAGATTATTTTGAATAATGGAAAATGTATTATGAACCATTAATTTCTATTTTATAGGTACAAATTCAAACTGATTTATACATTAGGTTTGTTTGATTTAAACAGCCCAATTATAACTAAAATTAAAGTGTCATCAATATAATTTCTGAAGTAATTAGCTGTATATGAAAATAAAACCATTGACACTATCATGCACAATATTACTTTATTATATACATATGTATATTTGTGTATAGCTTATATATATAGAACAATTCCCTAAGTATGTCCATACAATTTTTTATAAGTACATTTATCTTGATCTATTACAATTACATCCACTCAAAATGCCAATTTTATATAACTAGAATAGGGCGACATATACATCAGCTGTCCCTTAGGCTGGAATATATGTCAAAAGAATTTTTAAAACTTCTAAATCCTATTTCATTTAAATGGAACAAAATAATAATTGAGTTCCTTCTCTGAGCCTGTTACTTTGTTGGATGCTTTAGGAAAAACAAAAGTCATACTCTTAGGGCTTTCGGTTTCTCCTTATTAGAAAATTTCCTTAGCCTGAAAAAGCCAATAATTGCCATATCCTATTTGTATACCAACTGGAAATTTGTGTATTTTTTTTGTTAGTTCATAATCTGAGAAAGCCCTATTTATATCTCAGAACTAGTACATCATCAAGATTGATATCAAAAAGAAGGAATAAAGCACCGTTAACCATTTAGCAGATAATTACTGAGTGTCTACAAGGTATGAAACACTTTAATAGGCAATTAAGGTCGACCCCATCAAGTCTTCTATTTCCAGATGCTGACAATGATATTGGAGATAAAAATCCATTCATGTGAAACAAATTAAAACTATAAAAGAGTCTACGGCCATGCCACCCTGAACAAGCCAGATCTTGTCTGATCTTGGAAGCTAAGCAGGGTTGGGCCTGGTTAGTACTTGGATGGGAGACCAACTAGGAAGACTGGGCGCTGTAGGCATAAAAAAAAAAAAAACCCACTGTAAAAG
Organism: Pteropus medius; assembly: GCF_902729225.1. Lineage (NCBI taxonomy): Eukaryota > Metazoa > Chordata > Mammalia > Chiroptera > Pteropodidae > Pteropus > Pteropus medius. The sequence continues at coordinate 30,295,529 of NW_024354500.1, forward strand.
GGTGTTTATAACAAAATGCAATTTGTAATCTGGTGCTAAAACATTGGAGCAATTCTTGACATCTTTGTTTTTCTCACATTCCTTGTCCAATCCATCAAGAAATCCTGCATGCATTTCCCTCAAAATACCCCAAATGCAAGAACTTTTCACGACCTTGTCTGAGCTGTCAATATCTCTAACCTGGGTACAGGATTAGGCACTTATGTAGTTGCCCAGTTCTCATCTTTGCCTTCCTATAGTCTATTCTCAAGGCAGCTATGAGAGTAATCCTTTTAAAATTTAAATCAGGTCATTTAACTGCCCTGATAAAAACCTGTTAATGACTTCTCATTTCATTCACAATAAAAGCGAACATCCTTACAATGGCCTACAAAGCCCTTCCTGATCTGGTCCCTTTAAGTCTTTGACTTGTCTTCTTTGGCTCTTTCTTTCCCCACTGGGCCAGTCATTCAGGCACTTTATTTTTAAAATGCAACAAACCTTCTCTGGCCTCAAATGTTTTATACTTGTTTCCTCTGTCCTAAGTACTCTTCACTGAGAGTACCTGAATGTCTCCCTAACTTCCTTCCAGGTCTCTACTTAAACATCAGCTTATTAAAGAAGTCCTCATGACTACTATGTATAAAACAATACAACACTGCCCCTTTCTGCCTTGCCCTGTTTGTTGTTCTTCATAGAAATTAGTCACCATTTGGTTGCACTAGATATTGACTTTTTTTTTTTTTTGGTAGTTTGCAAAAAGATGAAGTTAAGAGCATTCTGGACAGAGGAAGTGCAAAAATGTTTAATCATCATGGAGCTGCCTGTGTTCTGTACCAGTGGAGTTGGAATACAGAGGGAGAGGGAGAGGGAGAGGGAAGGAGAGAGACATAAAGAAGAGTTTTGAATGAAAAGTCAAGCAGAAGAAAGCATGGTGAAAAGTGTGAAATTCATTCTAGCTACAATGGGTATTTTACATATTTGATTCACATGGTATAAATGGTATTATTGAAAGATCACTTTACTGTATGGAGAAAGGATTGTGGTGAAGTGTGTTGGATATTTTCTGGCACTCCTTATTCACTTTCTTCCTTTGTCTATCGGGGAGGCTTATCTTTATACACAGTATCAATCAGATACTCTAGCCTTTTAGACTCCCATTAGATTTGGCCAATGGCAACTTCAGAGAATGGAAGGAGAGAAAAATGGGGAGAACTTTTCCCTCCCAAAACATACCTGCTGAGCTGAGGTTTGGGAGCCCCCATGGTCTTCTACCAAAGGCTTCAGCTGTTGTCAGGTGGTAGGGTGAGGGAAGGGTTCCTACAGTCACTTCTTATACCAAATTCGAGTAACCACTTTCATGCCTCCATCCTTATACTTTGGGCTGGCCCAGACATGTTTTACCATCTCTTATTAGTTCCTCGACCGCATTCACACCTTGTTTTATGCCATCTGTTCTCTGATGGGATCTTGGTAGCAGGTAAATCAAGAATAAGTTAGGAAGTAGCTGTGGCAATTCATAAGAGAGGTGGCTTAGACTAGCATGGTATCAACAGAGTTAAAGATAGCTATGAGATATATTTTGGAGGTAGAATTGGGGGCCTTTACAGTTAGTCACTAGGAGTTAAGAAAAAGGAATTAATAAGAACTATGTTTGCGCTTGAGTTTCTGGCTGGATTGCTGAGTGATGTAAAGAGACAGAGTTAAAACCAGGATTATAGAGAATGGTATGGAAGAAGAAAATATCAAGAGTTCCTTTTTGACAGATGGAGCTGAAATTACCTCTTAGGCACAGAACTAGATTAGGAGGTTGTATGCCAGGAAAACACTAGGGCTAGATAAAAGTGTGGAAGTCATGTGCATAGAGATGGTTTTTAATATCAGATAACTGGATAAGGGGTAACCTGAGAAGAAAGCATGAACACGTAATGTAGTGTGTGAGGGGGTAGGGCTGAGAGATTCAGAGTGTAGTGTTCCAAAGGCAGAAAGGTATGAAAGTTATTGCATTGAAAGCAATCTTAGTTTAGGTGTGGAGGGGGAATGAAAGTCCAACTAAAATCAGAAGTTTTCATTAGCATCGAGTCTATCTCATTAGAGATCTACTCTGAAGATAAAGAATAAAACATCACCTAATAATAAAATCTTTCTTTGTCTTATTTATTTATATACTGACAACTAAGGATATATATATATTTTTTTTTCTTGGCACTCTTTAAGTAAACTGTGCTACTCACCAGGAGGATTCAGATGGTTAGTGCCTTGTCTCAGTCACTATATGTTTATTTATAATTATCTATTATCACTTCATCTTAATTGAGTTATAAGGCAAATTATGCTTTCCAAGTGGAGTAACAATAATAACTACAAAATAAACTAGTAGTTCAAGATGGTATAACAATGAAAGCACTGTCATCCAAAATTCTCCTTTAAAGGTTTGAGTATATCCAAAGATCTTTATTTATTTCCACTGACTAATAAAAGCAACTATCCAAATGAATTTATAAAATAATAGTTATGTGGCCTTTTTTATTAATGGATTCCATGAAGTATTTTGATTAGATAAAACTCCATTGCTATAAGGTGAATACACAAAACATTTTGGAAAAAGTGGCACATATATTCTTCAAGAACTCTTTTCCCCTAAATATTTCACCAAAAACTTATTAGAAATAATAAAAATACACAATAAAGTTGCAGTGCACAAAATCGATATACATAAATATGTTGTGTTTTTATGCACCAACAACAAAAAGCAAAAAGAGAAATTAAAAAAACAATCCCTTTTACAATTGTAAACAAAACAAACAACTAGGAATAAATTTAATCAAGGAGGTGAAAGACGTGTACACTGAAAACTGTAAGACATTGAAAAAGAAATTAAAGACCTAAAAAAATAGAAAAATATTCCATGCTCGTGGATTGAAAAAATTAACTTTGTTAAAATGTTCATATCACCTAAAGCAATCTATAGACTCAATGTGATTTCTATCAAAATTCCAATATCATTTTTACAAAAATAGAACAAAAAAATTCTAAAATTTGTATGAAACTACAAAAGCAACCCTGAGAAATCCCTCTGATTTCAACAACACTACAAAACTATAGTAACCACAAGAGTATGGTCTTATTAGAAAAACTGACACACAGATCAATGAAACAGAATCAAGAGTCAAGAAATAAATCCATACAGATATGGCAACTACCTTACGACAAAGGAGCCAAGAACATACAATGGAGAAAGTTTCTCTAATAAATGATGTTGGGAAAACTGTACAGCTGCATGGAAAAGAATGAAACTAGATCACTATCTTATACTATACACAAAAATTAACAAGGGAGGTAGATGAGGTAAAAGGGGTCAAATAATGTGGTGACAGAAAGAAATCTAACTGTGGGAGGGGAACACAATGCAAAATATATATATATATATATATATATATATATATATATATATATATATATATATACATACACACACACATATACATATATGCACCTTACTGTTAAGTTGTACACCTGAGACACTGGATTTCACTAACAAATATTACCAAAATATTAATAATAATAAATTAAACATAAATTTTAAAAAATTAACTCAGAATTAATTAAAGACTTGAATGTAAGACCTGAAACCAAAAAATATACAGAAAAAACTTAGGCAGTTAGCTCCCTGACATCAGTCTTAGTGATATTTTTGTGGATTTTACTCTAATGGCAAGGGAAACAAGAGCAAAATAAACAGGACTATCTTAAACAAAAAAGTTTCTGCACAGCAAAGGAAACTACATACAAAACATAAAGGCAACCTACCAAATAGGAAAATATATTTGCAAATCATACATCCAATAAAGGGTTAATATCTAAAATATGTAAAGAACTCATATATTTCAACAACGAAAAGACAACCCAATTAAAAAATGAGCAGAGGTTTTGCATAGACATTTTTCCAAAAAAGACATACAGATGGTCAATGGGCACAGATGTTGAACAGCATTAATTATTAGGGAAATGCAAATCAAAACAATGAGATATCACCTAATATATGTTAGAATGGCAATAATCATCAAAAGGACAAGAAATAACAAGTGTTGGAGAGGATGTGGAAAAAAAGAGAACCCTCGTTACACTGCTAGTAGGAATCTAAATTAGTTCAGATACTATGGAAAATAGTATGGGGATTACTCAAGAAATTGAGACTAGAACTGCCATATGCATGATCTAGTTATCCTATTTCTGGGTATTTTTCTGAAGAATACAAAGACAAATTCAAAAAGACATATGCACTCTATATCCATAACAGCATTATTTATAATAACCAAGAAATGAAAACAACCTAAGTGTCCATCATTGGATGAATCGGATAGAAATGTGGTATGCATATACAGTGGAATACTCCTCAGCCATAAAAGAAAGTGAAACCTGCCATTTGTGATAACATAGATAATAAACCTTGAGGATCTTATGCTAAATGAAACAAATCAGACAGAAAGACAAATACCCTATGATTTCATTTATATGCGAAATATTAAAACAAAAGCAAAACAAAACAAACTCATAGAAACAGATAATAGATTGGTAGTTACCAGAGAGCAGAAAAGAGAGTTGAAGGGACAGAAAAATGGGTAAAGGGACTCAGTTGTATGTTAACAGATGGGAACCAGACTTTCGGTGGTGAGCACAACGTAATACATACAGATATTGATTTATAATGTTGTACTCCTGCAACATATGTTATAAACTAATGTTACCTCAATAAAAAGTAAATTTTAAAAAAGATTTTTTTCTTTTTTCTTTTTCAATAATTTCAAATATTTCTTTTTCAATATTAATACTTCCATTGCTTTTTCTGTTGCAAATATAATATGCACTAATAAATAACAGTTCAATTTCATTATTAAGATAGAATTTAAACCTATTGTCAAGAAAAGCCTGGGAAAAATTTTAAAAAGATTTGAATTGCAGTCTATGGTCATGCCACCCTGAATGCGCTTAAATTCGTCTGATCTTGGAAGCTAAGCAGGGTCTGGCCTGGTTAGTTCTTGGATGGGAGACCACCTAGGAAGACCAGGTGCTGTAGACATTTAAAAAAAAAAAAAAAGATTTGAGTTGCAGAATGCATTTTTAATTTTAAATTGGATTTTATTATAAACATTATACCAGATTTTCTTACTAATTATCCTATCTATCTTTCAGGTAAGGTTTTTAAAATGACATTCCTCAAAGTAGTGTAAATAAGAACACAATATATATAAAACCATTGTGAGCTAGCTCTAATTTTTCCATTACAAATTTTAAGACTTTCTGATGTTCCAACCATCTCAGTCTTTAAAAGAATCAAACAAAATTAGAATGCAAAATAACTGATTAAGATTTTTTTTATCTAATGTGAAAATGAATGCTTTGATCCAAGACGTGGACAGATGGCTAATGTACTAATTAAATGAAATATGGATCTGTTTTTACTTTTAGATGAACAACATCCAAAATAATCCCTCTTTACATAAGACACCTGAATCTCTCAAACTTCCTTCACAGCTTCAAAACTGTATTTAAATAAACCAGAATGTAAATAAATTAAAAGTGGACCACTTCAAATGAGATATGGATCATTATATTCAAAATAGGACAAATGGGGGAAAAAAACCCCTCAGAACAAGAACAAAGAAACAAGAGATTTGATTTACACACTCACTCCAGGAAAAATAAAATTTTGCTTATGTTACTTTTGAAATTACTTCTTTCTGTTTAATAGTTTAGTGATTTCTTTGAGAAAGGTGGCTTTTTTGTTTTGTTTTTGTTTGGCAAACTTCCTCTGGAAATGAGAAATATAAATACAGCTTAAGGTAGTAAGATACCTGATTACAAATATTTGAATTAACACCTTTTTAAAAGATCTAGTCTTTGTGGACTGCATGCCTTAATTTTAATAAGGTGTCAAATTTCCATGGTATAGCTTTGATTTTTCCATGGGAAAAAAAGTAATGAATTGATTTTTTTTTTTACATAAACTGTGTGGATAACTGTTAGAGTAGTAACTATTATTTTTTAACAGTGCTTCAACTTTAGAGAGAAGTTTAGAGAGGGTTTCCAATCTGATATCACTCTAATGACATAAGTGTAAGAAAAGGTTTTTCTTTTTTTCCCCTTTTCTTCTCCTTTCTAACTCTTATTCCTTCCTCCCCACTCCCTTCCTTTCCTGCCTATTCGTTTGGGCTCATAGATCTTTATTTTGTGAGTTATACTTCTTTAGTATCATTATTTATTTTGATGCTCATATTCCAGATCTGGCAAGTGGGGAAATTCCTGAAACTAGCTCCAAAATTTTTGACACGTCTTCATCATTCTTTTAATATTTCATTATATTCTGGCAAATTAAAATATTCTGGACTTATCGTGAACTTCCTATCACCCAGTACTAGAATCAGCCATTGCTCCAAAGAGAACTAGTTCTTTTTAATGGAAAAGGTGTTTATAAACCAAGGTCTGAAATCTGTGTTCATTGTTTCTAGATCCTTAGTGGAGAAACTAGAAAACACATACACACACTAATACACACACACAAAATACAAACACAAACTCATATGTATTGCTATATTTGTCTATTGAAAAAAAAAAAACGAGTAGATTTTGATATCTCCAGTTTTAATCCACCACTATAGGGCTTAGTCTATCTTCTTTTCATTATCTGTAAATCCTTTGACAACAGGGAGAAACCTATCTCTTACTAACACAATATATCTAGTTATTTGCTCAATCCCAAAATATAAAGAAAATAATTCTAGAATTACTATCTCTTGCTACCAGCTAGAGTTGATATTTGTTTAGAGTTTTTAATTTTTTTGTCTTTAACCTGAGAGAATGTGACCCAAAATACTATGTTTAAATTTTCCTAAAGTTTTTTTTTTTTCCTCTCTTCAGTGTGGTTATACTAATCACTTATTAACACAGGTACATTCATCTGTTTCTGTTTTTATTAATTTTGGATTTCCCTCTATTCTTATTATTTTCACATTTTAATTATATAAAATAAACATGGTTCCCCAAATCAGAGGTATACTCATGAGATGTGTTTCTTCTCCACTTCCTTCTGTCTTTTCTATCCTGTTCTCATCCATCTCCTGTAGTTAATTTTACTACTCTGGTTTATTCTCCTTGTATTTTATTTTGCACAAATTAGTTGATATGTGCAAAATGACTTAGTTTTCCTTTCTTATACAAAAGTTTATTATTTCTGTGTTGTTTTCCGAATTTTTTTTTTTTTTATGACTCTATCTCAAGGGTTCACAAACTGGCCCGAATGCCAAACCTGGCCCAATGTCTATTTTTATAAGTGAAATTTCATTGGAACATAGCCGTGCTCATTTATTTATGTGTTACTATGACTACTTCTGTTCTACAATACACATCCGAGTAATTACAATAGAGAATTTATGGTCCTTGAAGCTCAGAATATTTACTATAAGGTTCTTTATAGAAAAGCCTCCATCCAGTTTAAAGAAAATCTCTACCTGGTTATTATTTGTATATAAAGGCTATAGATTTCAAAATGTTAACTTTATAACCTACTAATTTACTGAGTTCCTTTATACTCTGAGTTTTATCATTAATTCTCTAGAGTTGTCAGGTATAAAATCATTTCATCAATAAATATTTTACTTTTTGACTTGTCCAGCTCTCCTGGCCCTAGTTTTTTCCCCTCTTGTCTAATCATGTTAGCTAATATCTTCAGTAAAATGCTGAACAGTAGTGGAAATAGTCCTTGCCATTTAAAAAAAATTATTTTTCAATTAGAGTTGACATTCATTATTTTATATTAGTTTCAGGAATATAGCATAGTGGTTAGATGTTTATATAACTTAAGGAGTGGTCCCCAATTAGTTTAGTACCCACCTAGCACTATAAATAGTGATTACCTATATTATTGACTATATTTCCTACACTGTACTTTACATCCCCACAACTATTTTGTAACTACCAATTTTTACTTCTTAATCTCTTCACCTTTTTCAGCTAGTTCTCCAATCCTCCTACCCCCAATTTGGAAACTATCAGTTTGTTTTCTGTATCTATGTGTCTGTTTTCATTTTGTTTATTTTATTCCTTAGATTCCACATGTAAGTGAGATCATATGGTATTTTTCCTTCTCTGTCTGACTTATTTCACTTAGCATAATACCTTAGAGGTCTATCCACATTGTTGCAAATGGTAGATTTCATTATTTTTTATGGCCGAGTACTATTCCATTGTATATATGTACCACATCTTCATTATCCAATCATCTATTGATGAGCACTTAGGTTGCTTTCATATCTTGGCTATTGCAAATAATGCTGCAACAAAATATAGAAGTTAATATACTTTTTTGAATTAGTATTTGCTGTGATTTATAAGATTATTAGTACAAAAGTGTTCCTTTTTCATCAGTATAGCAATGTCATTTCTTTGCTGATGACTAATTTTGAGGCATAGCAGGAAGAGAGATATTTTTGTAGTTCAATTATTTCCTTTTGTAGGATTCTTAAGTTCTTTCTCTTTTCATTATACTGTTTCCAGAAAACATTCTTTCTTTTTTTTCAATCCCTTCTTTTCCCTGTATGATTACATTTCCAAGAACACCTCTCCACATCCTAAGTTCTCTCGGTCTCTTGGTTGGTCTCTCTCTCTCTTTCTTTCTCTCTCTCTTCTCTCTCTCCTCCTCCTTTTTTCCCTCCTTTCCTCCCTCCCTCTCTCTCATGTCAATCTGAAGCCCAGCATTAGCTCTCCACTTTGCTCTCCCATGCAGCATTTTTTTCTAGACTGCTTTTCTTCTCTGTGAAGACTTATCCTAGAGGCACAGGAGATAGCTCACTGAGGTTTTTATTTTTCTGCAGTAGGTATTTTGAAGTTTTAATGTTCCTCATCTTCTAGACAGGGTGAGAATGTGATTTTTTAGAACTCATTTGTTCTTATGACTTTTCTATGTTTTTAAAAAGACTTTGGAATTTTCAGATTTATTCCCGTAATACTTTGATTTCTCTCCAGATATGTAATGAGACACAAAGTTCCAAACAGCCCTCAAAAGAATCAAGCTTATCCATGAATAAAATAAATGGTTACACTTCTGGTTACAAAATGTCCATGCCTTCCTTCTTCAAATCTATAGAATCTCCCCCAAGAATAAACACCATAATCTCATTCAGTCCCTCTGCCCAGCTCAAATCCTGGATCTTTGAGTGAAGGGAAGTTCTGTCCCTCAGGTACTGATCTAGTGTCTGTGAACTTAAAAAAAAAAAAAAAAGTATCAAGTTTTCTCTCTTTTTCCACAGCTGTCAATCCTCCATATGCTATGGAATAAAAGGAACAAAATATTTTCAGTGAAAGTTCCCATAGAAAGAAATAATAAGTAATAGAAAGAAACAGCGATCATTAGTTATGAATGGTTTTAATGAGGTCCTGATTAAAAATCTGTTCTCTCTGTTCTCTGTGATTCTTGGCTTCACCTTCTGGAAGATTCTCTCTTGTTCATTTTCCTCCAGCAGTAATCATTGGGGTCATGATGTTTTGGGACTTCTAGAACTTTCACAGCATGACTCTTGCTCATGCAAAAATGGGAGCCTAGGAGTTGCCAGAATATTTAATGTTTTGCCAGAATAGTTAATATTTTGTTGTTGTTTTGCTTGGGCTTGTGATTTTTTTCAGCAAAAAAAAAAAAAAATCTTTAAAAAAATTAGTAGGTTTGCTCTGCTTGCTTCCAGTTTCTGGTGCCAGTAGGGACACTGAAAATATTTTTCTTAGCCATGTTACACAAAAATGAGTTTTTCATTTGCTTCCTTGCCCCTTATCTTTTTCTCAACATAATTATGGCTGCCTTGGAACTGACAATACAAAACATGTCACTATTCCACTGTTGGAATGCAAAGAAATTACTGACTTCACATTTTCTTTTAGCATTTACATTAATTCTCTTTCCATATACATAAAGATTCTATGGACCATATTTCCTTCGTTGGCCTATTTTATTAACCAAGTCCTTAGAGTATCGTCACCTCATAAAAGTATATATATATTTTTTTAACAAACAACCTGAAATAGATCCCCATTTGATTTGCTCTATAACTATTTATTTTTCTCAGTATTTACACACTCTGGATTCTTAGTTGTTTTTCAACCTTGCAAGTTTTCTGCCACCCCACAGACTATGAGTAGCATGAGAAAAGTTTCAAACATAGTGTCCAGCACATAGGAGGCACTTCATAATTACATACTTAATTAACATATGAATAAATGAGCAATAATGTACTTTGGATAAACGTGTGGTACTGCATTACAGAATTATAGTTTTTAATGCCTCTTAAGTCATTACATCCTAATGGTTCACAGCACAGTAAATGCAAAAAAAAAAAAAAAAAAAAAAAAAAAAAAAATAAATAAATAAATAAATAAATAAATATAACCAATCTCAAATTCTACGTTTATTTTCTGAGTCATGCTGGAACATTTGACATGGAATAGAACACCTTTTTGGTAAAGGTAAGGCATTAAGCTGATGAGTACATTGTCCTCACAATCTGCCTGGTAAATTAATTCCAAATGCAGCTCAAGGGTCTTCTAATTTGCTCCTTGTAGATTGCCATCCCTCCCTTATATCTGAGTGGAATCTAAAACATTAGTGCTTCACTGTCAATATAAGGAACCCAGGAGTACCTTTCTTCATATGGAAAGTTGGCAAAAACAACTATGGACTCCTTAACCTCAGTTTTTTGAGAGATGTCAGAATTAGTAATAGAGAAAACCTAGAAATCCAAAGATACCAAATTGAAAAATCATAATACTTCTATGGGAATACATATATATACTGAAGTATGTTATGCTTTAGCAAGTAAAGTGGAACAGAAAGGTTGATATGTAAATTATCAAAAATATTGATAATTTTATATGTTGTTCTTACATGTCTGACCTAAAAACTGAATTTTTTTTTAATTATTACAAAAGCAAATTTAACTGTGAGATCCTCTAGGTCCTCTATTTGTGATTATACTACAAGGAAGACACTTAAATTTTACTGAGTTATGGAATACAGAGCAAGTTCAAGCCCAAGGAAGGTTGCCTTTTTCAAAAAGATGCCAACATTGTGAATTTAATTGATTTCTGGATATTAAGTTGTCACAGGGAGCAACCTGGATTAAGCAATGGGAACCTGAAAGCTCTCCATGTGTATTTATTTATACCTATAGATCTATCATAAATCTAACTGTATAAATCACAGATAGTATATATATAAAATCTGATAATTTGTACATAATCATGTATATATTATGTACATTTAATATTTGTTACATATTTCTCTAATTAGAAATATATATTTAGACAGTAATAAGCATTATTTTTAGGATTCAGATAAACTCTGAAATGATAAAATTTATCAACTATTCATTCCTCTGTGTATTATAGTATTGCCGCTAAATTTTTCACAGGAAATAGTCTAGAAATAAATGAGAAGGATGTGTTCATGTGTGTTTTGTGAGGGGTGTGTATGTATTTTTTCTAACTAAAAATCCATTCTCCTCTTCAACAATAGGAGATATTCCCCAAATTTATTTAATTAACCCTTTTGATTCCCCTAATCCCTTGCTAATTAAAGGATATACCTACACTTTTTAGTGAACAAGGTTTACCATTTCATCTCACAGAGTTCTCAAGAGACTATCAGGATTTGATGAAAGGTGCAACAAAGCCAACACCTTTCCCAACAAAGCCAACACCTTTCTCAACCTGGAATGGCCATACCTGATCTATATGAAATAGTCATCTTTTCTTTCCTCTATCCACTTTCCCTTTCCTCTTTTTTCCACTTTGTTGTTCTTCCTACTACTTAGCCTATTTAAATTACTACCTATTCTCATGTTTATTTATGGTCTGTCTCTCTTCACTATAATGTAAGCTCCTGAGTTCAGTATGTCTTTTTATCCACTGCTATAACTCTACTACCTTGAATAGTTTCTGGCTAAATATAGTTGAATGAATAAAGGAATGTGTGTATATGTAATACAGAGTATAAGAATACAACAACTAATTGACATTACCCCATTGCAGGGTTTATGTTTCCAAAAATTAGAAAGACTTATGGGAGGAGGTAGTGAATATTAAAACTGCTTTTTTTATCTGCCAAGCGGCCATGGATATTCAATCATTTTCTTCTAAACAATGCAGCCAACATGAGGAAAAATTGGTGATATCAGAGAACCCACAGAGTAAAAATGTCATTGCTAAAGAGTAAGAAGCTTCAGCTGGAAGTTGGCAAAAACATTTAAGTTTTTAATCCTTTTTGAGTTATTTTGTGAGTGATATAAGATTTTTGTTTTGCACATGAATATCCCATTTTCCCAGTACCATTTATTGAAGACAGATACTGAAAAGAATTGCTTGCATTTCTACACACTAATAACAAAATATCTAAAAGAGAAGAAAACAATCCATTTATAGTAGTATCAAAAACAATAAAATAATTAGGAATAAATTTAACCAAAGAGCTGAAATATGCATACTGAAAACTATAAGACTTTGACAAAGTAATTGAAAAAGACAAAAATAAATGGAAATATAATCCATGCTCATGGATTAGAAGAATATTGTTTAAATGTTCATACTACCCAAAGCAATCTGCAGATTCAACGTAATCCCTATCAAAATCACAATGACATTTTCCACAGAAATAATTAAAATAATTTTTTAAATTTTTATAAAACTACAAAAGACTCCAAATAGCCAAAGTAATTGTGAGTAAGGAGGATCAAGCTAGAGGCATTACACTTTCTGATTAAAACTATATTACAAAGCTTTGGTAAGCAAAACAATATGGTGCTGACATAAAAACAGACATATAGATTAATAGAACAGACTAGAACCCAGAAATAAACTTGTGCATACATGGTCAATTTATTTACAATAAAGACAACAAGAACATATAATGCAGAAGAATTAGTCTCTTCGATAAACAGTGTTGGGAATACTGGATATTAACATGTAAAGGAATGAAACTGGATCCCTATCTTAAACTATACAAAAATCAACTCAAAATGTATTTAAAACAGATTTAAGAACTGAAATTGTAAAACTTTTGGAAGAAAACAGGGCAAATTCCTCAACACTGGTCTTGGCAATAATATTTTGGACTTGACACCAAAATAAAGCAACAAAGTAAAAATAAACATGTAGGAGAATATCAAATTAAAAAGCTTCTGTACAGCAGAGAAAACCATCAACAAAATGAAAAGGCAACCTACAGAATGGGAAAAAATATTTGCAAATCATGTAACTGATAAGAGGCTAATATATAAAATAAATAATTCACACAACAGCAAACAAATATTCTAATTTAAAAAAGGGCAGAGGAACTGAATAGCCATTTTTCCAAAGAACACATACGAATAGCTAACAGGTACATACAAAGATATGTAACATCACTAATTAATAGGGATATGCAAATCAAAACTACAATGAGATACTACCTCACACCTGTCAGAATGGCTATCATTAAAATACAAGAGATAAGTATTTGCAAAGATAAGAATAAAAGGTAACACTTGTGTATTGTTGCTAGAAATGGAATTTGGTACAGCCATTATGAAAAGCAGTATGGAGGTTTCTGAAAAATTAAAAATAAAACTACCAGTTTCTGAAAAATTAAAAATAAAACTACCATGTGACACAAACAATCTCACTTCTAGGTGCATATTCAAAGGAAATGAAAACAGAATTATCTGCACCCCATGTTCATCGAAGCACTATTCACAATAGCCAAGATATGAAAACAATCCATGTCTACAAATGAATAAACAGATAAAGAAATGTGATGTGTGCATGTTTATATACACACACACATAAGATACAAGATGTGATATATACACACACAGTAAAAGATGTGATATATACATATAATGGTATTATTCAGCCACACAAAAGAAGGAAATCCTAACATTTGTGACAACATGAATGGACCTTGAGGGCATCATGCTAAGTGAAATGAGCCAGACAGAGAAAGACATATACTGCATGGTATCACTAATATGTAGAATCTAAGAAAAAGTCCAACGCATAGAAATAGAAAGTAGAAAAATGTTTGCCAGAGGCTGGGAGGTGAGATGGGGTGGGAGAAATATGAAGAGGTTGGAAAAAGGGTACAAACTTCCAGCTATAATATAAATTAGGTCTGAAGATCTAATATATAACATGGTGACAATAGTTGATAACATGGATTATGTAATTGAAATTTACAAATAGAGTAGAAACTAAATGTTCTGGGAAACAAACAAAATAATTTATAACATTCAAAAACTGGAAATATCATCTAGAGAGATATAAAATGTAGTATATTTATACAACTGAAAACACAGAACAATTAAAAATTTTAAAAGGAATGAACTGCTGCATGTAACAATATTAATGGTCTCTCAGACATACTGTTGAACAAAATAAACCAGACACAAGAGTTCTTATGCAAAATTCATATACAAAAAAACCTAATTTATGGTGATAGGAGTTGGTATATTTGGGGTTATTGATTGGGAAGTATAAGAAAGAGTGTTCTGTAGTAGTGTTCTATATATAAATCTGAGTATAAAATTCACTGAGCTTTACACTTAACATTTATGCACATTACTATAGATATGATATACTTTAATGAAAAAATATATTTAATCCACGGATGAGAGGGTATGTGTTAACTAAAAATTTCTTGTTCATGCTGTATTCAGGTTAATGTGTATTGTCATAAGTAGTTTCTATCTATATTTCATAAATACTACTAGTTTTTCCTCTTTCTACCTAGTTGAATGTTGGACATCTACTTATTAATTACTTGACATTCTCTATTATATTACCCACTTCTGTTTCCTCTGGAAACTTTTTTTCAATCCTGCACAACCTAAAGAGCACTTAGAATTTTGAATGGTCTGAATAAATTTGCTTAAACCAAGGCATCACTTTGAAGTTCAAAAATCCATTTGAATGACCAAGTATTTCTATGTTGAACTAAGAGTATGATTTAAATTACAGCAGAAATGACAATCAAATTCATAGTAAAGCAATGTGATAGAAAATGAATCTAATAATATATTTCCTCATTTTTTTCAGAAATACCAGATTAAAATGATTTCTAAGGCCTTCATTACTCAGATACTCCTACACCCTGAGAAGCCGAGGAAATCAAGGATGCTATTAGCACAAACTTTTCTTATGTAAGTGTTGTGTGACTTTTGTCTTTATTTAATTGAAGACAAATACATAGAAACTAGAAAAGACTAATATTCTTCAAGAAGGTTACAAAAATACAATGTCGATGCATAGTAAATTATAATCCACATTTTGGGGCAAAATTGTTTTGGTCAGATTAGCTACCATAACAAAATGCTGCATGGTATCACTGGAAAAATTAACTTTCTCACAGGTGTGGAGGCTAAAAGTCCAAAATCAGGGTGCCAGCATGGTTGAGTTCTCTGCTTGTGGAGAGAAAGAGATCTCTATCCTTCTTCTCATAAAGCCACCAATACTATTATATTAGGACCCCACCCTTATGACTTCCTTTAACCTTTACATCCTAAAAGCCCTACCTCTAAATACAGTCCATTGGGGGTTTGGGTTTCAACATATGAATTTTATGGGGACATAATTCAGTCCATAACAATAGTATAGTTGTTAAAAGGGAAACTTTGGAATTAGTAATCAAGTTCCAATGTCTTATCCATCACCTAACTGAGTGATCTTAAATTCTCTATGATATATTTTTCTCATCTGCAAATCAAGTAATAGTACTAACCTCATAGAACTATTGTGATATCTAAATGAACACATATGACATGTGTAACACTGCATAGCAGATGGTAAGATTTTTTATCAAAACATAACTGACATGTAACATTGTATTAGTTTTAGGTGTACAACATGTTGATATGTGTATATATTACAAAATAATTTACCACAATAAGTTTAGTTAACATCCATCTTCCCATAGTTATAAAATTTTTTGTGATGAGAACTTTTAAGATCTACTCTCTTAGCAGCTTTCAAATATAGAGTATTGTTAACTAGTTACCGTGCTGTACGTTACATTTGCGGTGCTTATTTATCTTGTAAATAGAAGTTTGTACCTTTCCACCACCTTCGCCCTTTCCTCTCACCCCCTACCCTCAGCCCCTGCCAGTAGCAACAACCAATCTGTTGTTTGCATCTATGTTTGTTTTTTTGTTAGATTTCACATTTAGGATTAAACAGTATTTGTCTTTCTCTGTCTGATTTATTTTATTTAGCATAAATGCTCTTACATTTATCTATGATGTCACAAATGGCAGGATTTCCCTCTTTTTTATGTCTAAATATTAATCCATTGTACGTATATATCACATTTACTCCATTCATGAATGAATGAAAACTTAGTTTGTTTCATGTCTTGGTAAATAATGCTGCAATGAACATGGAGAGTACAGATAGTTCTTTGAGATAGATGGTAATTTTAAAATAAATATTAGTTATTATTATTACTAAGTTATATCACAGGAGTAGTTTTCCACTAAAAAGGATAATCTTTTTAAAAAATCATTTGATTAGTCAATGTGTTGTTGAGTAGATTCATTTTTAAACGTTACCTTGTAGAAATGCAGTGAACCTAATGTAGCAGTGGATCTCAATTTCATGTCAAATCAGCAGTGTCTGAAAATTGGTTATAAATGCAAATTCTCGAGCTTCAGCCCAGACAGAATGAAGCAGCTTTCTGGGTATGAGTCTAAGTAATCAGAGTTTTAAGAATCACTGCAGTAAAAGTAAGGCAGCCTTGTGAAGGAGGCAGAATTCACAGAGCGGTAATCTTTGATGAATCCTTGACATGGAACACTGAGCTTTCTGTTACTTTAAATTTAATAAATCAAATTAAAATGTATTTTTACAGTATATACAGAAATGATAAACTATGAAATAATTGGCACATAATTCTATGCCAATTAAGACTAACAAGAGAAACATAGAAGTCTATAAACAAATAAAATAAGGTGAGTTTATTTAGCAAAAAGGCTTTTAAGTTAAAACTACTTTAGAGACAATAGTGTGAATTCTGATATCTCCCCTGAAGTCTTTAGGATTTTTCTTTTTTTAAAAAAATAGGAAATTTCATATGAGGAACTATACTATTCTAGAATTTATGCCAGTTGTTTATATTCTAGGCTAAGCTCTCACTTAAGAGGAGCCTCCTGTGATGACACATTGCACAAAGTACTTGTTTGAGGACTAGAAATACTTTTGCATAATCTCATTTTATTCCTTCATTTGACTTTCAAATGAGCTTCTCTTTATTTTATAATGACATTATGTCATTTTTCAGTGAGAGAGTTAGGTATTGATTGACTGGAAGCATTCTATGAGAAGAACTGGCTAGAGTCCAAGTGATCATCCACAGCAACACCCCAAGACATTAAAAATAGATGAAAAAAGAAGTCAAGACTATTAATCTGTTTCACAGATGAGGAAACAAAATGGATCGAAAATTTCAGTGACCTGTGATTTGCAACAATTGAACATGCAAGTCAAAAGTAAATGGTTTATTGTGTATGTTAGTCCTATATATTTGTCAGTAAGCCCTCTCATGGTCGGCTATTAAGAGGCCTCATTGGTGTCCTCAAATGTTGTGCTGGAGAAAACTTCCCTATTTATTTAACCTCAGAATTTATTTCTTTATTCACTACTGGTACCTAACGTAGGGCCACGGTAGCAAAAGAATACTCTTCTAGAAATTAGGGATGAGGGATAGGTGAGTGGGTAAAGGGGCAAGAGAAAAGTTGAGGGAGAAAGAATGAAAGTGAATAAAAATCTTTAACACCAACCATTCTTAATATTCTAGAATTCATGAGAATGATTTATTTTGTATACTTGTGACAGAATCTTTATGCCATAAACTAATTGAACTACTAGTTTATGTAGTTTTTATCTATCCAATGAGGCTATGTAATTAGAGGTCAAATTTAATGCACAGAGTGACTATTCAAGAAAGACTTAATTTGATAATCAGGATGTCAAGACAAACACTCTTAATTATCAAATTAATTACCTCCCTCCACTGGTGTTTGAGGGGCATCTAATTGTGTTCCTGTAGCAAGAGGTTGCCTGTGTGCTGGAGTTACTGTCTTATTAAAATTCATTTGATGACTTTGATATAGTGACCGCTTCATTTGTATGAGTAATGAGGAACTCCACAAGTGTTTAATTGGTATTTTACTGCAAGTGGAATTGAGGTTAGTGGTTTACCAAAGGTGTATTAAGTCAGTAGTTAACTGTAAATAGAGCGTGGCTTTAACCACATGTGTATTATATTAAAACATATATATCAGAATTTGAGTTATTTTGTCATCCTGATGGGTTTAGCATCTTAACCACCCTAGTGCTAAATTCTAGTTCTTGAAATATTCCATTTTTTTTCAATAAGACTCACTACCCATAATTGTCGCATATAAATCAAATGGCTTGCTTTTTATAACAGCTTAAGCTAAAAACATTATTTAGATATTAACCCACAAGAAGCAATTTATAGTTGAAGTAAAATTGTTTATAGCCTATCAGTTTATAATAGACCATTTAATTTTCATTAAGACTTTCAGTAACATACCAAAGGACTTAAAAATAGATCTTTCAATTTTAAATATGGAGGAATCTTAAGTATCAAGAATAATCCTTGTGAAACTCAAGTTACTTTTGAAAATTATACTATTTAAAACTATTTCTATGGTAGTTAACTCTTTTATTCCCAAAGATACCATGTTGCCCTTTAACATTGCAGATTCTAACATAAATATCTTTTTTGAAAAATTAGATTTCCATTTCATCATACAATTTTAAGTAAAAGTTTTAATTTTATTAAAACTGTCAAATGAGATTTTTTATGTGGAAATTAAAATCATTTTGAGGAAAAATGTTAATCATGTAATTTAGCAATCTATATTTGTAGAATATTCTATTTTAAATCACAACAGTCTGTAATAAGAAAATCTTAACTCTCTCAAATCAAATTTTTAGAAAATGAGTCCATTTCTCCTCATAATAACTTGGCTTTATTAGAATGTTTTACTACTTGAAATAGTTTTTGATATGCATTATATATTCAGTGCTACATATCAGATATTAATATTCATATTGCCTGATTGAATCTTCAATCAGTTTTTTAAGAAAGGATACAGTGGTTGTCCATGAAGCTCTGGATTCAGGATACCTGGGATTGATTCTTGGTTTCCCGTTGAACTAGCTACAATGGAGTTTAAGTTATTTCTTTAGTTTCCTTATCAGTAAAATGAGATGTATTAATTATCCATTGCTATGTAACAAGTTACCACAAACCTAGTAATGTTGATCAGTCTCCATTGTCTTCTAGAATTTGGAGTCCTCTTCAAAGCTTTTTAAGTTGTTGGGAGAACTCAGTTTCTTGAGGTTGTAAGACTAAAATCTTCAGCTCTGGAGACTGCCTCTCTCCACAGGCAGTACACAAAATGGCTGTTAGCTTTAAGGTAAGCAGGAGAGTGTGCCTCCTACTTCCAGACTCTTTCAGAGAAAGCATGGGCCCTTTTTTAAGGGATCAGTTGACAAAGTTAGGCCTACATAGGATGTTCTCCCTTTTGATTAACTCAGTGTAACTGATTAAGGGCCTAAATATCACCTAAAAAAAAACAAAAAACAAAACAACAACAACAAAAAAAAACTCTTCACCTTTGTCATATTCTAATGGTTAAAAGTAAGCCACAGGTTTCACCTATACTCAATAAGAGGGGATTACACAAAGATGTGGATGCCAGGGGAAGGAAATTATAAGAAACATAATTCTACCTACTTCATTGGAATAAAAACAGTACATGCATCTTTGGGTTGATTTTTTTAAAAAAAGTATTTGCTTAAAATACCTAGAATAGTGCATGGCACACAATGAGTATTATTTATTACTTTTTTAGTTTGACAGTCATTTTGCAGAAGCTTTGAGTGAGTAAAGTAAAATGGTGGTATTACTGGGGAAGAATGTAAGCTGACATGGAAGTACTAGTTTGTAAGAGAACCTCATGGTATTCGTTGGACTCCATTTATCCTTTGACATGTGTTCTATTAGTTTGCATGTAGAACTAATGAAACCAAGTGACAAATTTCCATTGAATTATTACCATGTCCTATAATAAATACTCCATAGTCTATCATATTTCAAATGTTATTTTTATTTTACTACTGGATATTGAGATACTAAGTAAAAATTGAGGAGAGGCAGGTAAGTTATTATATGGATTATTATGTAGTTTCCACATTTGTATTCTCTTCATTGCTTTTATGTAGGATCCAGAAATTCTTTCTAAGGAAATAAGTTCTGCTCATATAAGTAGTAAACAATATTTCATTAACCAAAAGAAGTATATTTTAAAAATATTTCTGATGACCTTTATTATACCCTCTATATTCCACAGAAAAATATTCCAATCATCCACAGACATGCTCCGTTTAACTGGAATAGATTGAGCAAGCTATATAGTGTTAATTTTTTTCTCTGGAAAAAAGGAAAAGCTTATTTACTTCACTTGAAGCCTCAGACTAGGGTGAGGTGGAGAGAGAAGGAGAGGAGAAGATGGTATCCTGGTGCTACATAAATTTAGAATAAATAAAATTTTTATTTTCCTGAACATGCTTAAAAACAAAACTATTACTACTTTCCTACACTTTATCCGGCTCTCCTTTCAATCTCTAAAGAACTCAGAGGGAACTAGGGATACACCCAAACACAGCTTCCGTTATTATTTTTTTAATCAATTAATTAATTAATTTTTATGGTGACATTGGTTAATGAAATCCAATAAGTTTCAGCTGTACGCCTTAATAGTAAGGCATATATATATATATTTACACTATGTGTTCACCTCCCATAGTTAGATTTCTTTCTGTCACCACATATTTGACCTCCTTTACCCTGTCTACCTTCTCGGTCCCACCTCCTACCCTCTAGTAACCACTATTCTATAGTCCATGGCCATGAGTCTCTATTTGTTTGTCCTGTTTATTTGTTGCTTTTTAGATTTATATTCCACATATAAGTGATATTATGTGATTTTCAACTTTTTCTGTCTGGCTTATTTTGCTTAGCATGATTATCTCGAGGTCCATCCATGTTGTCGCAAATGGAGTAATAATCCATTGTGTATATTTACCACAGCTTCTTTAGCCAATCATCTATCATAGGACACTTTGGTTTCTTCCATGTCTTGGCCACCGTGAATAATGCTGCTTTGAACATCGGTGTGCAAATACCTTTTTGGATATGAGTTTTTAAGTCTTTGGGGTAAATACCCAGTAGAGAGATTGCTGGATCATATGGTAGATCAATTCTTAGTTTTTTGAGGAACCTCCGTTCTGTTTTCCATAGTGGCTGTACCAATTTGCTGTCCCACCAGCAGTATATGAGGATTCCATTATTTTTTAATAATAGTCACCAAAAACCTTCACAGCTTTTTCTCATCAATTCTCAGAAAATCCCAGTGGAAAAAGGTAGTACTTTTTTTTTTTTAATGCAGAATTTAATGATTCCAAAATATAATTAGATAGAAAATACTTTTTTTTTCTTGGTTTTGATAAGTCATTGATATTTTTTAGCTTAATTTACAAAATGTTTTATAAAAACTTCAAGAGTGTTGGAACACTAAAACGACTCATTATGTACTTCTCCTGTCCAGTTAGAGTGTATCTTAGCCTAATGTGTTTTCCTGATCTAGGGGCTATTGGAAAAGAAAATAGAGCAGGACAAAAACCTGATGGAAAATTTCATATTTATGGGATAAAATTATAAAATTAAGGGGGAAAATAAGCATTATTTGAAGACATAAAGGAGAAGCACATTTCTGAAAATGACCTTCTGAAAGAAGCACAAGTACAGAAAAACTGGGCAATCTCAACAGATTGCAGGGGACATTATTAATTGGTAAAAGTAGAAATCCTTAAGAAGTGAAAATGTTGAAATGGAAAAAGCAGGAAAGAGAAAGCGTGTCAAGGAATAAAAAAATACAACAGCATATTTCAAATATACATTATAAGGAATAAAACACAGAATTAATGCTACGCAAATTTAAGTATTTGATGTGAAAGTCAAAAGCACAAAGTGTAAGACAGAAAACACTGGTTCAAGATTAAGCCCTCTCAAACCTCCCCACTATGCCCTCTGGGATTCATTGTCAGTTACCAGAATCTTCCCTATATGCAGTACTTACTGAAATTTTTCCTGAGATTGACACCTAACTTACAACTCTCTCATGTAGAGCTTGCTTTTTATTTCTTATACCAAGTATCTCAGTACATAGAGATAAGCCAAGTTTCTCTTTGTTCCACATTGCCATTTCCAAAGCATTTTTAGTCCTTCTTTTGCAAATCTCAAACTCTCTGGAAGTCAGGTCCTACAACTCTGAGATTTGCTACCCTCTCTTATAGGTCATTCTTGATGGTAACAACACTCATTTGGATTTCTTTTGGCCAATTGTTTTCCTGATCTTCCAAGCTCCACTAATCTCTCTCTTTTTTTTTTTTTAGATCCCACATTGGCCAAGCACATGGTAATACCCCTGACTTTGTTAGAGTGACAACTGTCCCGCCTTCAAAATCACGGTTAGTATCCCTTTTGCTGATGAGCACCTCTAATTCTTCCAATTCACCCAACCTAGAATCACCATGCTATCTATCCTTCAAGAATGCTGAGAGCTCCAATCCATTAACGTAAGTATGTTTGCAATATTAGTAATGCTTCTCATCTCACCACTCCCCTCCATACTCTGCCCAAATTTCTTAACTCTTGATATTCCACCCACCCAAACTTTCCCTTCTTTAGTCTCCACTATTCATCCCTTTATACAAATAAACAACCAAGTAGTAATTTTTAATTTTTTTCCACAACCCCCATAGTCAATTCATCAGTGAGTCATGTCAGTTCTACCTCCGATGCCCCAAATCCATCTATTGCTCTCTCTTACCTACTGTTATGTTCATTCAAGCTACCATTATTTGTTGCCTGAACTGCAGCATGAGACTTCTAACTGATTTCCTGCATTTACTCTTGCCTCTTCATAATCATTCAGGACATAGCAACAAAGTTAAATATTTAGAAAATGTAGACTGGATCACATCTCTCCACTTTGTAAAACCCTGCAATGTCTCTCCAGGTCCCATTAGATCCTTTGTGATCTAGACTAATCTTTCTTAGACCTCAGCTCCTATTATGTTGTTCCACATTTCCTGTGCCTAAGATCTTCTGGCTTTCTTTCATTTATTGGTGGAACAGTCCACCATATACCTCATGTTTCCACTCAAATGTTACCTTTTTAAAGAGAATTTTCTCATGACTCTTTAAAATTCTTCCTCTTCTCTCATCAGCACTTTCTATCAACTACTCCTGTTTATTGTCCATCTCATCCTGATTGATAGAATGAATGGAATATCCATTAAATCAAGGATCTTTCTATCTTGCACACTGTGGCATCTCCAGCAGCTAGAACAGTGTCTAGTACAGAGTGACTGCTTCTCAAAAAGAAGCCAGAAAAATTAGAATACAAACTGTAACTAAATATAAAAATGAAAAACAAAAATCTTTTCAGAGCTCAAACATGATCTGAGTGTTTATATTTAAAGTGTTCAAATATATCAGAAAAATTCTTGATATAGTCAGAACAAATTTTTTAAAATGTTGCCAGTATAAATAAAGACAGGCTTCCTTCAGACTCTTCATCTGCAAGACTGAGTCTAAGGACAATGGAACTATAGAAAGGGATGCTTGTTATTTCAAGAAGTGTGTAACCAACATAATTTTGTTTCATATGGAATGCTACTAAAAGATACTCTCAAGATATGTTATGGCTTAGAAAGGTTACCACCAACTCCTTCTGTATTAAAATAAAATAATTAAATTAAATTAATAAAATAGAAACAAAGAATGACTTAAAAAATCAGAATCTAAAATAAATAGACTTTTTTTAACTTCAAGAGCTCAGTTTAACTATATGAAGTTAGATGCATTTTACAGACCAACAAAATATGGCTCAGAGTGCTTATATCAGCATTTTATCTTTTCCTACAACTTCTTGCATACCAGGAATTATGTTTCTTATTCCACATGCTTCAGATTTCAAATGAAATATCTGGCCTATCATGATGACCAATTAAAACAGTAATTGGCTCCATTCAGTTTTAAACTTGTTGAAGTTATGTTGCCATTGAGATGGTACTGGGAGAGTTGTAAGGTAAAAATCAATTTCTCTCCCTCCCTTCATATAGTAAAAGATTCATAGAACTCTATAATGGCAATTTTCATTACTTAAAAACTTAAGTAATAATTTTTATTATCTTCGAATGACTCAAACACTAAGTTATTTTTATTTTAGCTTGAGAAGACTAATAAATCATTCTGTACCAGATGCTATCTGTCATCAACCAGGCTTTCTTAATGTCATTTACTATGTCTTTGATTATCAATGTTCCTTCATTAATAATACTGAATGGAAAATGATCTCACTATGTTAAATATATTCAAAGACAAAAGGCTACAAGGAAATTAGCTGAAATATCAGTGTTACTGCTAAATGACAAGATTATGCATGATTTTCCTCTTCATAAGTTTCTGAATTTTTATAATATTCTGTGATTATCATCGTGTTTATAATCAGTTGAAAGTTCTTATATGTGGTATAATAATTTATATACTGTTTCATCATAATTAGGTGAAAAAAAAAGCATAGCAAGAAACTTAAAAGAAACCACAATGTCAATCGTAGTCATTTCTGGTTGTATAAAAACAGGTGATTTTTTTTCCTTCTTTCAATCCAATTTTTGCATTTTTCCCCCAAATGAACATGTATTACTTTATAATAGGAATAAATATACTTCGATTTTAAAATCCATGTATTCTTTGGATTCTTTAGCATATCAATCTGTAATCAGCTGCTTTATATACTAGTGCGAATGAAGAAACTGATCATGGGATTAATAAGGATGGGAGTGGAGAAATAGAAAGAGAGAAGACTAGATGGGAGAGAAAAGGAATTAAGGCACAGGAAGTTTCTATAAAGCAGGAATGAGGGTAGAGAAAGAACTATAAAAAATATTTACATATTTTCCATAATCCCATTCCCAGAGATACTTTTCTTTACATAGTTTTAAACACAGTTGAGCTATTTACCTACTTTTAAATTTTGGTTAAGGATGACTTAACTTTGCTTAAATCGAAACAGTATGAGGTGTAACTTTGTCAGATTGATATTTTTGACATTAACGGTAGATTTTACAATTGATTATTTTATTCATTCGTTCTCCCAAATCTTTATTTACAATCTACTACTAAGCATTAGAATACAACTCTGAACAAGATAAGTGCAAGTTTTAAATACTAGTGCAAATGTGTGAGTGAGGGATGGACAACAAAAGGTAAACACAAAATCAAGACAATTTTAGATCTTGATAAATGCTATGAAAAGAATAAAACAGGTTAATAGAGGCAAAATAGGGAAAATTGGAATTTGATATAAATCTAGGGGTTATCTACATAACACCTGAGATAATTGTTTAATAAATATTGATTTATTGAGAATTTGTTTTGTTCAATACACTGTGTCTAGTGAGATGAGAAATGATACGAAAAATTTACTGCTTTTTGGACCCACAATCTAGTGGATTTATAGAGTACATATTTTTTAATGCAATGGTTCTCAAAGTATAGTCCCCAGACCAGCAGCATTAGAATTACCTGGTGCTTGTGAGAAATGCAATTCCCTGGGTTTTACCCTAGACCTACTCATCAGAAACTTGGGGGTGGTCCAGACATCTATCTGTATTTTAACTACCCTCTATGTGATTATGATGCATGGTAAAGTCTGAGAACCACTACTTTACTTTCTACTCAGTTGAATTTGCAGATTAGAACCAATGTTTTAGCCAACTGGAAATTACTTACGATTTAAATATATTCCCTTTTCTCCCTCCTTGTCTAGGACTCCTGGGTACTGCATATTGGCTGATATAGTCTAAAAAAGCATAGTCTCTTCTCTGAATTCTAGGGAAGAGCACAAACTTCCTTTCACAAATAACTCTGCAAAGTAACTGATTATCATGCTGCAAGAGAGGCCGTGCAGAAGAAGCGAGCAACACTACTTAGTTTTAGCACACTGGCTGCTCAAAGCAAAAAGGAAGAATTGTTTTTTAAAAAGTCCCTAACCAAGAGGAAAGCTAGATTCTTTCTGCTCCCAAGAAAAAGCATGACTTTTTACATGATGTAGATGAATTGATCTCAAGACAAATAGCTCATTCCTGGAGTTTGTTAGCTCTTAGTGAATAGCTTTGGAAAGGAAAAAGGTAAGAGAGAATATGATTTTTATGAGCACAAGTGACTCTACCAGAAAAATCACTAAAATCTTGACACAGCAAACTCTAATATTCATATTTATTATATCGACCATTTATTGCACTTCCTCTAAAGAGACTGCTTTATACTGTTATAACAGGAACAGGTGTGACTCTGTTAGTTTCTCTCTTCAATTGTAGAAATTCTCTTTACAACACTTACAGTTCGATAGTGCTACCATCAATTTTCTATATTATGAATGATGTTAAGGTGGTATCTCATTCTCCCTAGCAATATGTCTTACTATTTTAAGGAAAGAGAGAGAAGAAGAGGGAGGAAGTAAAGAGAATATGAGGTCATCCTCCCAGGTACAGGGCCCATTAAAACTTATCTCAAAGCAAAATAAAATTTCAATTAAATATACTTCTCACTGAAGAAAATAAGGATCAACCTTAAGATTTTCTTTTTCTAGGTTTTCAGATCCAAAAGAACATGTAAACTAAAAGTAAAGGGGCTACAAATAATACAACTCTAGGAAATTCTGTTCACCAGATATAATCGTTGTTGCTGAATTTCCAAACCAAGCAATCATTTGTCCTCCCAAATAATGCTTTAAAATTTATTTACAAATTTAACTTAGCATCATGCTAGTTCTTTATTCTATTATTTTTAACAGCCATATAATTCTGAGATGCTGTGTTCATTGCAGTTTTTAATATTATACCCACTGTGCTTCCAAGTGGTCTGGGAAAGGACACTTAGTCAGAATTATTGTCCGTCCAACTGATAGGGCTGTCATAGACTTTTTATTACTCTTGGTGAGCTCTGTTCTTTCATGACTAAAACGTGTTTGTGATGAAGCCAAACTAATTACCCAATTTCAGTCTTAAATTGTTCCAAGTTTCTGGTAAATTAGAGTGTAGAGAATGTACAAGTTTTATTCATTCACTCATGGATGTAGAATTTACTGCTAATGCTACATGAAATCCAGCTTAACAAAATGCATAGTTATTGTCAAAAATAATATACGAATAATGAAAGCACTTTGAACTATAAAATATATGTAGTATATAAGACATATCAATAGTTTTGGAGAACATATTTATAAAAGAATGCACTAGTATGCATAGCAATTTGGGGAAATTAACAATTATAATTTCATATTTTATAACATCAAAATATCTCGATTCTTTAATAAAGGTATCTAAAAATGAAACAGTACAGAAAACACAAAATTATAAAAGATGGAATTTCAGTAGTAAATATAAAAAGTATATATTAAAAAATTGTTAGTGGAATGTATAATCATTACAAAAAGAAGAAACTGTAAAGCTTAAATAGGTATCTTGTGAAGAAAGCAAGTAGAAAACCATTATATCACAACAAAAAAAGAGTGATATAGGAAAGTTACAATAAAATTGGAAACATTGTGGACTAATGATTTTCTTTTAAATCTCTTTTACATTTCTCACTAAAGTGCTGGTCCCCCCACCCCCTACATCCGAAAGTATAGAGGGTTCCTCTGAAACCTTTCCTAATCAGAAATGGCTTAAGCAAAGAGCATTTCCCAGTTTCTGAACGTTCTAATTAAGCCACGTCACTTTTACAAAAGACTTGCATTAGTACCTATTGCCACTAACCGAAAGAAATCCTAAAAGGATTTTCGCTTTTAGGAGAAAAAGTTGTAACATACTAATATAGGTAAAGTGAAATAAGGCAGTTTCAGAAAGCGGGAGATACCTGTGCCCTTATAGAATGTAATATTGGCTACCAAAACTAATACAATCTCATGTGTATCCCTAACACAGCTAAAGGAGGACAAGGAGAGAACTAACTCTGTGTCATGCTGCAGGGAAAGCTCAAGGTGGATGAGAACTGTGTTGAGAAAGTAAGGACTTTTTCACAGGTTTTAAAGGTATTGCTGAAAAAGGAAAAGAGAAAGGAGCCACATCAAACTTTCAGATGCTGACTCAATGAAAAAACAATTACGATTAAATGAAACAAGTTGGATCTGTGAGAAGCCGTAAATCCAAAAAGATACTCAAAATGGAGAAATAAATGCCATATGTTTTAGCAATTATCTATCATACAAAAGAATGGAAACTCTAATATATAATTATATTAATTTTAATAACTTTGTATTTGAGTAGTCTGTTTCTATTACTAAGTATATTTTCACTCAATAGAAAGGAGAAGACGGTGGATATGTAACACTGGCTAAGTAAAATTTCTCAGCACAGTTGTGGGAAAGGGAATAGGATCTGGCAGAATAAAGCTCAGTGGAAATGTTTGGGTTCAGGAGTCTCTCAGATATGTCAGTGAAATTGAATTATAAAAACATGGCCAGCTTGAAGCATTCCTGTTAAGATTTGGAAAACATAGTTAGCACCATATGCCAACCAAGAGTCAGTCTATCACCTAGAACCTTCAATCTGAGGTTTAATGACAATAATCCTTTCTTTCTGGCTTGGAAGATGGCTATATCCTAAGAAAAATGTATCTGATAAAATTATTGCAACCTAAGAAGGCATAACAGCAGTTTAAAATTAACATGTTCACCAAGAATGAAAATAAGAAAAAAGAAGATAATTAGAAAACAGATCTACCTACACCGTATTGATAATTTTGTAGCTAGATTAAGTATAAATTAAAACCCTTTGATTTTTAAAAAAATTTTAAAGTGTGTTCTGTCTGCCTTTTTAAGTGATTGAAAGAATTATATCTGTTATAGTATACTTGTTATTTTAATTAGATGTTTGGGAGATTTGAATAAATAAATATAATCTTAAATAACTGGGAAATTTTGCTGTTTTTAACTTATGATATCAGTTTCAACACATTAAAAATCATTTCAACACATTAAAAAAAATGTCTTTACCTTATTCAAAATGCCAAGAAATACAGAGACATAGGTAGTTCTGAATCATTTAATTTTCCTTCCAGGGTTCAACTCTCCTCATTTAATTGCATTTTTACAGTTGCAAATAAGGTGAAAAGGGATATTCAACAGTCAAGAAACCCTATATAACCCTAGAAAGCACCAGTTTCACCCTGCCTCTCAGGATCAGCCAAGGACGTGAGTTTTCATCTTACTGTTCCAGTCCTGTTGCTGTTTAATGATCAGCTGCAGCAAAACTCACTCATGACTGCAATTATGACGTAAAACTAGACAACATGTTTAAATATCAGTTTCTTAAATATCTGAACTGCTGCATGATACAGTGGTTTTGTTATCCTTCTAAGTAGAAATACCTTATTAAGGATCAATATGCAAAAACAAAGCAGCTTTAAAACTCTGAACTAATGATTTCTTAAACCAGTCACTGACAGGTATGTCCAGATTCCACAGAATTAATCTGAAAGTCATTCTAGGATGGATGAGGATAACAGTGTCTCTATTTTGTCTTATGCATTCTCAGATTGTCTTCTAGTCCCAGAGAAAATGACATCATCCTTCTTTCCAATGCTCCTTTCAACTTATATTTACATTCCTTGATCTCATCCCATTTCCCTTTTGATTTCATTTCCTCAATTTCTCCCTCTCTGCATTTTATTAACTTATAGAAGGGTAATAATCCACTGTTGGTAAAGGTTTTTACACTCATTGAGGCCTCCTAATAATTCTAAAAATAAAAATATACTAGCTTCCTATATTCTAAATCAGGCTTGATTGTACATTTCCCATCACCCAAGCTCTGCAGAGATTGGAAGTCAACAAGGTGGAAACCCAGGTCTTTTCTTTCTCCCATTACCATTTCTAAACCCCCTTCAAGGCTCTTGTCTGTAAGAATCACTGTCATCCCCTTTTTTTATTATCATCTACCAACCTTCTGTTCATACCACCAGAGCTTATGGTCTGTGTGTAGCCTGATGTCACCCACTTCTTTTCTGGTCTCATAGTGTCCTGGGTGATATCAAAGTCTATGATCAGGGCTTGTTCAGCAGTCTGACTTTATCCCCAATGACCTCCCTCTCGATCCACTTCTGCAGTCACACCTTGGACCTTACCACAATTCAAATCCACTCTACTTCTGAACTCTTATACTCACATATATCTGTCTCTGTCAGCAATCTCCCTTCTAAGACATTCGACCAATAACTATATTAGAATCTGTGGTCTCTCAACTACATCATTTGTTATAAAGCTATCAAATTTTTTTTGATTTACTTTTGCACCATTTTCATCCATCACCCCAACCTTGTAAAATCACATCCTCAGAGCAAACTACATCCTAGTTATTAATTTTTATGCTGCAGAAAAACACCTAATAAGGAAGGTTAATGTCATAAAAAAAATTCATGGTTTCTACCTCAGCTGGATCTTGAAAGCCTCCTGTGCTACCTTCTAAAAATCATTAGGTAGATCTAGCTCATTCTCCTCCGTTGCTATTCTCAACCTTTGCGTTTCTCCAAAAACCATTTTTCAGCCACATCTTCTCTCATCCTCAACAAATCAACTTGCCTTATATTTAACGAAGAATATTTAGGCTAAAACAAAAGGCATATTCTTCTCTATAAAATTATCTCTCTCCAGACCCCACATTTGCCTATGTATGTGTCTTAGAAAAACCTACATGGCTCCTTTACTGTCACACTACTATCACACAACAATTCTGATACCAGATGTGTGGGGATTTTTTCACAAAACAAGCAATTCTACAGCACCAGCTAGGCATCCTACAATTTAACTCAATTCTGACACTATGTACTTGGAGATAGCGTCAGATCTCACCAGTTAAGTCCTACAAGATGCCCAACTTCAGATGCCAATAGCAAGGCCAGGCTGTCACCTGTGCTTCTGACTGACTTGCAGGTTTCAGTGAGCTCTTCCTCAGGTTTGATTAATTTGCTAGAGCAGCTCATGGAACTCAGAGAAGCATTAAACCTTCTAGATCACCAGTTTATTATAAAAGATTATAACTCAAAAGGAACAGCCAGATAGAAGAGATGCATAGGGTAAGGTATGAGGGAAGTGCTCATAGCTTCTATGCCCTTTCTGAGAGTTCTGCTCTCACAGCACCTCTAAGTGTTCACCAACAGGGAAGCTCTTTAAACTCCATTTTTTGAGGTTTTTTGTGGAGGCTTTATTACATAGACATGATAAATTGAATTATTGGCCATTGGCAGTTGATTCAACCTCTACTCCCCTTATCTCCTTTGGGTTCAGGCAGGATGAGTTTATAAGTTACAAACCTCTAAACATATGGTTGATTCTCCTGGCAACCAGCCCCCATCCTTAGTGGGGTCCAAAAGTCACTTTACTAACACAAGAAAAGACACACTTATCCCTCTCATCACACAAGAAAGTCCAAGGGTTTTAGGAGCTCTGTGCCATAAATGGGGAAGAAGACCAAATGTATATTTCCTATTATAAATCACAATATCACACTGAGACAAAGGATCATGGGCAGATAGTTTATTTTGATGTGATCCCAGAGAGAGGGTACAAGGAACAGGGGAATAAAACAGGAAATAAGGGAATATAAATGCAAGGATAAGATTCTGAATTGGCCACCCAACAAGTAACTATTTCTTGATTATATGCTATCTTCTCAGAAGGCTTAAGAAATACAAGAATTGTCAATCCAGAGCACAAAAAGCTCCCTAATATACATCTCTAAATTTTCTCCAGAGTGTCAGACTCGATGGTCAGTAGTCTACTTAACATCTCATAGAATTTCCATAGGTATATAAAGCTCAACATGCCAAAAAAACAATTTGTCATTATGTACTCTCCATTAATAAACACACACAAACACCTGCTTCTTCTACCTAATTGCCTAAGCTATAAAACCTGAAATTATCTTTGATTCCTCCTTCCATGTTAAAATTTTAATCCAATATTTTATACTTTCCCATTGAGCTTTACTTCCTCAATAGCTTTTAAGTTAATTTCTTCCTTTTTATTCCTGTTGCCAAAATCTTATTTTGGGTTCTCATCATTTTTCACGTTGATTACACTAATTCCTGAATAACCAGTTTCGCTGACTTCTGCCTAATTACCCTTCAATTACTTGCAGCATGAGGTTTTCAAAAGTCCAAATCTGAGACCCTGAGACAAGGACTCAGGTCACATAGTTTATCTGAGAAGTTACCCAAAAAGCACAAATAAGGGAGTAGAAAGTATGAGGGGAACGGAATGCCACTTAAGGATGTATACCTGTTTCTTCTTTTTCTAATTACACCTAGTTTATTTTAATTATCATGCTTCTATGTTCTCACAACACTGTTCAAATTTGTGTTGCTACTTTTAACTCTGTAATCTAATTGTTGACTTATACATCATCTTCTTTTCCTAAACTATTAATCCTCTGAAGACCATATCTTGAGCCTTAGCATGGTATCTGATATACTGTGGTTGCTTAATATTTCATGAGTAAATAAAGAGATTTTTATTTTCATTTTATAGATGAGGAAATTAAGACTCATAAGTAATCAAAAAGGTTGTTCAGCATCTCAAAACTTATAAATGAGAGAGCCAATTCTAACACAGATGTTCTTTAGTCTCCGTCTAGGGAGGTGGATCTTATTCAGGTTATTATTTCTGTCACAATTACTACTACTACTACTACTACTACAACTACTCTACTACTACTACAACTACTACTACTACTGCTATTCTATGTCATCTCCACACACTTTTCCCCTTATACATAAACAGGCTAAGTTCTCCTGTAATTTGAGAGATTTAAAAATTGTGAGAAGGAATTTCACTTGACTTTGATGCTCTTCTAGGTTACATCTTAATTTGTTTTTATTCCAAAATACCGCTAATCTTATGATTATAATTTCCTGAAAGTTTTCTTTTAATTCACTATGCTTTGGCTTTCTTCTTCGAAATTTTGTTGACACTCTGCTAAGTTGTCTAGTGGTTTTATGCAAGTATGTTGTTGTTGTTTCCTTTGCATTCCATTTAACTCTGGTTATTATTGACTTTCCTTCCTAAACTACTGTTTTCTGTTGCTGTTAAGGTTGTTACTCTTCCCACCTCTCCAACCACACTCTTTCTCTCCTACCATTTACCACTTCTCATTTAACTAGAAACTTTTTCTAAAACTCAGTCCTCTGACTGATTTCTTCTCATTTTATGACTTAAACCAGATTTTTTTAATAGTAATTTCCACATTTATATTTCCAAACCACGCCTCTTTTCAAAATTCGATTATACATTTACAATTACATTAGGACCTTTTTACTTGAATATTTAAGTTTATCGGCTTAAACCCAACTTAATTCTCTCATGTCTTTCAACTTCCATTTTACTAATAACCCTCTTTCCTGTAACATTCAAGTCTTGCTTTCATTCTGCCCATGACATATAGCACTTGTTTGCACCTTAACCTCTTTGAGTCTGATCTTATTGACTCCTACAATTCAGTAATGTACAATCTTCTTAGAAACTTGTGACAGTCAACTCCTCTTAGATAAACTGTCACTCCTATGTCCATAACTTTCAATGATTTATAAGTTTATACAAGATAACATCCACATTTTTGGCCTGATACTCAAAGTAGGCTTATCAAAGCCTACGTTGACAGTGGCAATACTGTGTAGTAGTTAGGAAATGGGCTCTGAAGACTTATTGCCTTATTTCAAATCTCGGCTAGTGGTATGAAGAACATTGCTTTACTCCTTTAAGATTCAGTGTTTTCCTCTGCCAACGGGTGAATAATGTACTCTAATTCCTGGGTGGATGGCCAGATTCAGTGAGATAAAATGTATACCTGGAACATAGTAACAATTCAATAAATGGTAACGATTACTATTCTCTAAAATGCAGTTTCCACTCCAGCAGTCAGGTCTATTCACTGTTGTGTACGTTCGCCTAGCACATTTAGGCCTCAGTTACTTTCCCCACCTAATTATCCACAACACTTTATAGAGATCATCTATCCCTTTAAATAATCAAATTATAATCATTCTTCAAAGTCATAATCTCCTTCTACCTCTTCATTGAAAGTTTATCTGTTTTACAGTGGATTAGTTCTTCCTATTCTGAAATCATTTAAGAGGTGAAAGTGTTTTCTGTGTTGATTCATTAGATTCTCCGCTTCGTTGTTAATGGTTCCAGAATATTCAGTTTGCAGTTTGCCTCTCTGCCCTGAATATAAACTTAAGGATAGGAGGAAGTGTGTCTTTTTTTTTTTCTATTCCTTTCTGTACTTTATACATATTAGTTGGTTAGTTCATTGAAGTTCAACAGTAAGCTATAAATATAAGATGCTTTACTTGCACAGAGTGGACATATTTCTGTTATCAGCTGTATCAACTTCACCTTTAAATATATAGGTAATTCTTCCAGATTTCCAAAATTTATTAAGCTATGCAGGGGCAAAGTACAGTTCCTTTTCTGTGTGAGATTATCTTCCTAAAAAAAAAATGTTTCCATAAAATTAGATAGGCAACAGGTATAACTATGACATTCGCCTTCGTACATACAGGAAATGTGCAACAAACTCACTTTCTGATTGAAAGCCAGCATTAGTGTCAACACCAATAAAAAGAATGTGTGCACACACAAGCACACACACAATGAGAACCAGTTTGTAAACAGCAATTAGTTTCAAACGTTCTGTTTTATTCCAAGAATATTCCTTTTGGCGCTTCCTGCATTTGATCACTAAGGTTAAACTGAAAAAGCATCTTTGAAATGTGGAGAAAAATGTAACCCGAACATAAGATTTCTCTCTCACGCAATATTATGCTCCAAAACATTGCTTGAATATTTATTATGTGCTTCTTTCAGTGCACTTCAGGTTTATCTTACCAGGTTATAAAAATGAAAAGATTATTTAAAGCAATGAGGAATGTGCTGGCAATTGGAAACATTTGAATATAAAATATTAATATTCTGAATAATCATCTTAGTTTATTTTAGTATATTTTGTCAAGTTGCACTTCTTTAAAGATGTGTCTATGGGAATTATTTTAGTTTTAAAGCTATATAAGCAGTCTATGAAGTTCTAAATCTAGTAAATAACAATAACGACAAATTATTTTGCATGGAACTTAACCCCTTTCAATCAGCTTTTGTTATTTCCTTAGAATGTCTTTCAAATGTTGCAAAATAAGTTTGATATGATATGTAGTGTCTTCTCTGCAGTAGGCATTGTTCTACTTCATGAACTATGTCTGTCGTAGGCCTATGGTTAACAGGGTTATCTTACCCTTATTTTTCTCTCAAAAACACCAATTAACTTATTATTATTTGTTAAGAGACACTCCACCAAAATATATATTAGGTGGGTTAAATAGTTCACTAATGTTATATAAATTATTTTCTCTACATAAACACAAGACACTGAACAGATTTTATAAATGTGGATTTTACTTTTAAAAAATGTTGTCCTAAATTGTACCTTTACAGAGTCTGTGCTTTCCTCTAACATGAATCATCTTTTCATAATAATTCATAATCTTTCATAGAGTTCTTTAAAATCAGAATTTCTTTTATAAGAACAATTTTGAGAGAAAAAAAAAGTGCTGTTGTGCATTTCCCATCAGCTGTAAATAGATTCAAAGTGGTTGTTGAGATATGTGGGTTTAGCCTCATCCTTACAGACAGAAGGATTAAGGGAAAACATAGCAAAACAAACTTTTGTATGCTAATGGTCTTGCCATGTACTTACTGATACAATTTCATAGGGTCTTAAGGTAAACAGATTCTGAAGATGTCCCTTTATAGGAAAATGCTCAACAACTTATTAGAGAGGGATGACTTGAAGTTTTTTACATGAAGTGCCTTGCAATAATCAAATACAGCAGCAGAGCTGAATAGTTGTAACAGATACTATAAGGCTCACAACATTTAAAATTTTTAATATCTGGTCCTTTATAGAAAAGGCTTGCCAAGTCTAGTTTAAAGTACATTATGTAAAATTCTTAATTTGGGGTTTACCTGATGAGTACATGCCATCTCTATCTTTATCAATGGATTTGAAGAGTTAGTAAAAAGAACAATAGGACTGAAAATCCACATTAGTAATGAGTTAACCAGTAAGTCTCATCAAGCATATGTTATAATTTCCATTGTTATTAGTGAAATTTATTGAGCATTTATTATGTGCCAAGAACTTTATATGTAGTATCTCATTTATTCCACATAAATAAACTTGTGAGGAAAGTACTATTATAATCTCAATTTTTGAAATGATGAAACTGAAGAGCAGAGAGCTTAAATAACTTGCCCAAAGATACACACTTAGGAATAGTCAGGGCAGGAATTAGATCTATTCAACTTTACAACTTGTATTCTAAACCATTGTGTTTGCTGTACAACCCCATGGACTAGGGAGAGAAATAAGGAAAAACAAAAGGTCCAGCCAGCCTTTGCCTAACCCTGCAGCAATCTTCTAAACATGTTGCAAATAAAACATAAACATCATAAACATCCAAACAGTGTTTGTGGTTTGTACTATTCACAGAATTTTACACTTAATATTTCATTTAATCCCCAAAGCAACCTTTGAACTGAGCTCTATTAGGTTATGTCACTTGTTTAAGACCACATAGATAGTAAATGCAGGGTCTCTGCTTAATTATCCTAAATAGCTCCACCCAACAGTTAACAAACAATACCCACACAATGGGAGACTTCAAACAATTTTTAAGTGTCTTACTCTTAAGTAAGATATCTTCCTGGATCAGATATCCAGGAAATATTGGACATTTAAGAAAACACTCTAACATATAAACGAGCCAACATAAAGGAAATGATCAGATTGAAGAAAACTTTAAAAAAATATCTGTAAATACCATACTGGGAATATAAGAAAATATGTTTTATCTGTGAAACACAAATAGTACGTTAATTTTTTAAAGGAGGGACATTTAAAGCACAAAGAATAGATTTTGGAAAATAAAAATATGAGACCACACCAAATTCAATAGAAGTAGAGAAAATAAACAGTAATGAAAATAAAGAAATAATAAGGAATTGTAATAATACAAGATTTAGAAAATCAACATGTATTAAAACTGACAAAATGTATAATTTAAGACAACTTTTCAGAACTGAGAGGCATGAGTCTCCAAATGAACAGGGCCCACTGCTGATAAGCATTTTGAATGCAAAAAGACTCATATCAATGAATATTATCATTAAAATTAACAAAACCAAGCATTAAAAGAACTGAAACACTTTAGGAGATAAAAAACATGAGTTAACATTTAAAATACTTTATACCAGAACAATTTATGACTTCTCAGAGACAACAGAAGCTTAAAGAAAATAAAGCAAGGTATTCTTTATTTTGACATGAACTGTAAATTTTGAGGGTAGTGTTAAGCTTGGGTTTTCATATCGTTAATTTCTCTTTGTGTACCTAACATTTTTACCTTTGCTATTTTGATCCTGTTTTCTTTGTTATGTAAAGTTTTATATGTCATTTCTTCATGGTTTATTTTATTTTTCCAATATATATTCTTTTTGTCCCTTTTTAATCATCGTTTATTGAATCCTACTTTAATATTACTAAGGTAACCTCCATTCTTCATTTTTGTACATTTAACTTTTAGAGATTTGCCACCTCATGATTTTCAACAGAATGGTTATTTTATTTAAGAATGTGTGTTATGAATATTTAATATGAATATGAAGATATTTAAATATATTTGACCATATATTTTTCTATCAATATCAGAAAATAAAAGTGTTCATGATCTTTCACATACTCTCCCCAACTCTTGCCATAAAAATGATGAGAACTTTAATTTTAAAATTCATAAACTATTCCCATTGCTTTCTATTTAAAAAAATCATCTTTTGAGAAAAAGATCCTACTACTGTTTTAGATTAATGATTCTGGAATTAATGAGGATATATTGTATGTTTTAGAATTGTGTTTGGAGAGTGTATCAATTCTTGCTAAGGAGCTATCATAATAGTTTTAAAGAGAGATGATATAAGACAGTTAGAGTGGGGGTTTAAAGATGATTAATTGGATATGAGGCCCAAGAGGTAGAGGTGGGAGGCTGTCCAAGATATTGGGATTCCACTTTGGTGTAACTGGAGGATGATAATGGCACTAATTATCACGGGAAATGAAAGAGAAAGAAAAGGTTTGTCTATATGTTTATTTAAAGTGTCTCAGGAACCAGAAGTCTACCTTAGAGTTGCAAATAAAATCTAGTAATGAGTTAGTCTTAAAGTAGATTTTTCTTGTAGTCTTGCCTTGACTTAGTACCTGTATTCTATAAGATTTTTACTGACTGATCTTATTACTAAGTGCTCATCTGTGAACCAGTTCCTCTTAGATTTTTTCCAGTTCCAAACACTGAGATGCTTTCTTCAATCTTCATACTCCATTGAAAAGTATATCTTACCTATTAATTCCCTAATCTTATATTCTCATTTCTAGAGTTCTCTTATCTCTTATCTGATATTAGTTAAGATTCTTGGGTGAAAACA
Source organism: Pteropus medius (assembly GCF_902729225.1). Lineage (NCBI taxonomy): Eukaryota > Metazoa > Chordata > Mammalia > Chiroptera > Pteropodidae > Pteropus > Pteropus medius. The sequence continues at coordinate 30,334,267 of NW_024354500.1, forward strand.
ACAGAAACCAACTCTAGCTAACTTATTCAGTAAAGTAATAATAATACTACCACAAAGACCCAATACAAAAGCTAAACAACCAGGTTTAGACAAGTGTCATACCCCAAGAAAAGACATACAATGAAAACCACAACCTAAGGCTCAGAAAAGGGTAGTTAAAACTCAGCTTCAGGTCCTGCCACCATGATGCTGCAAGACTGCAGCCACCAAAGCAGAGACTTGAAACTACCATTGCAGACATTTGATGCCACTACTACTACCATAAATAATAGCTGAACTGAATGACATCTTTCTCTCTGGTTTCAAACTCCCTGTCAGAAGTATTCTCTGGCTGTACCAAGGACACCTGCCTATGTTCTTGATGTCAGGTGTGGAGACAGAGACTATGCCCTGCTTCCCTAATGAGGGAAAGACACTTTGCTACAACAACTTATTTAATAAATATTTAATGAGTATTTATTGTATGCCATTTCTAGGCACTGGGGTACAGTAGTGAACAAAACAAGCAAAAATCCTTGCTTGTAAGGTAAGAGTATAAGAAAGTTCTGGCATGCCTTTTCCTGAAGTTTGTTTTTTGTTTTATTCCTAATCTGTTATGAAATAGTTTTGCAAAAGATCCAAACTCTAGATAAATTATTCACTGATTTTCTGAAATTTATGTTTCCTTAAGAATTTAGGTCAGCTACAGGGTTGGAGGGAGATAGTATCTAATGGTAGATACGTCCTAAAAGTTTGGAAAGTCCGAAAGGCAAATAAACCTCTATTTAATTTCTCAGCTATTATTTTCAACAAGCTTTGCCCCCTCAACTCCCTACTCTATGTCTCCCTGTAGTCTCATGCTTCTGTTTAACTTGTATGACACAATTAAAATTTGTACCAGTCAAGGTTATTTCTCTTGAATTTGTGATTTTTTTTTAGTTCTAATTTTATATGCACAGGCAAATTTTCAAATATTATACAAACAACTAATACTTATCTAGGTTCAAATCTAGACCTTCATCAAACTCCCACTTGCAAGCATTTCTCACCCAACCTCCCAGTTGGTATATTAGTTAATTCAGAATGCTCTGTATCCTTTACAGAGATATAAGGGATAAACACCTAAAATGTTTTATGTAAGAGTTTCTAATCTCAGTCTCCTGCAGCCCACATGGGGGACACTGAAGAGCTTGATCTTGAAGTATATAATTAGCAACAAAGTATTCCACAGAAGCTATATAATGTATGGGGTCAAGTAAATATTAAATCATAGCAACAATGCTTCAGATATTTAAGAATTAGGGAGCTTCTGGAGCCTGGATTATGTACCTAACCATTATGTACATCTTAATGTATTTGGGGGCAAGTACTACAGCTCTGAAACAACTCAATTTACAAATGAATTTTGAAAGCCAGACTTTTATAAGACTGGTTTCTTTGTTTCAAGACTGGTTTTACAAAAGTTTTCACTTTTACCAAGTTCATGATCATTACCTTTAGATTTTCAAATTTATGGGCTTTATGAAGGCAAAGATTGAAAAAAAACATAATTAAAACCCATGTAAGGGGTTATTGGTACTAGCATTCCTCTGTTCCTCACTATAAAGGACCTGACTACCAAACCCTTAAAAAGGAGTAAATAAGTATTTTCATGGTCTAGATATCAAAATGATAGCAGAGGCTCAAACTGTGATTCAACCATGTTGCTGAAGGAAATAACAGTCTCCTAGGAAACCCACATGAACCAGAATTGTAGCACTCTTTAACTGCTGAGGATGTTTTTATACCACTCACAGATTTTCACTTGGTGGTAAGTATTACTTTGAAAACCTTGCAAGCTACAAAAAAAAAAAAAAAAAAAAAGATAAATGCAAAGCTAATTGATTTATTCAACAAATTGTAGAGAGCCAACTATAGGCTAGGAACTGTTCTGCCAGCTGAGTGTACAATGCTAAAAACCTGACCAAGCTCTTGCTTTTCTGGGTGTGACAATCTTATGAAAAAGCAATTTATTAAAGGAAAAACAAATTAGAATATAATGTCATATATGTACGTTTGTGGGAGATAAAAGAAAGCAGACTTCAAGGACGAGGAGCCATGAGTTGGGGGTGGCACACAAAATGGGGCAAACAGGGAAGGTGGCTCAGAGATGAAACTGGAGCAGAGACTCAGAGTGAAGGAGGAAGTCAGAGAGAGCACCAAGTAGGCATCTAAGGGGGACAGCGAGTCAGATATGTGAAAGCTCTATGGCATGTTTGTTGGGTGTGATGCTGATGGATGTTGAGAAACAGCTGATGTAGCTCTAGCAGAGTGAGAAGGAAGGAAGTAGCAGCTCCAGCTGGAGAAGTAACAGGGACAGACTATTCAGGGCTATGGAGGTCACAATAAGGACTTGAGTTTTATTATAAGTGGGATAGGAAATGAGGAGAGTTTCAGCGGCTGAGTAAACAATCTGACTTTATTTTTAAAAGGACTACTTGGATGCCTCTGTGCAGGAATATGAAAGATCTCTTAAGATATAAGAATATAACGAATACTGTATGCCATCACCTATATGCAGATTCTAAAAAAGCCAAACTCATAAAAACAGAGAGTAGAATGTGGTCTCCAGGGGCTGGGGGCATGGGGTCATTGGGAAAATTAGGGTCCAAGAGTACAAACTCGTAGTTTCAAGATGAGTAAGTTCTGGAAGTCTGATGAACAAAATGGTGATTATATGCCACAATACTATATAATATGCTTCAAAGTTGCTAAGAAATGAGATCATTCTCATCACGAAAAAAAAGGAAAAGAGAAAATTATATGATATAATGGAAGTGTTAGCTAATGCTATGGTGGCAATTATATTGTAATATGTAAATGTGTCAAATCAACACATTAAACTTACACAATTTTTTATGCCAATTATATCTCGATAAAAAAGATGTAAGAATATGCCCATAGAATAATGTTAATTTTTTGCAAATGAGTTATTTCTGATTATTCAATTTTGTTGATCTTTCTTTTTACATAGTTTTGGCATGAGGGATCCTAAAGCTTATATAACATTCTATTGATGCAAATAATAAAGTGTTTTTAAAAATTGGCACTGATATAACTATTTTCTACACTCTCAAAATTCTTACATTCAAACTCGAGTCCTTTTTAGATTTTAACTAAGCAGAGCAGAAAAAGATAAACATAAAATTGTGTTCTGTGAAAACTTTATCTCTAAATATTATATACTCATAAATCTTAATGAAAACAAAGAGCATTTTTTTTGCATTCAAATAAAAAAAGGCATCAGAAATATTGGCAATGTGTGGTCTGAAAGGGAAAAAATAAAGGATCAAGAGGTAAAGATCTATTTTCTAAAACCATCAGCCATCCTCTGATTAGTATACATGGGAGCATGAGTTTGTATGACTAGACTTGCTTCAATAAGGCAGAGCTTCTTTGAGAAAGGAACCAGCTCAGAAGAAATGGAACTAAAAAACCGAAAGTGAGAAACTAGACTTTGGTATTATTACTTGAAACTTTGCCTTAAACTACAATTAAAGCCAGTCTTCCTCTCAATTTTTCCCTTTGAGCCATAAAACTAATTTTCTTTAAGCTAGTTTGAGCTGGGTTTTCTGTCACTTGAAACTAACAATGTGGCAATGGATATATATTAAGTTTAAATAATCTTGAAATATATGTGAATACTAAATTCAACAATATATAACACAAGATAATAAAATTTTGTTCTCTTAAATAGTAGGCAGCACATTTCTTTTACCTCATGAATGAAGAGTTGTATATCAACATAGATAAAGTAAAACCAGCAAGCTCTATGCAAATCCACAGAGAAATAGGAGCTTCAGGACCTATACTTAGGGTAGAGTGCTGGGATCTACGTTGGACACAGAGGTGGAATGAGATTGACATGGGCTTCAGGTCACAGAACTAGGGGAAAGCTGAATGTCAAAGCCAAGTAGGCAGTTCAATAGAAGCATCAAGTTCCAGAGTTCAGTCAGTAAGTCAGAATACAAGCACAAGCCAAAAGACCGGAAAGATCCCCAAGCCAGTGAAGAAGATTTAAAACTGGTATTAAAGGCTAGATTTAAAGTGGGTGCCTGGTGACTTCGGGATTAGCTGCAGTGCTTTTTATAGGTCACCTTTGGAGTCAGCACAGGTAGAGAGGGAGTTACTGAAAGCACGGAACAGACATGAATACGCTTGGCAAAATAAAATATTCAGTTATGTATCCAGGCCAAGTAAAATATTCAGAATTCAGTAGACCTTCAAATCCCCAAGGCAACATTACTTTGAAAGGAGAAATATCTTCATGTAGAAAAGCAATCCCTATTGATAAAATGGTAATTCTCTATGACCTGCAACTGAATAACTGAAAGCAAAGTACAAGATGCAAATTGTGTTTTTCTGCTTCTCCTACCTACTCACATTCGCTTAACATAGAAGGTGTGTGGCACTGACTGCTTCACAATAAAAAATAAAGACATGACCTAAACTATAAATGCATGTGAGATTAAGCAAAGAGGTGAATACTTTAAAGGTATTGCTCCATCAAGAGAACCTGGAGAGTCCACTTGCCCCACAGCTACAGGTTAAAGCTAGACTCAGAAAAAATTTTGAGATGATAGTTCTCACCGGATCAGTTCTCAAAGCGCCTCCGGCACCAGCAGCATCAGCATTGCCTGGGAACTGCCTACTAGATCAGGAACTCAGGGAGTGGGCTCAGTAGGCTGTCGTTTAACAGGGCCCCCAGGTGATTCTGACTGGCACTCAAGTTTACGACCTGCTTCTGCCTTAATTAGCCCAGCCTCCTTTCAGCTGGAACCTTCCCTCTGACTACTCAGCCATAACTATTTTCTGAGCACATACTGACCACAAAAGAAAAGAAAAAGAGATAAAACATTCTGGCAATGGTGGTAAATGTCCTCAAGCACTTACAAATGAAAAACAAAACAAAACAAGCAAATATTAAAAAACAAGAAAAAAAAAAAGATGGGTGGGGTCTCACTAAGGGAACAAAACAAGTTTCTTCCTGGATATCTTTTTTCTTTATGAAACACAAACATTATTGACAGCCAACCACAAAAACTTTGGGCAATGTGGTTGTTAGATACAAATGTGCATCTGTCAAGTTTTATTTGTTTTTATTTTTTGGCAGAAATACATATGAAGCATGCACTGATGATTTATACTAGAAAGTGAATACTAACCACACTGAAACCCACAATACTAATCACAGATTCTTCATATTGGGAAAGATATTAATGGTCATGAATTCTAATCTCTTAGGCAATGCAGAAACCCCTTTACTGGAATCCATAGTAAGTGATCCTCAAGCCTCTGATCGAATATTTATAGGAATAAGAGACAGTTTTACTAAGACTAATGATCAAAAAAAAGGTTTGTATTTTTTTTAACTTGAGCTGATAAAGCTGCCTTGATATATTATTTTGTCAGCATTATGCACTTCTCAAAGCCTGGTTACAAGTGAAATTTCCTATAAGATGATATTTAGAAAAGGGTACGGTTTGCATATCTCACATTGCTATGATTCACTTAACTTTCATGTATTTTAGCCAAAAATGGTCATAGTTTTAGGGTCTATATGTGGCTGCTTGAGGGTTGCTGGTATTTTGGAAGCTCTAAAAAATCTCTTGACACTAACAGTCTCTTTCTTGAAACCACATTTTAGTGAAACAATCATCTCCTATTATTAAATATGAGATATTTGTCATATATCAAATTTCCAGAAAAATAAAAAAATTCCCTATTAGTAATAACACTAAAAAAGGTGTAGTGAAAACTTTTATACCCTGAAATGAGCAGTACTCTTATAAAAGGTATTTTGTGTGCAGAGCTGATTCTGGGGGAAGAGATAGACCAATTTACTTTTCAAAGAGGAAAGTCCAAGACCTGAGTCATGCTCCCTAAGATTCAATATCAGTGGCAACTGAATTAATTAATTCATTTATTCATTCTTCTATCTATTAAAGACCAAGTACAGATCTGGGTGCTAGGGACACAGCAGTAAACAACATTCCTGCCCTCAGCTCCAGGCAAATTCTGCTGGACTCTGAGAACATACTTGAACAGCAGCAAGTCTGATGCTCTAATGACCAAAGTGCACAGGAGGAGAGATGATATTCATACACCAGCCTCCCTGACATAGTGGCTGTGTTTTATGGAGCGGTAACTAAGCATGGTAATAGGAACAAAAAGAGTTTTAATTTTGGTAGTCATTGTGGAACATCACTACGTGCTATTAGGGGCTTGGACCAGCAGGAATATTACTGCCACAATAGGGAAGCATCATCCCACATACTATGTCATCCATCAGCTTCCATGCTGTCGGAAGAGGAAGGAACTGCTGTTGGAAAAGGATGGCAACAATGGATCAATTATTTTGCTGTCCGCTTAGTGTCTGAAAATAGTACTACTCACCTTTTGAATGGAATAAGTTCCTGGAGTTTTTTGAACAAGAGTTGGTAGACAGATGTCTTGAGAGAGAGAGAGAATGAATTTACTACTAATAAATTAGCAAAAGACTGAATGGCTAATTTTAAAAAACATGTATGAGGTTATATTCTAATAAAAGCAGGTGAATTGGTAAGGTTGATTATGGAGGTTATTACTATAACATCAATACCTGCTGTGTACCTCCCTGTGCTGTGAGCTACATATATACATCATTTCCAACCCTCCCAGCAATTCTGTATAATAGATGATACTTAATAATTTGCACATCACGCAGCTATCTCATAGAAACTAAATAATATTATAAACCACTGTTGGTATATCTTAACACTGCAATAGTGCAGCCCTGTTAAATAGAAACTACCCCAAAGATAAATAAATGAAAGCCTTTTTCAACAATTTGAGTCTTTATTGTGAAAACAGTTAATATTATAGCAGTATGTTATTATCATATAAAGTTCACACACTCAAAGAGATTTGAAATCGTTTATGTTGATGGGCAAAAGATTTAACCCTCTCTTTCCCCCCAAATGTTCTCTATTTCTGTGTCTTAAATAGGAATCTACAGGACCAGGATGACCCAATATTTGTATAATGACCTTTTTTGGTTCTATCACATTCTGCATTTCTTATTTATGTTTACTGCTCTCTGGAGAAAGAAACCACTTTTTTCTCTAATATTTTTGATGAATGGCTTTTGAACTTTGAGAGGACACACGTGAAATTAAAATACGAAGTTGGAATGTTATAAGACCTTCTTAATCCACATGACTCCTTCAGGATGCTGCCGTCCTGAAAAGTCAAAAAGGAGGCAGGGTTCCTAAATGACATTAGAAGGTTCTCGAATGGCTTTTGGTTTCAGTAAGTCTACTCATATTGTGGAATATAGTTATCTATGGAAATTAAATAACACAGAAAAAAATGTTTTCTATAGAAAAGGGATCACGTGAAAGATTATTTCCTTGAATTCATTTTGAAACAGAGTAAAAGCTATTCTTAGAGTATAGCTGGCCATCACTAGGATGGCAAGGTCCAAACCTCTAGAATTTAGAAGCACCTCAGCATTTAATTCTACTCTGGGACCTTAAATAGTCATGACTATATGGAGGATTCTGGTACAAGTTAAAAAACAAACAAAAAAATTCTCCAACTTTTGTACTAGACTATTTTTGAATATGTGTAACTCAATTTTCCTTTAATTCTCTGCAATGTCATCTAACATTTCGGCATCTGTTTATGGTCCCCTCTTGCACAAATGTCCTCTTGTCTTAATCCACTGCTCACTCCAATCAGATAAATCAACACTTTCATTTAATGTAGACTTCTAATTCAAAAACTTTCAGGTAAGACCCTCAAGCAACTTCATATTTTCTCTGCAAAATAAACTTTATGGGCCATGATAGTTATTTATTTACTTTTTTTCATCTATTTCAGAGATCACAAAAGGATAGTGACTGAGAATTTTCTCAATTCCAACCACCAGTTAGATGACATGTTATTATAAAGTATACCATCACACTTCACATAAAGGCCTATTCTAGTGAAAATACTATAAATGAAGGACTATTAAACTAGAACACTCAAAGATCAAATACCAATGTGCATTTATGCAAGCTATAGTTCTATAAATTCCAAGAAAAGTGAGACCAGCTGATCTGAAATACATTATTACCTTATGATTTTAGAAGGCTTCATCTAAATTTTATTAAAAAGTTATTTAATAAGTATAATTTAAAATAGCATATTTCTATGCCATGACACTATCATTTATTTGTGGGAAAAATATTTTTTTGATTCAGTCCATAAAAATTTATTCAAAATCTAGTGTGTATCAGACATTGCTTGTCATTCTATTATAAAATGAATGAGAAAGACAAGTTCTTGATCTCAAGAAATTTGCATTCTTGTGGGAAGAAAATCTAATAAAAATCAATTAATTAAAAATTAATTTTAGATTGTGATAATATCTATGAAGGAAATAAAAATGAATAACAGTTTAGACAGAAACTAGACTTGGAGTAGGATCCCACTATGAATAGATTCGTCAGGAAAGGCCTCTCTAAGGAAGTGTATCTTAGCTAAGACCTGATTAAATGTAAACTTTAAACATTAAACTAGCATTTGATTTGAACTAAAAACATTTTGGTAAAGGAAAGGTTTAGAAAAAAGGACATATACAAAAGAGAAATGTAAAACTCAAAGGCAGTAAAAGTAATTTAAAAGATACATTTATGTTATATAATGGTAAAAATTCAGGATTTGTTTTCTAATGCAGACTTCATTGTTATTATTAGGTGTTCACTGGATGGGCCTGAGAGCCCTAGCAAGTTATTACAGGAAGATATGCTCTGTGCACATTTAAATGATGAAAGGTAGATAAAAAGCAAGTCTTATTAAAAATCACCTATCAATTTTTTTGCCCAGGATAACCCACATTTTTTGCTCAGATCACCTCCACATAGGAAGAAAGGATTTGTCATGCTGGATTAGACCACTGTTCTATTACATGTGCAATGCCAATTCCAGCAAGAGTCAAATAGTTCTTTCATCAAATAAAAGCAAAAACTTCCGGAACAGGCTGTCATACTTGCTGTGCTTTCAATAGCAGCCAAAATTTCATCTGGAGCTATACTTTTGGACTCCAATTTTAGACAGAAGATATTTTATTCAAGAACTTTAATAATAGTGTATTGCATATTTGAAAATGGCTAAAAGTTCTTAAAAGTTCTCATACAAGAAAAAAACGTAACTATGTATAGTGACAAATGTTAACTAGGCTTATAGTAGTGATCACTTCACAATGTATACAAATATCAAATCATTATATTGTACACCTGAAACTAACACAACGTCATATGTCAATTATACCTCAATAAAAAATAAATTAACAAAAAAGAACTCTAAGACACCTTATTTTATGAAGGTCTGTTAGCACTGTCACAACTTTCAGCTTCCCTTCTCCCCCTCTAAAATAATTTCTCTTTATCTAATATCTGTACTCAAGTTGAGTGTCATGGAAGAGGAAACATGAAGCAACAATCATGCTCATCTTTCTGGTTGCCCTTTAGAGGTTTTCTTTCTGCTTAGAGAAACCTCTTGATGTTTATTCTATTTTACAGCTATAAGGGACACAGAGTGTGATTTGCTGTGGTTCATGAGCCCTTAGGAATGGCTACCTTGTCGTTCTTTAGAATCTACTCTGGCTAAAATGCCATATGAGTCATGGTGGACCCTATTGCTATAAAGAGATGGTTAATTGTGGATAGAATTTTATCACGACTAGTTTAAGGATTTCATCTTTTACCTCTCTGTATCCCAGCTATGCTCTATTTACCTTCCATATTCTTTTGTTCATTGTAGGTACTGTACTCAATAACTATTCTTTATAAAAGCCTGTTAAATTTGATTTTTTAATTGAAGAGTTTAGGCCATTTACAGTAATCCAAATAACCAATATATTTGGTTTTGTTATATTATCTTATGTTGCACTTTGCATTTTCCTGTTTTTACTACACTATTTTTCATTTTTATTTGCCTTTCTCTGTATTAATTTTTCCCTTTTCACAGATTTGTAAGTATAAAATATATCATATTTTGGTATTAATTTGGGAAATTTAATATATATGTATTTAACAAAGTTTTATCTCAGTCAACAGTTTTACCTACAATCCAAACAATACATGGGCATTAGCATGCTTTAACTCCAATCACACATTCTCTCTTGAATCCTAGTAACTATTATTTTGAGTTTATCTTATTTAATCTTAACTCCAGAAATTAGACACAATTATTCATTTATACAGTTAACATTTCTTTATATTTCTCACATACATACCAGTTTTTGCTCACCATGTGTTCTTCCATTATAGTCCTTTCTTCTAAAATTCCTTTCAGGATCTAGTCCAGATGGTGAAGTAGGTAAATGCTTCGTGTGCCTCCTCCCATGACCACATTAAAATTACAACTAAATTCTAGATCAACCTGGAGAACCATCCACAGATAGCTGAACAGAAGTCCTGTGACTAAGTATATAAAAAAGAAGCCATCTTGAGAATTACAAGAGGGGTGGAGACATGAAACGGGCTGGCTCCACATCCATGTGTGGTGGTTGAGAATCGAGAATCGGGAGCGATGTCTCAGCTGCAGAGGTCCCCACTGAAGAGCAAGGGGTTCCAGCCCCACACTAAGCTCTCAGCCTGGAGCACCTGGGCCAGGAAGAGGAGTCCACCCAAAATCTGGCTATGAAAATCAGCAGGGATTCTGTCCGCCTGTGTGAGATGGAGGGCAGCTAGCAACCCAGGCATCATCTTAAAGGGCCCACGCACAGTTTCTCTTACTCCGAGGCATTCACCTTGGGCTCTGGCAGGGGGACTGTGGTTCAAGAAGTGCCAGAGACAAACAGAGAGAGACTGAGTTGTGCGGCTTCAGAGCGAAGGCTGGAGGGAAAGCCACCACTATCCCTGTGTTGAGCCCTCCTCTCGTGTAGCTGGTGGGCCGCCACCATCTTTCCTGCGTTGAACCCTCTCCCATATGGCCAAATCTGAGTTTTCATTGACCTGGTAAGCCAACAGAGGCAGCAACCAACCATGAATCACTTTGTAGCTTCCACTAAATAGCCCTTGACCAGTCATAGGCAGTAACTGATCTTGGTCCGCATAGGAGCCCCTCCAAAGAGACTCCAAAACCAGTGCACCTGGTGGCCAGTTTCAAACCACAACAAAACACTACCTGATTAGCCCCACAAGCAGCATACCCAAATATGATCTTAGCAGGCACCAGAGCACACTGAGGTGAATCTCTCTCTGTGGAGCTAGTCTTCAGACAGCAGCTCTTATGCTATGGTTGTGGCCAATTCTCATAGCTAGTAATTCTCACCCACTGATGTGCCAACAGCAATCAAGGCTTAACTATAATAGGAGAGCATATTAAACCCACACAGGGGATACTCCTGGAGCATCGGCTCAGGTGACCAGGGACACTGCACTATTGGGCTTCACAGGGCACCTACTGTGTAAGACCACCCTGTCATATATAGAACTGGGAGATGTAGGAGATCTACCTAATATAGAAACAAATGCAGAGACATAGCCAAAATGAGGAAACAAAAAAACATGTCCCAAATGAAAGAACAGAAGAAAACTCCTGAAAAAGAATTAAATTAAATGGGGACAAGCAATCTACCAAGTACAGAGTTCAAAACTGGTTATAAGGATGCATAAGGAATTTAGTGAGAACGTCAACAAAAATGGAAGTATTAAAAAAGAAGATAAAAACCACACACACCAAAAAAAAACAGAAATGAAGAATATAGTAACTGAAATGAAGAATGCACTAGAAAGAATCAACAGTAGATTAGATGAAGCAAAAGATCAAATTAGCAATTTGGAAGATAAAGTAGCAGAAAACATCCAATCAAAACAGCAAAAGGAAAAAAAAGAATAAAAAACAAATGAGGATAGTGTATGGGACCTCTGGGATAACATTAAGCGTAATAACATTTACATCATAGGGGTAACCAGAAGGAGAAGAAAGATAACAAGGGATTGAAATTTTAATTTAAAAAAAAAAAAATGATGGAAAACTTCTCTAACTTGTCAAAGGGAATAGACATACAAAGGGAATAGACCAGGAAGCTCAGAGTCCCAAACAAGATGAACCCAAAGAGGCCCACATCAAGACACATCATAATTAAAATGATAAAGGTTAAAGACAAAGAGAGAATTTTAAAAGCAGCAAGAGAAAGGCAGTTAGTTGCCGACAAGGGAGCTTGCATAAGACTGTCAGCTGATTTCTGGGCAGTAACTTTGTAGGTCAGAAGGGGTTGGCAGGAAATAATCAAAGTGGTGAAAAGTAAGGACCTACAACCAAGACTACTCTATGCAGCAAGGGCATCATTTAAAAATTGAAGGAGAGATAAAGAGCTTCCCAGACAAGAAAAAGCTAAGGAATTCATTACCACTAAACCAGTATTACAAGAAATGTTACAGAGACTTTAAGAAGTGGGGGAGGAAACAACATAAATATGAATGATAAAATATCAATAGCTACGTACCTATCAGTAATCACTTTAAATGTAAATGGGCTAAATCCTTCAATCAAAAGGCATAGAGTAGCTGAATGGATAAGAAAACAAAACCTATACATATGCTGTTTACAAGAGACTCACATCAGATGGAAAGACACACACAGATTGAAAGTAAAGGGATGGAAAAATGTATTTCATGCAAATAGAAATGAAAAAAAGCTGAGATAGCAATATTTATATCAGACAAAATAGCCTTCAAAACAAAGGCTATATATAATAAGAGACAAAGAAGGACATTTCATAATGATAAAGGGATCAATCTAATGAGAGGATATAATCCTTATAAACATATATGCACTAAAATTTATCGAATTTTTATTTTCCAAAAAAATAAATTAATTTGGGTATGGTTATAGATGGCTTATAATTTACATTTTAAATACTAAACATAAAGTAAGACATCAATAGAAGATCATCATGTAATGATACTCCTTCCTCAGAATCCATGGCAGATTTGCAGCTATAGCAAATATCTAAATATTCAGTGAAAGAGCAACTTTCTGGGCACAGCTCTTACATTTAGAAAAAGTCTGATCTAAGATAATGCCTGCTACACTGCCGCACTTCTTCCTTTTAAGGCTATGTCCTATGAGCCAACTTTTGAATTTGAGTTATAAGTAGTAGGTTCTAAATGCCATGAACACTAAAAGAACAGACATATACTTTTTCTGTGTTTGTAAACACATCAACATACACTAAGAGCACACGTGATAGCAAAGACGTAACCCTTTCTCTACGTAAAAGAGGTCGTGAAATGTAAATATCTCTGCTGTATCCATTAATAATTAATAAAATATTAGTGTCTTCTACTTAAAATTAGTAGTTTCTATAAAAAGTCATAAATTATAAAAATCTTTTAAAAGATAATTTAACTAAAGCTGGCTAGCTGAACTCAGGTTTTTTTGTTTTGTTTTGTTTTGTTTTGTTTTGTTTTGTTTTGTTTTTTGATACCCAGTCCAGTGTATTTTTCTAATATTTATGGAAGCAAGCTGGGAGAACTTATCTGATTGCAATTGAATTTGTGAACATACTCTCTCAGAAATAACCAACCAGGCAAAAGGAGTCTTTCTTTGCAAATTCGACTTTTTCCAGACACACGAAACATTGACCATTGTTGTAGCATTCAAATTAGTAGTTTAAAAACTATAAAAGTTTAATCAATAACTTACTTTAACTATTTGTTATTTAATTATTAAGACAATAACTTGTGTAATGAATATTTTTCAGGACAGTTATACAGAAGGCAGTATAAAAGAATCAAAGATGTATAGGACCGTTAGCCTGGCCTCAAAAGAGTTTACAAAAGGATAAAGAATTTGTCAATACGCATTAATTACCACAACACAAGACAGGATACCATTTGAAGTGATATACAGGAGAGGAGTCACTTGATCAAGAACAAAGAGAGTACTTGCTATGGGAATTGACTTTAGCACTGGGTCTTGCAGGATAAGAAAGTTCACCAGGCAAAATCAGAAGAAAATCCAGGAAATAGCATTAAAAAAAATGTCCTGAAAAAGGTGGGAGTGGGATAGTAAAAGGCATTTTTGAATAATGGACCATTTTTCATGAAGTAATAAGTATACTATATAATATATAATAACCTTATGAGATAATTTATTAATTGTGTAATATATCTTAAAAGGTAATAATTTTTGACAGATTTTACTAACTTAAACTAATATCCTGACCTAACATTTTTATGAGCAGGACAATTAAGTCTGTACCTGAAAATGTAATTATAATTTTAATTACAAAGCTTTACTAAAATAATACTTGGATCATTATTGATGCTGCATGTATAAACAAGCGGATGTGTTAAATTACTGTCTTTCTATTCATTTCTACATTTCTGATAAAGTATCTCCAAACTTTGAAAGTTTTTAATTTTCTTTATATGTGCTCAAATTAGAAGTATTTCAAAGAAAGCAGCAATTTTATCAAGGATAAATGAATATGAATGAAGATACATTTTATCTTCAAACTCCACCAAAAAAGTATTTACCTTGATTACAAAGAACCAAACTGTGCAGCCATTTTTTTTTTTTTATGGTGAAAATAAGTACTCATAGTACACTTTGACATTATAGGAAAATAAAAAATTATCAAGGACCATTTCTAGGCAAAGTGAATATAAACTGGTTTAGGTCTGAAATCTCTGCGCAATCCCTGTATTATCTCCTGACTCTGAAAGGTGCCTCTCCCTACTCAGCTCAGAATGTAGCACTGGATCCCACCCTGCCTCTAGGCCTTCCTTTATCATCAAGTTTATGAATCTGGGCTCCTCACCTCAAGAGTCAACATTACCCCCATTTTGCCCTCTCTTCCTTTCTCCACTAGAAGAAAATTAGGACTATCATACAGCCTTCACCCTCCCAAGTTACTCAGTCTAAATAAAAATGCCTTAGACCTAAAGTTCGACTTTTTGTTCAATAGACCCCTTTGGCATTCTGATGAAGCCATGAACCCCTTCCCACAATGTTTTTAAGTGCGTAAAAAACAATTTAGAGTATTACACGGAAGCTAATTATATTGAAATTCTACTATTAAAATAAAATTATGATATAATGTTTCCTTATTAACCTATTAAGTAGCAATATCTAGTGAGATGTCTTAATAATGCCATATTTTCAAGGTGATGTATAAATGATATTTTTTCAATACTGTAATAACTTTAATATGCCATAAAATATTCACATTTCTTCTGGTGATAAAAATCACAGATATTGCTAATTCTACTGTGGTTTGTTGACTATATTCAAAACTAATAAAACTGCTAAATTTGAGTCATATGTTAATAAAAATGAAGATGTAGTTTTTCTTCTTCATTTATATTCCTGGATTTCCTTAATCCTCTCTATGTACTCTAGGTTAACCCTTGCTTTAATGATTTAAAATGAGAAATCAGTGCACTGCAATAGCAGAGAAGCAGCAAAGTGTCATATGAAGAACATGAGTTTTATAATCAGTGAGACCCAAATTTCAATCCAAGATATGCCACTTATCTAGTTTCAAACTCCGAACAGCTACTTAAATTTCCAGCTCACTCTCCTGTAAAGTGCAAGTATTAATTACTACCTTGCAGTGTGATCAAGTAAAAGCTTGTCACCTAGTAGTTGACCTCTATCTGTTTCTGGTCAAGCCAACTCCTGGACATAGACAAGATACCTACCAGGATTTCTTGAATCTCACAATGTAGACTGATATAAACCACAATAACTTTTATAACTATCCTAGGTAAGTATAAAGAACATTATTTTGTGACCCCTAATATAGTACCATATTTATATTTCGCCTTTGACATTTGCCATCTATAACTCGTGCATGTATTTAAAGGTCAACATGTCCATTAAAATGTAAATATAGTGTGTTTATCATCACACATTCAGTGTGCAGTCTAATAACCCACCATAAAAACTTCTGTGTATTTTCCTAGGGCATATTCTCTCATAGTTATTTCTGCCTAGTCTCTGTTTTTGCTGAACTCTTACCTCCATGTGCATCTCATCCTTTTTCCCCTTTTCAGTGCTAACCCTAATGGAGAGAACAGGTCACTTTTCTATGATCTCCCTCTTTTGCCTAGCCTCTTGAAAAAAGAATATAAACAATGCACACAGAGCATTTTGCAAACCAACTCGACTGATACTACAGGACAACAGAGGGTTCCATATCTGCATGTTGCTTAGTTCTCTGTCTCTTTTAATCCTCTCATAGCTCTGTTTTCCCAGACCTAAGCACCTTAGATTCTGCTAGCAAATTCATTTCCTTTCCTGCTATTAGGCTGAGTAATTTAGTTCTTCACTACCTAATATGTGGGAGTTAACTTTTGTAGAACTAAAACAATAATGTGTCCTCTAGCAAAGGGGCCATCTTTCCTTTTCACAGAAAAAAAAAAAATTAGTAGAGACATTTCTATTCCCCTTCCTTCACCAGTCTCTGGATAGGAAAGAGAACAGTGACATTTATTTTCTCACCAATGCAAATTTTGCCTTCATCTTAGAAGTCAGAAAAGTAGAGTAAGTTTGTTTTAAACAACAGATTCTTCTGTTGCACTTTCATGACAGTTATTTGGAATACTGTCTATCTTTCTCATTGCAGTCCTAGGTCCTAGTTAAGGACTTTGCGATATGCAAGCTCCTCACTGCATGGTATTTCACATGGTATTTCTTGAGAGGGGAATGAACGAATGAATGAATGAATGAATGAATGAATAGACAGATAAATAAAGAGAGAAGATTTTGCACCATTGCATATTCTTTTTTTTTTTTAATGATTTCTGTTTTTTAATTAGAGAAATATGATCTGGGCACTGTTTATGCATTTTTTAAATGCCCAGTTGTTCTTGTACACGTAAGGATCTGGAGCTCAGAGAGGTCACACATACATACTTAGCATTGCATATTCTTTGCATGCACTTAGTGTTTGATTAATAGTCTGTGCAAGCAGTCGTTTGTTAGATGAGCAAGGTCCAAGTGATTCATGTGCCAGTAATGTGGCCTGTATGAGCTCTTCAGTGAAATCTCCTCAAATTATATATTTTAGTGGTAAATATATAGAGAGAGCTATTAGGACAAATAATAAAGATACAAAGTCATACTAAACTCTAGTAATACAAAGGATCTGAGGTGTAACAAAGTGATTAAGTACATGAGATTTAGAATAAAGCAAACCCAGATGCAATCCTAGCCTATCACATACAAGCCATGTAACTTAAACTACTTAGCTCCATTTTTTTCTCACCACTGTTATTAAAGAAGAAGCATTGTGAGACTTAAAAGGGAAATAATATATATAAAGCCTTTAGCTTACTTAACGTAATGTTTGCTTTATAACAGGAAATATAATAAGCTACTTATAATAGTGTCATATCTATTATTATTAAAAAGGATCAACAATAAACCACTTGATATTGAGGAATGTGCTGGGCTCTAATCTAAGATTTTCTTCAGCTTTGATTTGTAGAATTTGTTAATCCTTCTAGTAATCTTTGATGTCAAATGAAATTTTGTAATTTTTCCCCATTCCAATTATGTTCAGCTGTGTTCAAGAGGTACAAACTAAGCCATATGAGACATCTGTAATACAATGAGATCAAAAGAAAAAAAAATATTCCAGTATATTATTAGCAAAAAGAAGTTGTCAGATCAGTCCTAATGTAATCCAATACGTGGCACACTTATACATATTTTATTCTAAACTGTAAAGAGGAGCTGGTTGTACAATTCATGATAGCTTCTATTGCCTACTATCAGGAAAATGTAATATAGACAAATTATTTCAGTGATTCATCTAACTATGTTAAAATTGTATCCAAAAAATGTGGAAACTTTATTAAGATTATTATATGAAAATAATTCAATTCAGTGATAGTGAGTAAGCTGTTTTGATAATGTACTGTTCAAAAACTATCACTGGCTTTCAACATTGCTGTGTGAATTTTAAGTGGGAATGACCGTATTTTCTATTTCAGTGTTTGTGATCACCAAAGCAATGGTATTTAGTATGTGTGGGACTGATTGAGGTTCTTCTGGTCTACAGGGTGCTTTCTTCACTTTGTCCCCTTGTACTAAAGGCCTTATCAACTACTGTGTGGACATTTTAGCTCCACATAAACCCTGAGTCCTGTGAAACACAAACCTTCATTAAATGGCAAAGAGAACCCCATGCTGTTCTCTTTCCTCACATTTGTGGGCAATCAATGTCCATTTAGTTGTGTTCTCTAATGCATGATGTTTGCCCTATTACATAAAATAAAGAATATTTTGTATGTATGTTAGTAGCATTTGTTGAACTGTTTCTAGTTTTGTAAAGCTAGTAAGGCAATTTTTAAACATGGAAAGAGAAGATATTTGTAATTGCCAATACACATAATTCCTTTCATAGTAAAACATATAAAAAGACTATATTTCTAAATAAATGCAGTCTTAAGTGTGTCGAGTCCCCAGAAAATCTCAATATCAGAGTCAAAGTGTAGAGGAGATGAAAGACAGGAAAAGCACTGCATTTGGAAGGGAGATGAAATCTCCGTAGGCAGCCAGCTGCTCTCTATTGATAGTATATCTCTGGGGAGAGATGTCTATGTTTTTTTTTCCTTTGTAGGAACAACATTGAATTTGATTATTTTCTAGCCCAATAGATGTCAACACGTCCAATTCAAGAGTAGAGAGATCCAGAAAAGAATTTGAGTGATGGACTATGGAGAATGTGGGAAGAAATTGGCCTAACAACTCAAATTAGATATTTTATTGCGGCACACGGACAGATGAGAAATAAGATAAAAGAGGGTAAGAAGTAATGTGAGTTAGCACATGCCCCTCCATTAAGTATTGATGTTTTCATGTAAAGAAGAGATGGCAAGTAGAAACAGGTGAAGATGTATGACCTGTACATTAACATAGATTATTTCAGTAACCAATAAAGTTTTATTCAATAATATATAACATATTAATAAACAAATACATCACAGTCCCACGGTTTGTCAAAAGATATAAATATTTTTATGAGAATAGCCCAGACCAATATCACCTAAGCCATGAATATTTGCTAAAATGAAATCTTCGTTGGTGGTCAACAAATTTCTATCCACCCCATCCTCATACTGCCTCTCTAAAAATGATATATTTAAATGAATGAGGAGAATAAATAGATTTGGGGAATAGACTCAGATTTGTTTGAAACAGGCTCAATTTCAAACATTTAGTTTTGTTGTCACCCCACGAACTTCTATTTGAGTTGGCAAAATGTAGTAAGTAGAATTGAGGCAAAGACACAGAAATGAGCAGAGGTGGGAACAGGCGAAGATGAGAATAAGTGAATAGTTTGCCTGTTGGTTCAGCTTTTCTCTCTGCTACGTGCTTTATTTACTAGACCCTCTCCATCCCTTTCTACATCAGAGGAGCTCCTACTTTGTTTTAATCTATGCCTAGTTTACATGTTTTCTCCAATGTGAGTCTATCCTAGAAAATCTATCCTCTCAGAAAGGAAAATTGTATCTTCCATTGTGGATCCAGAAAATTTCGTTCATGTCCTGAACACTTAACATGTAGATAAAATTATTTGTTTTTATGCCCATCTTCACTTTTACTGGGTCATTGCATACCAGAGACTTAGTGCAGATACTCAATAAATGTCTGTTAAGGGGAATGAATTAAGAGCAGTAGAAGAACTGGTGGCTGAGCAAGTGCTCTTTCCATCTACTCATCTTATTTCCTTTCCATTCCACTCTTGCTCAGTTCCCTTCAGTTTTCTTCCTTTCTTCCTTTCTCTTTTTTCTTTCCCTTTTTATTAGTTACTTGTTTTTCATGACACCTAGGAAACCTGAGTTTTAAAGTTACTATTAAAAGCAGTTTTCAGTACAAAACTTTTAATTTTTTATTTATGTAGAATTTTCCCTTTGATCTTAAAATTTTAAGAAATATAGAACAATGAATGCTTTGTATTTCTTTCTTTTTCTCTATTCTCGCTTTCCTTGATCCACTCCATACTCCCAAGACTTACTCATAATTAAGTCTAACTAAAGTTATTTTAATTTGTTTTTAAATGTGATCAATTTTTTTGATTCATCGATAAAGAAGTAATCATCAAAAAAATCTAGATTTCTTCTGCTTGGTGTGCAAGAATGCTTATCGTTGGGATCTATGTACATTCTCAATAAATCTGGGGATTTCTCATTTCTTACAGTTTAATTGTATCTCTAAACAGAATTTATCTTTATGACGGAATAATAAATCAGCAAATGAAATATTATTGATAGGCGATCTTATTTTAGCTTAAGACTGCAAAATTGGAATCAAAGAGGAGTATTTAAAGAACTCTCCGGATTTTTCGTTTTCCTTCATAGGCTAATTGATTTTGTTTTTTAAATCAGTTTTTACATTCAAATACATTGCGAAATAATTCCTTTTTATCTATTTGGAATAGATCATTTTCCCTTGCCTTCATAAAAATTATTTACATTTTAAAACACAATGTGGGGCATTAGTCTGCAGTTTATTGTTATAACAATCTCTTTTCTTGTCCATCTTTCTTTGAGAAATAGACTTTTGTTTTATGGAGGATGCATTGCTCAAACTTTTTGATACCATATACTTGAAAAGCCACTTCTCATCCCAAATGTGATAAAGAAAAAATTGAGTTATTTTTCTCATTTTATAGAAGAGCACATCAAATCCCCAGGAAGTCTAAATGACTTGACCAAAGGCATGTAGTAGAGAATAGAATATAAAAATGTATAATTCCTGAACAAATATTTTATGAAATCTCATTTTCTCTTGATTCTTGAAGACGATATTAAACTCATAGCACTATAATTCTGTTTACCCTCCTTCCAGCACGGTTCTTCTTGATCCATACCTATGATAAGCATTAAACAATATCATATTATACCAGTCCAATAGAAAAGGCAAAAGAAATATACAGTATATATCTCCTTGGTAGAGAGGAACTAAGTTCCTTGTAGTAGAACTCACTGGAAAAACATGAATCACTTGGGCATTCTTATTAATGTTAGCTTGTAAAACCAATACAATTAACATATACATTTTCAGAGTATTGGAAAAGTTTTTTTAAAATGACCGTATTACAATATAAATATGCAACTATCTTTTAGAATCACCTATATCTTTGTACTGTTCAGGGTTCTTAGTTTCTACCAGTAGAATCCACCTTAGCTAGTTTACACAGAAAGAAATTTATGGAGCTGTATTGGAAGCTCAAAGAATCACTAAGCTTTGAACTCCATTGTCAGGAACATCTACCACAGCACTGGCCTGAGAAGATTGTTTCAGACACGAATGATGCCAGAACAATTTTGGCTCTGCCGCAATTGAGATTCTTAATTTGAGAGGTTGTCACATTACCCACTGCCAGCCCCCAAAACACCATGCTGAAATGGCTTGATTAGGAATCTGTCTCTACTGTTAACCTCAGAATCAAGAATCTCTGATTCTACCCAAGCCAGAAAAGTGCATATTTCATATTGAGCCTGTTTCTTCATATAGCTCTATTACAAACTAAAGTTCAGGGAGGTTTTGTCTCATGGAAGGGCCCTAGATCATCTCTGTCTGACCCTAACAGAAAGGGACGCTGAGAAATACAATTTTATGCATTCTATTTTTGGAAGGCAGCACTCAGTGACACTATTGAAATGTGGAAGAAATATTTAAAAGATTTTGGACATCTCTGAATGACAAATAGCCATTTACACCTGTGCACAAACATGGCTCTTATTTGTGGACATATATAGAACAACAACAAAAATTAAATACAAACCATCCACTAAGATTTTTCTTTCATTTTTTTCATGCACATTACCCATTGCTCATTGGTTCTCAGATATTTTCTTGGAAAGTAGTTGTGAAACAAGCTTCATTTTAAAATTGTGAAGTTAAAGATGTTTACATATTTTACTTGGAGTTGTTTAGAAAAATAATCAAAGCAGACTTCTAAAATTATGTTCTTTAAAGAATCAAAGTAATTCTGGGTAAGTTGAAACAAATCTGTTTGATAGTGATATGATTAATGAAGCATACTGTTTTCTGTGCTTTCAGAGATGAACTTTTGTTAGACTTAAGGTTCAATGCTAAACTTTGCTTTCCTTTAATATAAACTTCCAAGCATTCACTTTTTTCATAAAACTTTATCAAATGTGGTTATTTCCAGACAGCTTGCTTCAGAAGATATTCTCCATTAATAAAGAGATATTATTTTACCTTGTCTAATTAATCTAATCTTGCATCTATTTTCTCTAGTTCCTATATATTGGTTTGAGCTACATAAAGTTAAAAAAGAAAAAAAAAAACAGATGAAAGAGAGAACACTGTTATCCAGATATTGTCAACCATGGAATCACTCCAGCAAAATCTTGTTTCGCTACTAGGTCTGCCACTTCTGACTAGTGAAGTTGTTTCCTGGCTTGCCCATTTGTACACTTGTTGTCTAGTTTTGACTCCATTATTAGATTAATAATCTTGAAAACTCACTTAAAATTTATGTTGTATTTTTCCACAGTGGTAAAAGGTAAACCTGATAATATATGACTTTTGCCTCCTGAGAATGTTGATAAGATGGAATTGATAGCATCTGTACATGTTCTGTGTTTCTTCCAAGAAATGTGTAAGATAAGCATTAAATTGTTCTCATCAGTGAGTAGGAGAATAAGGTTCATTCTTCTGTTTCTGTTAACCCTACATCCTTTATTCCTTTATTGTTGTAACACTTTCTTTCTCTTTGGAGATATCCTTTTCCCCTGCTACACCTAGTGATTCTGGAGGAGCTGCTAAAACACAGAATCTCATTCCTCAGGCCTGGGTTATGAATGTATATTTCATATGATTATAGTTTTCTACTTTCCTGCCTCTAGTTATCTATCCAAGAGTTTGAGATATAACTAAAGCCAAGCCAACAAGAGTCCCATCACGAGATTAATTTTAGATGTAAGCTGAAAGACAGTCCTTTTTTTGTTTATCCAGGGCAATGGTTCTCTCAAATTTTAGCATATTTCAGAACCAAGTGGAGAATAGGTTAGGACACAGATTGAAGGTGGGAAGCCCAGGTCCAGATTTAATGAGTCAGTAGATCTGAGATGCAGCCATGGCATTTTCATTTCTAACAAGTTTCCAGATGTTGCTGATGCTGCTGGACCAGGAAGACATTTTGAGAACCACACCTCCGAAATCATTAAGTCATGATGATGCAAGGCCCAAACTACCAGTGACCAATTTCCAAACTATGTGGACTAAAGTCTGCTCACTTTTTGTAATGATATTTGATGAGACCAAAGCTTAAAGAGGTGGAAAAAATCAAGCAATGAAAATATGAGATTAGAGAGAATGACGAGGTCATAATTTAGACTTTGGATCCAGTTGAACCTATGCCTGGCTCCATCTCTATTTTTCCCAGTCATATTAATCAACAAATGTCTCATCTAGACCTAGAGGGTATTATGCTAAGTGAAATAAGTCAGACAGAAGAGGACAAATACCATATGATTTCATTTATATGTGGAATCTAAGGAACAAAATAAACAAACAAAATGAAAACAGACACATAGATACAGAGAACAAACTGATGGTTGCCAGATTGGAGGAGGGGGTAAGGATTAGGAGACTGGGTGAAAAAGGTGAAAAGATTAAGTACAAATTGGTAGTTAAAAATAGCCATAGGGATGTGAAGTACAGCATAGGGAATATAGCCTATAATATTGTAATAACCATATGTAGTGCCACTAGACTAATTGGGGGGATCACTTTGTAAATTATATAAATGTCTTACCACTATGCTGTACATCTGAAACTAATACAAAATAATATCGAATGTCAACTCTAATTGAAAAATATAAATAAATAAATAAATAAATAAATAAATAAATAAATAAATAAATGATAAAATGTCCCATCTAGCTTATTCTAATTTGAGGTAGCTTTCTATATTTTGAAAACAAATAAAAAAAACAATTGTGTTTATGGAATTCCCCCCCCCAAAAAACTTAAATAGCATTCTTTAATGATCTAAGTATTATTTAAGAAAGGTCCCCAGAAAAATGTATGGTACTGTGACTACATTTGATTCTGTAGGAAGAAGATATGCAGGCATATTTATATACAATAATACTTAGCACCCAAGTTTTTCAAAAAAGTTGACAATTTTTATTGTACTTTGAGATATTAGACAGTACATAGGCTCAGTGCATTGTGATTGCTTTCTTAAGATATAGGTAAACAAAATTATTTTAAATTACTTTTAAAGGTGATATTTAATTTTAGCATACCTTTTTCTCTGCTCATTATTTTTAGTTGAGTTTTGAAATAGTTCATCAATGAAGTTTTAATTACAATATTCTAGGGACAAAATATTTTACTTATCACAAACGCACTTTCAGTACTCTTTCTTGAAAATACCCACAATGAGGAGAGAATCTGTCATTTTTTGCATGTTTGTAATGTTTCATTAATTCCTGAGTGATTCCAACCACAGAAATCTATTCAGAAGTTTAAATTCATTTCCAAAAATAAGAGTGGAAAGACACAAGAGACTGAGTGATGCAGGGAAGGTGCAGGGGAAGAATTTTGATGATCCTGTTGGGTAATTAATATAATAAGTAATGCCTTCTTTGCATGAGTTCTCTATTCCCTCAACGAGCCAAAATCAAAGTCTTTTCATAATTTATTTCACTCACTTTCCTAACGATTTTTTCTTTATGCTTTACAGAAAAGTCCTTCATTTCTCATTAATCCTTTAAGTACCAAGCTAGTTCTGGTGATGATATAATTTTTTTCAAGTCTAAATTGGGTTTCATACAGAGCATTGCAACGTCAAAAGGCAGATCTCATGCTGTTCTGCTACTTCACTTGTGTTCATATGAATTAAGAAGACTGGAGTTTCAGAAGTTTTTCTTTTCTTTTTTCTTTTTTTAAATCCTATTTTGTACTTGATTTAGTATTCATTAGACCAAAATAGTAGAAATGGTCACTTTTGATTATTTCCATCATTAGCATTTTTATACTTGCCCATATTTTAAAAGGATATATTGAGTTCCATCCAACAGAGAATATTTGTAAACATAACCAAGAAAAGAGCCATCTAAATTTTATTAAAAATTTTCTGTGTATTTGCACTATATGAGGCTGTATCAAACTTGGCCAAACACTGAAATGCTCACCCAAACTTTAAATCAGTTCATTTATATTGTCTGTTTTAAAATGTTGGCTATTTATCAGTAAGCGTATATTAAGTATCTATTTGGAACCAATATTACATTAAGCACAACTGAGGATACAAACATTTCCTCTCAAGAAAATGTCAACCAATTATGAAGTGAGTGTGTGTGTATACAGTAAATTTTTGAGTGTTTTTATAATACTGTTTCATTTCTCTTTTAATTGCCCATTCGATATTATGGGCAAATAATTTAATATTAGTCAATTCTTGATAAAAAATAGTAATTTCTATTTCAAAATTAATTAACTAAGGATTTATCTCTTCCTCAATTACTTTCTGGAAGGTAGCTAATTCCTACCTTTATTGAAGCATCGTGTGGCTGGGAGAGGGATGAGAGTATTTGGCCTTCATTGTCTGCATTGTTCATACTGGTATATGCTGACATGATGCTCATTCTCCTATCTTGGATACGATCATCCCTCCATCCACTGACATCTCAGTGTCCGTCTCTAGTTCATCCACATTTTGGACAATTCATCCAAACTTAGAGGCCACTTTTGATGCTCCTCTGGTAAATAAAAGACTTTTGGCATCTCCTATGCCACTTTAGGACTGTGGAAGACTTCAGGTTATATCAATTTAGCATGTCTAAACATGAATTATTGATTTCATCTCATCACCTACTAGTCCTCATTCTTCCACCTCTCAGTGAATGACACCACAAACAATTCAGTTGGTCCAGAGAAAAACCCAAAGATATTCCGAATTACATACCCAAGTTGTATTTCTTCCTACTTCTCCTTATCTCCCAGTCCTCAATAACTGCCCTCATCTGTGCCTCCATCACCTCTCACCTGAACCACTGTAATAGCTTACTTATTGGTTCTCTTTCCTCATTAGTTTCTCCCAACTATTTTCCACACAGCATTTAAATGATAATAGTTGCTTAATGGCTTCCCACTGCACAGAGAATAAAATCTGAGCTATTCACGGTGATCTCCACAGTCTGCATAGATATTTCCTGTGTTACTTCTCCAAAAATATCTTGGCACATCCCCCATCACATCCCACCTCACTCCACTATGCTCTGGCCAGTTTATCCTTCTTTCAACTATTTTTTCTTCAGGAATATTTCTGCCTCCCCTTTACACAGGATATTTCCTTTTCCTGAAATTCTCTTCCCTCCTTTATTCAACTGGCTGATCACTTAATATCTTTAATGTAACTTCCCTCCCCAAAATTCTTCCATGCATGCTCACACTATCTGGGTGAATCCCTCTTCCTCCACTTCCATTACTTTCCCTCATTCTAGTCTGTTTCCTTTGCGGACCTTAAGTGTTGAATATATTTGTTTTTTGTTTGTTTGTTTGTCTTCTCATTAGGCTGATGATAGGAATGATGTCCATTTTTATAAAATTCTTATATGAGTAGAAATGTTCTAAATACTCTGCAATTGAGTAAGCACTCAAAAACACTTATTGAATTAGATACCAAATAGCTAGTGCAGAAAAATTACATTCAGCAAGTTAATGTCCCTCTTCAAAGCAGTATTTCAGGGATGAATTCGATATAACCTGGAGATTCACTCTGAAAATTCCCAACCTCTAACTTTGTTTAGTTACCCAAAACTCTGAAGTCATTCTGGAATCTCCATTCTTTCCCTCTAATGACCATTAGTCCTAAATCAAATCCTGATAATCTTAAAATATGAACGTTTTACAAACCTAGACATTTCTCTTCTCCATTTCCCTAGTCCACCACCATCTCGCACCTCAAGCTTTACAATAGATTGCTGACCAGTATCCTTGTCTCTATCTTGCCCTCCTCGAATTTACTCTCCAACCAACAGCCAGAGTGACTTTTCTCATCATTCCTTAATAGCCCCAATTGCGTTGGGGGATAAAGGTAAAAACTCCTTAACATAGTTCCCACAGGTCTTTATAATCTGCTAGACGCCTACATTACTAATACATTTCCTGTTACTCTCACTCACTTACAAAAGAACCTCTACTTGACTTCTTTGAGAACTTTTCCCTCCAGGCCTCCAGAAAACATTATTATCTGCCACCTAGGCTTTACTTTCTCTGGCCTACTCCTACTTTTCCTGAGGGTATCAAGCTAAATATTACTTCAGAAGAGTCCTTCACCAACACTCTGAATTGTATCAATTCCTCCAAAGACAACTTCTAGTCATATGAAATTTTTCATCAAAATCTCTCATAATTTATTATAATTATGTGTTTAATGTCTATTTTTCATGCCAGACTAAAAATTACAGGAAAGCAGGGCCTAATTCTGACCTTTTGCACAAAATATCCTCAGCACCTAGCAGAGTCTAAAACAGAGCAGGTCCTCAATAATATTCTATTTGAGTAACAAACTTCCAAACTTAAACATAAGAGAGACTCCCTTTAAAGTGCCTACATATACATGTGTGCACGTGTGTGTGTGTGTGTGATCTCACCATACAAACCATCAGATTATTAAACCCATTGGCAACAAATGAATGCTAAAGCCCTCTTCCCCACTGCAATAAGCCCTGAGAATCCTAGAAGATGAAGACATTCATTTCAGCTTCTAAAATGAAATTATAAGTGTTTACATCCAGATTCCATTTAGCAATTGGGAACCCTGCTTTTTCTCCCCCTGCTTCTAGCAGTCCTTGGAAAATAACTTGAAAAATAGAGAATTGGTTCTATTTAGAGGCCTTTATATACATAGTATCCATGGACCTACATTCTCCAGAGCAGCCATACTGTGGAATAGGATATCTCACAAACTCCCTAAATATACTTGCAGAATTCCAGCCAGGCATCCTGAAGGTTGGTTCAGAAAATACGGACACTGGCCTTATACAGAACTACTCTGGGAGCTAGCTGCTTACTCTTAGCCACCTGCAGGATTGTATCATTGACAGTGAGAGAACGGCTTCTAAGACTTGTCCAAAAGATTTGTGTTCTCTTCCCTCTGCCTTCACTACACCTGGTACCACGTTAGAATGCAGAAAAAGGTGCTCTGTCATTAAAGAAGCTATATCGGTGCCCCTCTAAATGATATCTTCTTCAGCTGCATGTACCACCTAATAAGTTGAGACTTGTATAAACAGCACTTATCATATCACTCTATACATAGCAAAAGCTCAATGTTAGTATGATTAATATGTTAATTTGAACATGAACAAATAAAACAAGAGAGATTTAGTAACTTTCCAGAGGTCTTAAAGCCACTTAACCTACTAATTTAATATTCATAAGGAGGATAAGAACTGAGTTTTCCTGTATTTTACAGGTGCTTTTAACACTATATTAAAATAGGAAAAATGAAATTCTTATTACTTCAACTATGTCATCTTAATCATTCTATAATCATTAAAAGCACTTTCATATGCATGTCAATATATAAAATATTCTTACAAATAATCAAAATGGGGCTTTTTCTACTATGAAGCCATTTTGATTTTAAATTAATATTTATTTCTGAAGATATCTCATTCCATATTAATTCATGAATCAAAAGCATAAATTAGATAGAGTTGATTAAATTTCCACAGATATTATATATGGCAATTATCAATAGTAATTGAAATGATAAGAATAACGCTTACTGCCTTTGAGCAAATATCTCTTTACTGAGAAAGTACCTGTGAATTTAGTAAATATTATATAACAAATATTAAATTATATAACAAATATTAAAATATGTCAAAGAGAAATATACTACAAAATCTGGAATAGATTTGTAAATGCCCAAATCTTTTATATCTTAGCTGAATTTTTTTTTTTTTTGCTACTTTATTTTCATTTTCTCTGTAGGAAACTAGTGAGCTAAGAAAAGAATGACCTATAGTTTGTAGTTCTTGAAAAAGAGAATGTTACCACCTGAAATTAAAGAACTAATGCACTTAATGGCCTGACCCCAGAGAGTGGCCCTCCCTTGAAACATGGCTTTTGTAAGTAAACGCATCTTGTTGTACATTTTCCAGTTTCAAATATATATTAGAGAACTAAATGACTAAAGAATGTTTCTTGTAACAGAAAGTATACATCAATACAGCTAGTTACTTAATCACATAGTTGGCATATTGTACTATTAAATTATTTCTACATTATATTTGTAAGTTTTCTGAATAGAGATGATCTAAAAGAATAGAGTAGACCTCCCTTATTCACAGTTTCACTTTCTGCAGTTTCAGTTACCTACAGTCAGCTGAGATTTGAAAATATTAAATGGAAAATTCCAGACATAAACAGTTTATATGTTTTAAATTGCACACCGTTCAGAGTAACATGATGAATCCTGTGCCGTACTGCTCCATCCAGCCTAGGATGCAAATCATTCCTTTGTCCAGTGTATCCATGCTATAGACACTACCCATTTGTCAGTCACTTACTTACCACCTCAGTTATCAGATTGACTGTTGTGGTATCACAGCGCTTATATTCAATAATGGCCCCAAAGTGCGAGAGCAGTGATGCTGCAATTTGGATATGCCAAAGAGAAACTGTAAGCACTTCCTTTCAGTGAAAAGTTATTTATGTATGTGTAGGATAAAAATATAGTATATATAGGATTCGGTACTATCTGAGGTTTCAGGCATCCGCTGTGAGTCTTGGAACATATTCTCTAAGAATAAAGGTGGATTACTGTGCATGAGAAATAAAATATAACTAGAAGCAAGACACAAACTTCTCCAGTTTTTACTATTTAGAAATTGTGTTTTCTTTTAAAAATTTAAGTAATTATAATTATAAAGAGCTAAAGGAAGCAATGATCGCACTGAGGGGTATCCTTCAGAGAGTATGTAAATGCTTAAATTAGAATACAAGAAAAGCTCAAAATTAATGAACTAAGGACACAACTTAGAAAGTCAGAAAAAAATCAGAATAAATGCAAAGAAATTAGAAATAAGAAAGCAAAGATGACAGCAGTTATTAAACAGAAAATAAAGATATAGTAGAGAGTATCAATGAAACCAATGTTTGTTCCTTCAAAAAGAAAATGAAATAGACAAATCTCTGATGAACTTGTTCAAGAAAGTAAGAAAAAGAAGAATGCATAAATTAAAGAATAAATAATTTTAGGAAGAAAAAATGAGAAATAAATGTGGATCCAGAAAAATTAAAACATTATTAGTAATAATATGAATATAAACTAATATATTTCAATAACATTAAAATTTATATGAAATGAGCAAATTAACATATATACATTTATTAATTATATATGTTACAAATATTTTCTCCTCATTTGCCCTATCAGTTCATTTTTCTTATTGTGTCTTTTGATGAGTGATGGTCTAATTTCATGTAGCAAAGTTTAGCAAACACGTGTTTCATGGTTAATGCTTTCTGTGTCTTATATCCATGTCTTCTTGAGTTACTTTGTTTTATATCTATCTATCTATCTATATATATACATATTTACATATAATTATATATTTATACATAATATAATTTATATTATATATTTTATAAATAACATTTACATGTTATATATGATAAATATGAGTATATAAATATGAAAAATATATAAAATGTATATAGATATCTATAACAAAGTAACTCAAGAAGGAATAGTAGACACAGAAAGCATTAACCATAAAATAAATGTTTGCTAAATGTTGTTACATAGAATTTAGAACATTGCTCATCAAAAAACACAACAAAAAAGTGAAGATACAAGTCAAATAATTTAATAAATCGAGTACATAAGGAACTAAATTCCACTAATCTCAAAAAGCTTTTCTTTAATAACTTTAGCAAATTAGTTATGGCTCATCAAAAGAAAGCTATACATTTCCTAATGAGAAAACCTTTAATTTTTTTGGTAATTAAACCAAACTTTGTCAGTAGAAATTATTTATTCCAGACATTGTGCTTGGATTGGTCATTACATGGCCATGTTTTGTGCCCTTCAGGAGACGAGATTATAGTGTGGGATATGGGGTAGTAAAGTAGTAATAACAGTATAGTATAACTCAAAAGCTGTTATGTTCCAAGATGATGTGTTCTACGTTCATTTGCTTGATCAT
Organism: Pteropus medius; assembly: GCF_902729225.1. Classification (NCBI taxonomy): domain Eukaryota; kingdom Metazoa; phylum Chordata; class Mammalia; order Chiroptera; family Pteropodidae; genus Pteropus; species Pteropus medius. The sequence goes on from NW_024354500.1 coordinate 30,365,487, forward strand.
TATTTACCAAATATTTGTTGTGCATAAAATATGTTTGTTACTAGAGATAGAAATACTGAGGAATAAGACATAGTCTTTACCTTATAATGGCTTACAATTTACTGGATATCATCTTACTAAGCCATAATGATTATCATTAGGAAATATACCCTTGAAATTGGAAGATATAACATTTGTGATTTTTTTACTCACAAGTTAGTGGTAGGTCAATGACCTGTACAGTTTTAATATCCCTGATGCCAGGATTTAAATACTGCAACTATAAGCCTGTTGTGTAGATAACTGCCACTTACATATCAAAAGAAAGCCATGTACTAATGGAAGATGGGGGTAATTGAGGGGGAGGGATCAGTTTATGAGCTATGACTGACCTGAAGAAAAAAAAGTGAGTGGTCTAGAAAGATGACAGCTCTTAGCCATGAACTAAAATTTGTCTATAACTTCCACATAGTGTTGGAATTTTGGAATTTTTGGTAGCTTAGATCCATAATAAGAATCCTCTACCATAATGATCATGAAGGCAACAGTGATACTAGTGATGGTAATAGCTGTCATCTATTTATAGCTTACCCTATGCCAAAAATCATACAAAATATTTTGCATGCACTCTCTTATTTACTTCTCATAATAACAAGGGTTATAAGTACTTATAACTCTTTTTTACAGATTCAGAAACTGAGTCTCAATGACTATAATTTGTTGACTTGCTGCTACATACAGCAAATGTACTTAGAAAGAGCTCATGTGGAGTCAAAAAGAGATGAGACCTTGAGAAAAAGGGAGAAAACCGATGAGGTCATTTAAACCCCTGAACCAATCATGTTTAAAGCTAGATACTCTTTCTTTGTCACCCTATTTTATAGGTGTCATTCCTTTCTGTCTTAAGCAAATTTGACTTGGAATTCTGTGCCATATTAACAAATGAGGCTTATTATGAATGGTTGGACACTCACAATATTCTTGAGATGTAGTGCTCATGGATGACAATTTTTGTCCTTCATTGAGTAAGTTTAAAAATCTTTGAAATAAAAATCTCTAGGGTCTTGGGCTCTCCTTAAAACACACATTATTGAAGCATAATTCTCTCACATACTTTAATGGCACTAATACACCACAGTCTTTGACTTTGTATACCAGTGCTCTGTCATAAGACATTTCAGACTGGCTCCAGAGACATGCAGCCCAAGCTGGCATTCTGAGAGTGGCACCAAAGGTGATTTGTAAAGATAAATTCTTCCTGCTATATCAAAAGTCAGAGGTTAGGGTATGCCAACTTCTCCCCAAGAGCTCATTATGGGCCTTATTATTCAAAACTATCTAGGCCAGTCTCTGCCAAAGTGTTTCACAAAAGAATAATTTGTGAGATAAGATAGGACAGGCACTGTATCTCTTGTGGGTCCCCTTGATATTTATCTAGTACCTAGCACAGTGGCTAAGTGCACATAATAAATCACAAATACATAATATGTGATTTAATGGGAATTTTTAAGAGAAAAGGGTCTTTGGTCTTATGTAAAACTATTGTGCATAATTACACTTGTTGATCATCACAGAATAGTATCTGCTAAAGATGAGTAAGGACTAAAATCCAGGCAGTTCTTTGCCAGACTTTACTGCAGGACTTCTCAGCAGCCTGTGAGTTGTGAATATTTAAAATGATAGCTATAATATCAGGCATAGCTTACATTCTATGTAACAAGACACTTTTTCTCCTTAAATCTTAGAAGAAACAAAATCAAGCATCTTGCCTCACAGAGGGTGGAGGTGACAGAGAGGGGAAGTATGACAGAGGGAAGAGTTATTGCCAATTTTTTTCTAACTAAAGAGGTTCTTTCTGATAGTGCCTCTGAGGAGAAATCCCACTTTATTATCTTTACGTGTTGACAAATGTTTAAACATTTCTACCAGATATGATAGCAAAACGATATACAGTAGTGTTCATGGCTAAAGATGGAAAAGCTTTTAACTTCATTCAATCACCTCATTCTTGATAGTGTTAGACTGATTTTTTTACCTCCTTTTTTGACTTCTCTGAAGGAACATTTGTGTATTCTTTAGACATCTCTTTCAGATACAATGGCATCTGATAGATTGATGCTTTTTCTCTCTTAAAATGTTTTATAAAATAGTAGTTTGTGAAATACTACCTTTTCCTCCTCTCTTCCTTTTGAAAATGGAACCTACTTCCACTGAATGAAAAATAAATGCTCTGAGATTGAAGAAGGGCCCAGCTGGGACCCCTGTAGTAGAAGCCTCACAGTGTCCCTGGCTTTACTTTTCCTTGCTTTATAGCTTAACAATAGATTGTCCCCAGTGGCTTGACCCAAAGTTTGGAATGTCCCCTGCTGTAGAATGTTGCCCTGAAATTTATGATGAATGCCCTTATGCTTACTTATCATAATCCTTCTGATCTAGCATTCTTTCTAGACTACTCCCATCTTTGTTCCTGGCTTGCTAACACCACTGGAGGACCACACTGCCAGAGGAATGGCTCCATGAAGCATGACAGTGCCCCTCCCCATCTCCCAGAACTATCATGCAGCCTCTGGAATAATGCCCAGATTTTCCTTTAAATATCCTAAGCTGGACTGAGAAAGGAAGGAAGTTTTGAAGGTGTTAACCTGCTGCCTTTTCAGATCCCTGGTGCTCTGACAATAAACACTTATTCTAAATAGCCCAACTCCTGTGTTGGCCTATTGGCTGAATAGCACAGGCAGCAGGAGCCCCAGACTCAGTTGCTCTCTGGTTTCAAGATCAGATTATTATAATCCTTTTGGTAGGCAATTGTGGCAAAATATCAGAGTTTTTAGAAAGTACTATGAAAACAGTGAGGAAAAGTCTTTCCCTACAACGATTATAATATATTCCCTATAGGTTAAAAGATTATAACCAAAAAAAAAAAAAAGTACTTGTAATAGCAAGCATTATAGTACTTAAGATATATTTTTTAACCCAGGAACTGAGTTCATGAGCTAATCAATTAATGAGAAACCATTTATATAAGCTTAATTTCCAATATCTATCTTGAATGAATCGAAATTTATTTTCTATGTTTGCCCTCTTATTTCTTCCTTGCCCATATCCTATTCTCCTTTGTATCTGATAAAGGTTGTAGGATGACTCTGAGAGTTTAATTTCACAACCTCCTGAATCAGTCATCTTTCAGCAGATCAACCAGTGAGAAGCATTGATGAAAGTTTGGAAGGCATGAGGAAATGAGTAGTCTCAGAGTCTTTCCCCTTCTTCTCCAACTCAGCTGGCAAATTTGGCAACACATGTTTTTTCATGACTCCAGCTTCTACCACACCGGCCAGTCATGCTTCCAGCTACCATCAGAAAGATAACAGCCCCTACATTCCAGTAGCCCACCTTTTCACTTTATACCTTCAATCTAGTGAGGATGTTGGCTTTCTACTATTGCTCATCTCTGAACCGGTTCATTATCCTCTGTTGCCTTCTCTGCTCTTCTATCACCTGCACAGCCAATTCTTTCACTGCAGTCCTTCTGTCGAAAACACTTAGTGGTCTCCTTTTTTCAGGCTGAATACCAACTAACGAACTTCATTCTAATATATGCACTTTCACGAGAATTTGTGAGTATACATTATAAAAACAGGGGAAGGCCTTTAATTGTTTAGAATAGAATGAGAAAAGCCTCAAAGATTGTGAAGCAGGAAAGGCCAGAAGCCTGATCTTCAAGATCATCTTACTTATTTCTTATATGTATTTCCTAATGACGCCTGAAGAAAGAGTATTATTCGACTGAGTGGAAAGGCCAAGCTTTGATTCGATGTGCTATATTGGGACTATTTTTTTCTTTTTCTAGAAAAAAAAAAACTATATATAATAACCAGTTTAAACTGGAACCCATAAAAAGTACATAAATAGTACATACTTCTGAGTAAATAGGAAGAAAACCAGATCTCAGTGCTCACAATATTATCCAATTTGAGACATATTGTCCTGGCTGAGTGAAATAATCTTTATGGACAATTTTTCTCTCATACATTCTTCACACAAAATAATAAAACCCAATATATGCAAACAGAGACAGGAACTCTAAAGATATATGCACCAAATGTATGGTCCTTTCCATTGCTCTCTTCAAGCTGAAGTGGGCAGGGCATACTGCAAGGCAAGAAAAGCCACTGTGTAGGAAGAGACCATCTAGTTATCAGTCAAATCAATTATACACACAGCTTCTCAGTCTCTACAGTGGGCAAAAAATATGCCAATCACTGTTTTCCGAAAGGTGATGACGACTCAGGGCTTTGGGATAATAAGTAGAACCAAACATGCTCTTTAAAGTTGTAAAAATAAAGAGCAACATTATTCAAAGGAAGACAGTGACTCAACAAACTTCAGAAATATTTTTCTTATTCCCTTGGTATACTCTGTCTCAACTAGTCTCTGTTTCTCCTTTAACTCTTAGTCTGTAATTGCTGAACAAACACATCTTCTATCTTTCTATGGAGCTTAGTATTGTGATATTTTTTTCTTTTCTTTCCAATCATTGGGATTAGTTTCCCTATCAGCTGGGATAGTTAGAACAGTAGGAAAAAATTTAAAACAGCAGAATATAAGCCTACAATCTAGAATCATATACCACAATGTGAAAATTAATTCCAACAATTTTTGTCTATTTACATAACAAGGACGAGGTTGGATCAACCTGATCTCATAAGTGTTGTTAAAAGCAGTTAGTCATCTGGCATTTTAGTGCATTATCATTTATTATTTCTTCAATCTTCAGTATCTAAGGAAGGTTTTAAAAGTGTTTTAGCACCTCCGGCAGAGAAACTATTGCTGCCCCGCCTACATTGCCTCACTCATGCCATTTCAGCCTGACATCCAAATACCAGAATATACTTTTTTTTTGCCTATGGGTATTCCCTGGACACTGCTTTTCCCACCCTCATGCCAGATCGGAACAACCAGGAAACTCATGACAACCAGGAGCAGGCCTCAACTACCAATTACCTTTCCAGGGTGGCATATATCTGAGGAATATATCAACAGTCCCCAGTGGGATAAAAACTACTTGCCTGTGGCAGTGCTTGGCTTGGTAATGCACCCTTTACTGTCTGCCTTCACTATCCCATATCACTGCCCTGCTCCCTTCTCAGTGTCCCCTTCACTGCCCAAACAATTTGTACTTGATGCCTTGTTTCAGGGGCTGCACCTAAAGGGATTCAAAATAAAACAAAATCAAATTATTCTCAACACTCTGGGGAAACGTCATCCAGTCCCCATAAGATGAATCAGCCTCATGTATATTTTCTAGGGAGAAACCAAGTGAATAGATGCTGCTTCTGATAAAGCTGCAGTGACTAAAGGAGAAAACAATAATTGCAGTAGCACTTCATATTTCTTTTTCCTCACAGCCTGTCTGGCTTATTTAATCAGGGCCGTTTGGGCACAAGGACATAGAAAAGCCCCACGCTGAAAATTAAGATGACCAAGCACCCAGAAATTAAGACTGTGGATATCCCACCATTGTCATTGTCATCGGCCATGCTCACTTACTGATCAGCTTCGCTACTTCATTTATTCTTTTGCCATTTAAGATGCCAGTGAATTATGAAAAGATTATATCTTTTCCCCAACTATTATGATGATGCTATTTCTGTTTTTCTGGCTATAGAGAACTAAAATAAAAATTAAATGCAAATTAGTGCCAATTTAACTTACTTTTTAGAGTCTCAAGCAGTGAACTGTGAAACGGTTGTGATAAAAGTTTATTTATTCTTTCTGACTCATGGCATCAAATTACTGTTTTGGGGGGATAAATATGTTATCTTTCCAAATACAGTCTTGCAGCTGATTTTAATAGACTTTACACAAAGGGTACTGGCTTCTAAAAATATGGGTGTTTATGTGTCTGTAGACTGTATTTCTATTGTTAGCCTCTAAGCTATTTCATTACTTACCACCTTCTCCACATTACAGGCCATTTCACGGTACCATAAAGAGTAGTTATTTTCTGTGGAGAGTTACTTTCCTTTTGGGTTTGAATTACAAATTAGGTTTAGGCAAATAAAAAGAAACAGAATGTTAGCTTACTGAGAGAAACAATTAATAACCTATTTCCATTGCTCTTGGCAAAACACAAACAAGCTCTGATTTAAGAAAGCATTATTTAGTTTAAAAAATTGTAAGGATGGTAAATTGATGTTTCCATTTCTTTTTTGTTATCTGAAGTCCTCATTGGTCAAAGATAGAAACCACATCATTTCTACAAAAGAATGCAATGAACTTTGAATGCAAGTGCTAAAGACATCCAAGGAAGTTTAAAGGCATTTAGCCACTCTGTTGTCCTCTCAATATTTTTATATACTCGGTAAAATAAAGGAAGCAAAGCATAGAGTCTAGGGTAAAACCAGAAAACATTATAATAATAAGGTGAAGACACAAAGATTCACTGTCACAGACAACCTCACACTGCTTAATTTAAGTTTAAGGGATTACTTCAAAGCATAGCCTATGGAAATTTAATGATAAGCTATGGTTCATCTGAACTTGTCGGTTGGCCCCAAGCTGCGATAATCAACTTTTCAATGTCAGACTCATTTACTCCTCGAAGAATCCTGAAATAGCCATTCTCTCCCCATGAGTTTCCCCAGGAATTGGCAACAATCTGAATAAAAACAAAAAAAAAGAAAAAGATGAATATCACACTTTGATATTTTTTACTTATTATGATATTTTAGACTTATTATGAATTATAATTATTAAGAACCTAAATACTTTCTAAATAAGAATAAAGGTTACATCATTCATCAGTTAGATTAATATGCATGCATATTTATGTTACCAATAGCCAGAATTGGTGTAATACCTCTGAGTCCCCCAGAGGACAACAGTAACATATGCATGAGACCTTGAAATGCCACATCAGAAGACACGCAAGCTTAAGTTTGTGTCTATGATATGACTGGCCCAATGCTAGACACTAGAAGAACAAAGACAAATGCATTATCCTGTGTTCAAGGAGCTTATGGTCTAATGAAGTACAGCCAATATAAGACAAGGTAGAAATATGCAAAAGGTGCAACTGAGGTCAACAGAGGGGCATCTCATTTACTTGAATGGTTCAGAAAAATTGTCATGGGGGAAGCACCACATGAGATTCATATTAAAGCCTGAGCATAAATTAACCAGATTAAAAAGGAAGAGAGGAGATTCAGATAAAAGAAAAAAAGAGCATAAACACAAAATCATGAGGCAGCATGAAACAGTGAAACAAAGCAATAAAATTGTTATAAAATTAGGTCATAAAACAGAAGCAAGTTGGTAGGTTACCCATCAGTTAAATTAATATACGTGTATTTATATGCTTGGAACAGGAGGTAAGGACATCTATACTGAGAAAATAATGGTGAAAATGATAGCAAGTTATTGAGTTGCTTCCAGCAGGAGAGAAAGATGAACAAATTTATATTTTGATTACATTTTTGCATGAAATGAGATGAATGAATTGAAGAAGGTAGATACAAGAGGCAGGGAGACTAGCTAGTAAATTTGTCATAATCAAGATGAGTGACTTGTGGAAGTGCAGGGAAAATAGAGAGAGAAATAGAGAACATATATAAGAAATAGTCAGAAAGTAGAATTAATAGGAATTAGAACTTTTGTTTTATTTTTATTTTTTAAAAAATAATGATGGTTAGAGAGTTGAGATAGGTCTAGAACATTTCCTTAGTTTAGAGCTTGAGGAAATAAGTGTACAGGGAAGAAAAAACATTAATGCAGTGTATAGAAAATATCATGAAAGCCAAAAGGGCATACGGAAAGGAATTATCTGACTATAACTAAATGTGACAGAAAAACTCAGTAGGATAATTACTGAAATTATTCATAGGATTTGCCTCACGTTCACTCTATACTTGGCCTAAGATGAAAAGTTTTCTCAGATGTGATCTACATTGGTATTCTCAAGGTATAGAATGTTACATTCAAGTTTTACTGCTTTCTACCATGTAAGAGAGGGTAGATTCACTCAACATCAAAATCGTCAGCCTTAATGAAGAACTTATTCTCATTTCTTTTAAGATTTGACTCTTTGCCTTCTTATTCTCCAGCTTTATTGAGATATTATTAAAATATAAAATATGTTTAAGATATACAATGTAATTAGATATACATATATATTGCAAAATGATTACCACAATAATGTTAGTTAATACCTGTTTCTTAATGTTCATGATGTGTGTGCATGTGTGTGTGTGTGTGTTGATAACATTTAAGATTTAATCCTTTATCAACTTTCAAGTATATAATGCGGTGTTGATAATAATAGTTACTGTGCTATGCATTAGATTCCCAGATCTGGGTGTTTTTACCCTTTGAACAATATTTTCCCATTTCCCCCAACCCCAAACCCTTGGCAACCACCATTCTCTATTTTTGAGTTCAACTTTCTTAGATTATATATATAAGTGATAACATATATTTGTCTTTATCTGGCTTGTTTCACTTAGCATAATGCCCTCAAAGCCCATCCATGTTGTCACAAAAGACAGAATTTTCTTCTTTATGGCTGAATAATATTTTATTGTACTATGCACGCACACACACACACACACACACACACACACCACATCTTATTAATCCTCTCATCCATTGATGAACACTTAGAGTGTTTCTATATCTTGGCTATTGTGAGTAATGCTGCAATAAACAAGAGAGTGTAAACATTTCTTTAATATTCTTTTTTTATTTCTTTTGAACATATACTCAGAAGTAGGATTTTGCAACATCATGTAGTAGTTCTACTTTTAATTTTTTGAGGAACTTCCATACTGTTTTCCATAATGGCTGCACCAACAGTGTACAAGGATTCCCTCTTCAGCCTCACCAGAACTGTTTTTTTGGCTGTTGTTTTGGTTTGGTTTTTTTTGATAGTAGTCATCCTAACAGGTATGAGATGATATCTCATTGTGATTTTGATTTCTATTTCCCTCGTGGTTAGTGACGTTGAGCACTTTTTCATGTACCTATCGGCCATTTTTATGTGTCTACTTTGGAAATACATCTATTCAAATCCTTTCCCATTTTTCAATCAGATTGGAGGTTTTTTGCTATTGAGTTGTATGAGTTCCTTATATATTTTTAAAATTAACCTTTTTTCAGATAATCGTATTGCAAATATATTGCAAATATATTCTCCTATTACATAGGTTTAATTTTTATTTTGCTGATTGCTTCTTTTGCAGTGCAGAAGCTTTTAAGTTTGATGTAGTGTCACTTTTTGATTTTCCTTTGGCTGCTTCTGCTTTTGGTATCATATATGAAAAGTCTTTGCAAAGACCAATGGCAAAGAGAATTTCTCCTCCTTTTTTTCCTTGGAATCTTATGGTCTTCAGTATTAAAGTGTTTAATTCATTTCAAGTTAATTTTTGTAGGTAGCATAATATAAGGGTCTGATTTTATGCTTTGTATATATGGTTACCCAGTTTTCCCAAAACCATTTACTGAAGAGACTATCTTTTCCCCATGCATCTCCTTGGTTTCTTTGACAATTAGTTGATTGTATGTCAGTGGGTTTATTTCTGGGCTCTCATTCTGTTCCGTTAGTCTATGTATCTATTTTTATGTCAGAATCATGCTGTTTTGATAACTCAAGCTTTATAAAAAAGTTGAAATCAGGAAGTGTGATGCCTCCAGCTTCATTATTCTTTCTCCTGATTGTTTTGGCTACTCAGGGTCTTTTGTGGTTTCATATGAATTTTAGGATTACCTATTTCTATGAAATGTCATTGAAATTTTGCTAAGGATACATTGAATTTATAGATGGGTGTGTGTTGTATAGGTATTTTAACAATAATAATTCTTCTGATCTATAAACAGAGTATCCTTTCATTTATTTGTATCTTCTTCACTTTCTTTCAATTTTTTACAATTTTCAGTATACAGATCTTTCATCTTCTTGGTTAAATTTAGTCCTAAATTTTTTTCATACTACTGTAAATGAAATTTTTGTTTGCTAGTATGTAGAAACACAACTGACTTTTGTATGTTGATTTTGTATCCTGCAACTTTACTGAATTTACTTAATCTAATAGATTTTTGATGGAGTCTTTAAAATTTTTTATATATAAAGTCATATCTGCAAACAGAGACAACTTCACTTCTTCCTTTCCAATCTGGATGCTTTTTATTTCTTTTTCTTGCCTGATTGCTCTGGTTGGGACTTCCAGTATTATATCGAATAGGAGAAGTAAGAATGGACAGTCTCATTTCATTCTTGATCTAAACAAAAAACTTTTAAACTTTCATCATTGAGTATAATGTTTGCTGTGAGTTTGTCATATATGGCATTTATTATGTTGAAGTATGTTCATTATATTTCCAATTTGTTGAGTATTTTTATTGTAAAGGAATGTTATATTTTGTCAAATGCTTTTTTTGTACTTATTAGATGATCATGAATTTTATCTTTTGTTTTATTAGTAAAGCGTATCACATTTATCGATTTGCATTTGTTGAACTATCCTTGCATCCCCGAGATAAATCTCACTTCATCATAATATAATACCCTTTCAATGTACTGTTGAAGTCAGTTTGCTAATATTTCATTGAAAATATTTGCATCTATGTTCATCAGGGATAATCATCTATAGTTTTCTTGTAGTGTCCTTACCTTACTTTACATCAGAGTAGTTCTGGCTTCATAAAATAAGTTAAGGAGTGTTCCCTGCTCTTTGATTTTTTAGAAGAGTATGAGAACTATTGGCATTAATTTTTCTTTATATGTGTGGTAGAATTCACCAGTGAAACCATCTGGTTCTGGGCTTACTTTTATTAGAAGGATTTTGAATGCTGATTCAAGCTCCTTACTTATTAATTTGTTCCAATTTTCTATTTCTTTATGAGTCAGTCTTGGTACATTACTTATACATTTCTAGGAATTTATCTATTTCATCTATGTTATCCAATTTGTTGGGGGAAATAATGGTCGAAGGGTACAAACTTCTAGTTATAAGATGAGTAAGTTTTGAGGATTTAGTATACAACATGGTGATTATAGTTAACAATACTTCTATTGTATGCCTGAAAGATGGTAAGAGAGTATATCTTAAATGTTCTCACCATGCACTCAAAATATGGTAACTATATGAGGCTATGGGAGTGTTAACAAACATTTTGGTAAGCATTTTGCAATATTTATATATAGAGAAATCATCACTTTATACACTTTAAACTTAAACTTACCTAAAACTTAGTCTCCTGTCACACAAATTGCATATGTATTATAAGACAGGAAATGTTTTCTTTTACTTCTCCTAGAAATACTTTATACTTTATCTTCACATATCATGAGAATTAGACCTGTAGCCATTTGTCTAGTTAATTGATCAAATCCTAAAGGATAATAAAACTTCCCTTAGCTCCCCCAAAGGGCCAAAGTGTTAGAGACCAGACAAAATTCTAAATTATAGCTCAGGTTGCCAGGAGTACTGGGACATTATCTCCCTCTCCCTCGGTATTTACATACTAAAAGGTATAAAACCCATCATTTGGAGACATTATCTGGTATGCATCTGGCCCCAGACATATTTATATTCCTCAGGTTTAGGGTAAGAACAAAAGACCCATCCCATTTCAACTTAATGGAATACAAGTTTTTTCACTCCTTCCAGAAAAGAAGGAGTTTGTCTGTCTCACTCCTCCATATAAATGAAGAAAATACATCGTTTTCTGTCTCTCATACATAGAGATTAAATTGTCACCTCTATAGAAAAATTCCATTGACTCTTATCACAGCACCTGCAAGACTAAAGTACGGGGGTCCAATGCTGTGACATTGGCTATTGATTTTGTTGTATCGGTTAAGAACTCTTTTCTTCTGACCCAAGTGTCTTCATATAAGTGGACTAGCATCTTAGACCTTTCACAATTCTTGATGAAACAGTAAAATAGTTTTTAAATATTTCATATTTTAATTAAACCAATATTAAGTTTTATACAAAATGAAAATAATTTTAGTGATGACTGGATTTATAAATTGTTATTCATTTACACATTCAACAAATATTGTTTATATTCCTACTATATACCAGTAATTTTGCACTGCTCTTTGTATACATTGGAAAATAAGACAGATATGATTCTGGTCTGAAATGAATATATAGTTTAGTGGGGAAAAAAAGTCAACCAAAATTTATAATAAAAAAATACAATAAATTTTCAGTCCGAGTCTTATATTTCTACCATTTACATGAAATAATGTATCTAAAAGAGTGACAGTAGAAAGAAATCCTGGCCATATGCCCATGAATTAATGTTTTCTTTGAAAATTTTTGGTAAGTAGTAAGTTCAGAATTGATAGTAACTACAAGAAATGTAGTTTAAAAGGATAGTGTACATAAAGAAGTACAAATTAGTAGTTGATAGTTGGGCACAGGGAGCATGGCAGAGAGAATGCAGTTAGCATTAATATGATGGCTAAGTGGAGGGCCAGGGAAGGGAGGGAGCAATTAGAGGGATCATTTTATGAACTATATAGATGTCTAACCAATGTACTGTATACTTGAAACTAATTTAAATAAATTCATTTTAAAAAATACATATCAGATTTAACTAGCACAGAAAAAAGAAAGGGTAGTGTACCTGTGTTGAACAAATGAGTGTGAGTGTGTATGTGTTTATTACCCATGAGGCTTTAGGATGGAAATGGAGTTGAAGGTAAGAAGATCACAGAACGTTTCCTTTACATTATATTCATATTTACTCAACACAGTCAAATTTACTCAATAAATACTTACTGAGTGCTTTATGATAAGAATTGTTGTGAAATAAATATATTAAAGAAATTTTTGGCTCTAAATGTTACATTATACGATTGGATAACTATTCAAATTAATTTAATAAAAATCCCATATAAAAATTTATTTGTAGATATTCAAATATCTTCTTTCATGTATTATGAATTTAATTCTTGAATATTAATATTAATTATTGGCTACTTCAAGCTTTATTTTAATAAGAAAAATGATATTTAAGAAAGCTGAGTTTAAAAACAAAGAAGCATCATTCTACTTAAAAACATAATGTTGCCATATATCAAGACAGATACAAGGTTAGGACCACATACTTGGGTGACTGATTTTTGTGAGTGACTTGTGGAGAACTCTAATTAACAAGATTCACTCTGGTAAGTACAAGTACTAATATCTGGTGTTTTGTTAGTTATAATAGACCCTCTACTGCATACATTCAAGCTCAAATTTCATGATGAATATCATTCTCTAAACTTTATATTATTTCTGAAAAAAAATGTATAATAATGTAAGGACTTGGGACAATTCATCAAAGTTTACTGTAATCAACTGAATATTTGAGCTAATATGTTGTAATCATTTTCAAACTGTTTCTTACATGTAACTTTCTATTAATATTAAGACTAGACATTGTTTTTTCTCCATAAAGAAACATGTACATGTTATAATTGGCAAAAGCAAAAACAAAACACTTAACCTTTATATATAAATAATTGACACAAATAGTACAAAGGTATCATCCATAGCAAAAATAATGTAAGAACGCAAAATTGATTGACACATATGACAGAAATATAACCATTACTTTAAGTTTAATATTGATAATAATATGAAAAAAAGTTTTCCTGTTGATTCTCATTTTGAAAACAAAATACTGGTTTTTAACAATTTAAAATAAGAGGATTTGAGGAAAATTATTACTATAATATTAATGATTACAATGACTTTTGTGTTGGAGAAAATACTGGCATTGCAAACAATATTATAGTGACTTAGGATGTGACTAAATAATGCAAAGCAGGAGTAGAGACACAGAAGATTCTAAAATATATACTTCATGGTAGAAATTCAAGTAGAGTTACATACCCAAAATTTTTCTTTTCGTCCCTGGGCTCCTCTCAGTGTGCCCCATCTACAAATAGTAATAATAATAAATATTGGTATGGTTAAAAATGTTTGACTTGCATCTTGATAAAATGTAAATTATTTTCAGGATTGTATCTTTTCTATTTTCCTTTGCTCCACCCTCTTTTACTATGCAATTGTCATTATTGCCTGACAGAAATGTGCTTGTATAGTTTTCTTTTTGACTACGACATTATTTACTTGCTCAGAAAATAGTCATTTATATCCAAATGGTTTGAAATCAAACTTATTGCTCAAAGGAGATCCTAGGGCAACTAGGGTATGAAGGTTTTATTTTGTTGTTGTTGTTTTTGTTTTATTTTTTATTCTATTAAAATACAGTTGACATATATTTATTTCAAGTAAAACATATATATTTGATAGATGAATGAATAAGATGTGAGATTTTATATATATATATATGGATGTGTGTATATATATATATATATAATATATATATAATATATATATATATTACCGAGCCATAAAAAAAAAAAAACTTGCCATTTATGACAATATGGATGGACCTAGAGAATATTATGGTAGTGAAATAAACCAGACAGAGAAAGATAAATGCCATAGGATTCCACAAAGGTTTCAAAATACTTAATGATGCCTACCTCTTTTACATCTAACTCTCTGAAACTCTACCTACCCTAAATGGCATAAACCACAAACCTCCAAGACTTGCGATACAAAACATAATGTAAATACAGAAAATTGTTGTAGATAAGAGAATTTATGTAAAAATATTAATATGTATATATTATTTTATAAACTGGCTATGCACCGAATTTGTACCTATAAAAATGAAATCCATATTCCTAGTACTGGCTCATTTTCAATGTAGCATGTAACAATTCATTAAGAACCCAAACCTACAATACCTCATTTTTTCTCTTGACTAAGCCCAGTGAGGTAGATATTACTAATGTGTTTTATTTACTAATGAAATAACAAGATTTGTCCAATATTATAGAGTGAGAAATGTTGAACCAAGACTCCAAATTCCATACTCCTCTTCATATCTTATATTGCTTCTCTTATAGAGTCCACAACTGCTGTATGTCCTGAACAGCATCAGTTTTATGCTGAGAAAACAGTGATGACCACTTTTACATGATTTGTGGATTGTGAGAATATAGTTCTGCCCACATATCACCCCATCGATTCAGCCCAAATCCCATCATCCGAGGTCCTTTAAGCTAAATCATGATGTGCCATTACATAACATTCCTGAAAGAGATACAAATTTGTTCAAATATTTTCAATATGTCAATTTACAGAAAGTTATTTTTCATAGTGCAGAATAGAACAATGTCATCATGGCATGGAGGCATTGCCTAAAAATGATATTCAAGAATATACATTAATGCATTTGGATCTTTTGGCATCAGAGTGAGGGGAAAAAAGTGATTAGGAAGGTAGGAAGCTAAAAAACAATTTTTCTTTCTGTTGTTCCTGATAGGAGCTAGGATTGGCAATTACATTGGTTGTCATTTCTCTTATAGTTCCCTGCTGCACACAAGGGTAGAACAGAACACGTTAAGATTTCAAATATTCTATGTAGATTAATGTATAAATTCAAACTGATTCGATTATTTTCCAAACCATTTTTGCAGTTTTGTAATTGCATTTACACACTTTTAAATTTTCTAAAAAGTCATCACCATTGAAAAAATTTACCAGTCACAATATGTGTCCCTAAACTTCAGCGATCATTATGTACTTTTAGTAGATGATATCTGAAACCTCAAGTCATTCATTTCTACTTACTTATCATGGCTATCAAAACAATTTCAAATAGGCTTTACCACTCAATTTAACTTTATTTCAGATGATCTGGCTACTACTTTAGCTATTTACATAAAATATAAAACATCAGACTGAATCAGGACGGTCAAAGGAACCATTCAACTCCAAAATTATACAGGCAGGAGAGAAACCCCATATCTGAGATCTCACCAGACCTGGTGAGAAGTTGGGGGCAGTCTTGCTTGAGGCGCTAAGGGGACTCCTAAGAAACAACTCCCAATTAAGGAAGAGGTATTCAGACATGGTAAACAACTCCCAATTAAGAAAGAGGTATTCAGACATGGTAAGATCTGTCCAAACTCAGCTCTCACACTGGACTCAGGCAAGTCAAATTTGTTATATTAAAACCTGAAAGACCTATTTTGCTAAAAGCTCTGCATATTCTATAACACACTTTAATAATACTCAAATAGAGGGTAAAACCAAATGTGGATAAAAGTTTCTTCCCCACTTTATAAGATCTTTCAAACTTCTTGGCTTCTAATGCATTGAGGATGGTTCAAAGGAAAACAAATATTATACAGAATATTTATAAAAAAAATTATACCATAAAATAAGAATTGCATTTATTAATAAGACTATTTTAGATACTCTGGAGACTCTCAGAAAAATTGAGACATTGTTTGGGGGCATGAAAATCCACAATTACATATGGAGTTAAGGTTTAGCAAAATAATGACTACACATAATTCTCTTACCAACAGATCAGAGACTAATTCTAAGGAAACAGAATATTTCCTCACAAAGGAGAAGAGGCACTTCAGATTGTAGCTTTATAATTTTTCTTTTTCTAGTACCACAAATAAATTATAAATGAAATAAACTACCTCAGTTTGGAGACACCTAAGTAACATAAACTATCACTTTAATTTTTGTTCGATTGCCTATATTTTTCAAATGTTCCTATGAATTTTGATTATTTAAATAATATTTTTAATGATATAATAGACAGAAATTGATTTTTACCTTGCAAATCTATCAACTCTTTGGAGTTGCTGTAAAGTTTTTTCAAGAAGTGTTGCTATTTATTATAACTTTAAGATGCATTGTGTAAAATACGAGTCATTTTTAACCCAGAGAGAATACCAGAATTCAAATTATTATAAAAAAAATCTCAAAATGGGCAGGAAAAAAAGTCTTTAAATAGATGAGGGAGGAAAAGTAAAGCAAGGCTGCTGAGTTTGATAGCTTCAGAAACTAGGATGCTTGCGAAAGAAAATTATTATTATTTTTTTTTAAAAAAAGGACATTAACCTTTATGCAAAATTCATATGGAAAAACATATCACATTCACCGCAGGAGCTATTGTGTAGTTCCCCTACATTATAGCCTCTGTGTCAAATGACAAGCAAGATTCATCCATCACAGGTTCTTACACATGTACTGCGACCTTCAGTTATCTTTTCTCTCCTCTATCTTCTCTAGACAGTTCTTGAGATGGTAATCAAATATCTCATAGAGTCGCAATGGGGTGTTGTAGAAAAATAGACTTGTGGGTTGTTTTCTAAATATATCATGTGCTGAAAGACTGAGAGAAATCACTTTGCCCTAGGTGATTTCCCATTAATACTATAGCAAATTCATGTAATTAAAAACTTTCTCCACACTGAAATGAAGGTTAACTGGTACAAAGCAAGAAGACTACTTATTCATTTACATTCATTTTATTATTATTCATTTATAGGAGAGAGCTCTTCTGACCTTTGAAGGGCATTTTTCTCTAAGATACATATGTTTCTGAATTGTGGTACTGCACTTTTCCATGACATTATACCAATAGGCTGAAAATTCTTGATATATGTATATATTTTCACAAATGTCTTCCTGTAAGTCAACAGCTGTCTTTGAGGACATGGGAATCTTCATTACATTCATATTTTCTCTAAACATAACTACACTCTTCTTTACTTCATTTGTACTTCTTCATTTTAAGGACTATTCACAAGCATTTGTTTAAACAGACCAAAACTCTAACCTCAGATCGTCTCCTTGACCTTGCTACTCTAAAACAGGTTGTACAAAAGGTTCACAGGTTTGAGAGATCTTAATAATGGCTTTTCTTGCCTCAAGTGATTCTACTTCATATGAAGATTATACTGTTCTTTAAAATTTTTTCTACCTCATTAAATTATTTCAATTATTTGTTAAGACCCACTAATGTTTATTTTCTCTCAAAATTTAGTTACATCTTGGGAAATGCTGGTACTGAAAAAATCTGGGCAGGTCCTAGCTCATGGACTATATTTCCTGAGGATGCCTGAGATGCCTACATTGAGTCAATTCTCACCTCAAGCAAATGATCATTTAATCTCTTCCTTCTGGATTCATCTTATATTCTCCTTTTAGGTAGCTCTAGAAACACTACTCTTTTGCATAATATGAAAATTCTTAGTGGAGAGACCATAAATTCTGCAGAGTAAAGCATGAAAACCCATTAAGGTATGATGTAAATTTTGCATTGCTAAGGTTATGACTGTCTTTATGCATGTTCCCTTTAAAAAGAATGTTATTCTTCATGATAACTGTGCTAAACAATATTAGATTTCTTTAAATCCTATTTTAAGGTATATCTAGATAACAAAATTATTGGAATTGAATAAATACTATATATGAGATTTTAAGTTACAATTTTTTATTCCCTTGGTTTTGATTTTGCCATTGAGGTTCATATATCTAGTAATGATCATAGATAACATGGAAATAAAAGAGAGTTAAAATAAAACTTTTTTAAGGTAATATTTATATTCCCATAAATAATCCTTTTAAAAGGAAAGCATAGAATCTCTGTGTACTTCGTCCGTTTATTTCTGCCTTTTCCAGCAAATACCGTTTTAGTACGGAGAACATATGTCTTTTGTCTTCAAGATACTGGCAATCCAATGAGAGTGTAGAATTTTAGTCACAATAAATAAGTGCAAAGTCACAAGAGAACCAAGAAAACCTCATCTTGGCCTTTTCTAAGAGCAGCAGTACTCCAACGTGACTGGAGAATAACAATGGGAATGGCAAGAAATAAAATCGGAAAAGCGGTTTTGGCACAGGCTGTCAAGAGTATTCGTGGTTACCCAGCATGGCATTTACAAAATTGGTAATAGAGAATCATCTGAATATAGGATGTGACAGGATCCAGACAGTCTTTCAAAGGGACAATTCTGGCATTAGCATGAGGGATAAGTTCCAGGGGGAGGAAGTTGAAAGAATGAGATAAATGCTGTAGTTAAAGCAAGAAATAATAAAATCTTGAATAAGAATGTAAGACCCACAAAGCAAATAGTTTATTCTTTTTTAATAACTGTGTCTCCAACACGTAGAATAGAGACTATCACATAGTCGACCCTATGTAGATATTTTTGAGCAAGTGAGTTGAAGTACACTGGCAGTGGAAATGAACAGGAGGGCACAGGTTTGAGATCTATTTTGGAGATAAAGTAATGGAATTTCTTGGCCAACTTATATTGACGGAAAAGGAGAAGAAAGAGTCAAGGTTAACCCTGGGATTCCAAGGTTGAGTAAGTAGATACTTCAACTGTGGCATTACTTGAGGTGTACTTCACATTACACAGAGATGTGTTCCCAGTGATCAGGTTGATTTCTCATTGCCTAAAACTGTAATTATAGAGTTGTTTCCTCTTCTTTGAGTTCCCTCTACTGATAGTGGTTCTGCATATTAACCTTTAAATTCATGGCTTTTCAGGATTTCTGACAGTTAAAATACTATAAGAATTAAGGAAAGCTGATTATTAAAAGAAATTGTGAAAGAGCTTTTCTGCAGAGTGAAGAATTCTTCTGTGATGAGAATAATTATTTCCTAACTCACATTTCAAGATCACATTTGCTTAGAAATCAAGTTCTTTAAAGCAGCAGGTCTCGCATCCATCTAAGAATCTAGAGTTATAAGCACACACATACAAATGTTTTATTTTATACTTGGTAGCTGTATTATGCTGTAGCAGAATCATCTAGACCAAAAAGTTGCAATGCTTCTCTGATGAGTGGTTCCTTATGGGGTCCCAGCATATGCTCAGTAGCCTGACAACAGGAATTCAAACTCATGTTTTCTGAGAAGATCAATTCTCTATTAGTGAATATAGATCCAGACAAATAAAAACAAAGTTTCTAAACAGTGGACATGTAAAAAAAAATTATATAGTACAGCCTACTAGAACAGGTGATTTTGGAAGAAAACAAGGAACAAATACATTTAAAAAAAAAGAAGAAGAACCCGATGCAGAACTCCAAACTTTCTTATTAAGGAAATGAAAGCTAGATAGGATACGAGTATAAAAAAATCACCACATAAGCCTCAAGTCAACAACAATGATATGACTACTCTGGACATAGGATATTGCTTTTAAAGGTGAGACTGCAGATAGGCTGTCAGCTCCCTTTACACAAGATTTGAAAGATAACTATAGTAAGAATAAGGCAGGGATGTGCAGGCTTTTGTTGCTTACAAATGTTCTACCAGAGACACTTAATAACTTCACTCAAAATAAGTCAAAATAAGAAACATTCGAGTCTAGTGACTGTGGAAGTATTGAATGTGATAGAGAGCTATCAGAAGGTATTAATTAATGCTAGATCAAAGATGACTGAAAATAGACTGCATAGGAAAGCACAATAAAATGAGAGCACTCCCCACACATCCTTCTTCATTTTCAACTGTAACAAAATGTAAATCAAGCCAGGTTCACTAAATTTAAGATCAGATACTTTTATTGATATATTCTACAAAGGAGCTTTCAATTTTACTATAGATTGGAGAAGCACATGGAGATTTCTAATAGATATTTTTCATTTGGAAATGTTAGAGATAATTGTGTACTCCTACTATTAATCATTTAACCAATACTATTTATTGAGTTGCTGACATATCACTTAACCAACACTATCTTACTATTTCAGGAACAAAAACATTGTAAGTATATCACATGTAATCTGACCAATAAAAAGGAGGTTAGAAGACATTGTCAACAAGATTGTGCCCAGTTTATGCTCTGGTCAGAATGCTCTGTTGTGGAACTGAGAGAACTATCTCTCTGCATTTATTATATCAACAGAATATACATTAAGATGTCCACAACCATGTGAAATGTGTGGGGGAGAGAGAGTGCAAGGCTAAAACCAGCCATCATCATCAGTGATAGTTAACTAGAGTAATATCTTATGAAGATATACTTTAAAGAAAAACTTCAGTTTTTGATGTTAGAAACAGAAATGACTTATCTTTTCATAAAATTTTAGCACTGGAAGGAGACTGAGAGATTATAGTATACTCCGGGGGTTGTCCAACTATGACTCACAGGCTAAATCTGGCCCACTGCCTGTTTTTGTAAATAAAGTTTTATGGAACAGTCAAGCTCATTCATTTACATATTGGCATGGTTGCTAATGGCAGAGTTGAGTAGTCAAGACCCTATTGACTCCTGCCCCGCCCCCACCCCCAAATTAATCCAACTCTTCCAATTTCTTGGCTTCATAGATAAGGCAATTGAGGCCCAAAGAGGTTAAGTAACATTTCAAAATTATATGGTAAGTGGCTTAATTGGTGCTTGTATTAAGGAGCAATTAATAACATAAGTGATCAAAAGTAGGACTAGGAGAAGGCAAAAATGGGTGGAATCATTTTCAACTGTAATGAGGGAAGACAGGATGGGCCTTAAATAATTTATAGGAAATAAGGACCTATCTGAGAAAAGAGCATGAAATAATGCCAGGAGCTACCCTTCAGGCATCCATAGAGAAATCATGAAAGGTTTGGAAAAAGGAGGATTGTAGGCAGCCATAGAAAATAAAGCAGGTGATGGTGAACAAGATGAACTAAAATGGAAAAGTGTGGGTGTTGGAGGCAGGAAGAACAGTTTGGCCATTATAACAATATTCCAATCAGGGTTCCATTCATCATATCTAACCATCTCATTTGTATCAAGAAATGTAATGAACATAATTATTATAATCATGGAGATAGAAAAGAATAATATTTAATGCTTTTATTTTGAGGATCAAAATAAATCAAAGTTGTCATTTAACATCACAAGTAATACTCATTCATCATCTGCAAAATTCATTATTCTGCAACCTTTTTCTTTTTATTGTAACATACACTTGACCTGATCTTCTCTTTGGTCTTATTGAAGTAGTCAGTAATATCCTACATATTTCCATTTAGAGAAAACATTGTAAATTGCCATAGCAATACATGCCTTTTAACAAAATCTCCCAGTTCGTTTATTCATTAGAATTGTCATATATATCATACTCCTAGAGCATAGGATACAATTCTGATCCTAGATTCTAAAATGGTAAGCTTGTTACCATTATATGCTTCCTAAAAATGTACAATGATTATATGCTTTCTAAAAATGTACGAAGTGCTCTCTTTCAAGGGACAATCAATCCACACTCTGACAGAAAAAAGTCAGAAGCCACTATATTTCCTACTCCTGATGTTCCCCCCGCCCAACCACACATCTCTGGAAATTCACAAACATACAATTTATCTAACTTCTATGTGAATTCTATTATATTTGGAATTTTGATAGGCACTTACTGGAAAAGGCACTAGATTATAAAACAACCCCCCTCCCCAAAAGAACTTATTAAACTAATTTGGAAGGTAGCACTGTACCTTAATAAAATTCCATTACACAGGCCCCCAAAATCTGAAGTACCCATGGACATTAAAACACATCTCAGCAAGAAAGTGTACTTTTCCAATAACTGGAAGCAATTCTCAGCCTTAGTGTAACCCATTGCCCCATTCTCTTTTAATTTAAGGAATTTGTCTATAATCCCTGTCCTCAACTGAACCATTTGTTCACGTACCACATCTTTCCTTGATATTTACCAACTAGGAAATTATTATTTCCACCCACATTGATTTCACACAATCTAGCAGAATTAAAGTGTATGTGACCAAATTCCTACTACTTATAGAGCTTTCTTGGTACAAATAGAATTATCTAAGGTCATGAAAACTGTATCGCATTTACCAAAGAAATGAATCACTTCTCCCACAGTCACATTTCTCTTCCCCTTCTCATCCTTATTCATCTACTTGTATTCTAAGAGTAAGCTGAATCAATTTTTTTAATGATAATAAATTGAAAAAATAAGTGTAAAATATATTATATCATAGATAAGTACTTATTCATGACATAATTAGAATCTGCTACAAATTATACTTTTAAAAAATATTTCTGAAAATAGATTTAGAGTAATAAAAAAGTTAAAGTATGAATTTTTAAAAATTAAAATGTAAAGTGAGTAGCCTACTAGGTGGCAGACACACTGTCTCATTAAATCTTCACAACAAGACACTGAGAAAAATTTATTATCCCAATATAATAGATAACTGAAATATAGAGAGATTAAATAGCTTGCCTGAGATCACACAGGAAGAAGGGCAGAACCAGCATTTGAACCTAAGCTTGACTCCAAAACCCATGTCCCTTATGCACCACAATGTTGTCTCCAGAATAAAGATTAACCTTGAACTACCTTGAAACAAACAAACAAACAAACAAAAGATCTTAGAGAACTTGTGTGTGTGTGTATGCATGTATACATATGCATGTTTTATAAGCTACACTTTTCTGAATGTCAAGAAGGCTAAGAATTATTTTTAAAACAACACTTCTACCGTGCCTTTATCTAAAGAAAAATAAAGCTTATCTTTTTTGCTAAAGTTATTCTATTTTGTAAAAGGCCAGTTTGTAGTAATGGCAGTTACAGAGTAGAACGGACCTGGTCAGTGTTTCAGATGACGAATCAATGAAAGACCAATGTTAAACAAGAGAAAATAAATGGACCACAAACTGTCCTGTCAATGTGATTCAGTACTGACAGACAAGAAAACACAATTCAATCAGCGCTGAAAATAAAAGAAAAGTAAAACCCATTTATCAGCTTCACTGTTCTCAGGTCCCTCTCCACCTCCTCTCTTCTGTCAATAAGTTCACCTCAAAGGATCCCAAGAGTCTGTGGAGCCTCCCAGTGGCTTCTCTGGATGATTGATTAATAGCTTTCCATAAGTGTATTAAATCAGTGGGTCTTGTTTTATTTATTAATGCTATCCATGTTATTTATCTCAGTATCTTCAGCACCTAGCAATCATTTCTCAATAAAATTTGTTGAACATTTGAGTTGAGAATCAATTTGGGGAGCATCTACATTAACTAAATAATTGTATTTTTTCACTTTCCAATTAAGGTTCAAATATTTTTCAGTCATTCAGTATAAAAGCCAAGGAATTATTTTAGCCTTTGTATAATCTTAACTAGTTCTTTTTAAATGTTGATTAAGTTTAATACATATCTAGTATGAAAACATGAATCTCAAGTATACTCACACAAGAGAAATTAAATTTGACAGGACTCAAGATAGAGATAAAAGTTCTAATATAATTTGCACCCACAATTATAACAGGTATAAATGCAAAGATTCAGCAAGAAGAATCAACTTGTTTATTCTTTTTCTACAGACTTTGATATCACCAAATCCAAAAGGCATTTTTCAAAAACAGTATCTGTTTTATATGACCTCATTAGCAACATTTCACACTGCTAACCATTCCTGCCTTCTTCGAACCCTCTCTCCTATGTCTGTGTAACACCAAGCCTAGTTCTCCTTCTCTGACTACTTCTCAGTTTCCTTTATGATTCTCTCCTTCTCCATTTGACTTTTAAATGTAGGGGTTTTTCAGGTTTTGATCTGTAATCCTTTCCACTTCTATGGCTTTAGCTACCATCCAAATGCTGATCGTTTTCAATGGTTTCTCTTTGGACTCATAAAATTCTATAGTTTCACTCCAGAAATATATATAATTAGTTATTTGACATTTCCACTGAGATGTCTATAGAAATCTCAGACTCAATATATCTAAATTAAACTCTTGGTTCTCCTACCTCCATCTGAATCTTTCCTACTGTTCAGTAAATGGAATATCTATGCAACCTGTTGTTCATGAAAAATACCTGGGACTTACCCTTGACATCTTCCTCTCCAATCACTATCCCATCCTCTCGTCCAACAAATTACCAAATGCTGTCAATTCTACCAGAAAATATTCATATTCAAAACTTATTCATATTCAAAACTATCAACCTAGTCCAACTATTAATATTATTTGATCAGGGCTTCTGACATTAATTTCCTAATTGTTCTTCCTGTTCCACCTTCAACCCCATAAATTCATTCTCTAAAAACCACATATAGCAATCTTTATTAAATATGCAAAATATGTAATTTTCCTGCTGAAAGTCCTTGAAAATTATTTCCCTAAATCTTGAGATGAAATTCAAAATCCTAATCATAGCAAGGCCCTGCAAGCTTTGTCCTACGCCTACTTTCTTTCTTTCTTTTCAACTACATTTTTCATGTTTGTTCCTCCTAATCCCTTCCTAGTAACCCACAGATAGTACCTAAAATAGTGAAACATAACATTTAGGGCAACATATCCTTCTAAGGAATGCGTGATAATTTACTATGGAACAGTAATATTTGTTCAGTAGTGACAATACTGATTGGCACAGCACCATGGTCCATCTCAGTGCAGTAGAGCTTAAGGAGAAGTATCAATATAGCATGACAATGGAACTAGGAGTTGTACACATCAACATGAACCTTACTTCATAATGTAGTCTGGAGATTATACGGGAGATCAAGGAGATAATGAGTGAGGCTAAGAGCAATCTACAGCTCTATCTGTTGGCAATCACACAGAGTCGGGATAGATTTCTTCTTGTTCATGGAGGAATTAAAAGAGAAAGGCACTTTTTAATTTGGTTTTTGGTTTCTCTAGTAAGTTGCTAATAGTTGATTTGCTTTTTTAATTTATCCTAAAATACTTATCATTTTTAAGGGAGCTTTTGAAAAACAAGAATATTTATGCTTCAGAAAATCAATACATCTGTTATTACAATAAAAGTAAACACTACAAATATTTTAATATTATCTAATTTAATATTATCAAAGTCAAAAAGGAGACAAAAATGTTAGTATATTCCAACGTAAAATGAATAATTTTACATATTGCATTTTTATCCCTTCTACACTCTCACATAACAACTTTTTTAAAAAATAGCACACACATACAGTAATCTCTGTGTATATTACACAAGTATAAGCATAAATTAGACAAATACTGCCCATAACTTTTGAGCTAAAACATCGCAATTTGTTGTTAAATACTTTTTTGCTATATATCCTTAAATAATATTTTAAACTGTATCAAGAGTAAGAGTATGGTGTTGAGTTCATATATATGAAGCACTTAAAACAGAACTAAGTAATTTAAACACTATACAGATAAGTTGCAACAACTGTTACTACTTTTATCACCATCATTGTACTATATTATTATGACAACCTTGATAAGTTAATTTTCTGGAAAACTAACTTAAAGAGCTAAAGTCAAACTATGACTATAAAGTAAATTAATAAAGATATAAAATAATTATTACCCTCAAATAGCTTTAAGGTCAGATAGTGTAAAAAAAAAGCTACCTTATAAATAGACTATTTTCTGTATCTATCAACATACCAAAATCAATTTCCTTTAAATTTTTTATTAATTTTTATTATTACTTGATATTATCTTTTTTTACACAAAAAGGTTCGTTTTATTTTCATTTCACTAAAAAATTTTAAATCTATATTCTGTCCAGGTTTCCCCCAGTGAAAATCAAGGAATGGTGTTTAATTAGGTATCTTCAGTTGCCACCCAAGAAACTCTTCCAATTGTACTTCTGACAAATAAAAGATATCTTATATTACCTATTTTTCTCTAAAAGTACTATATAGTCTCTTTACCCACTTTTAAGTATGTGACAGCATTTAAAGTATCCACATAGCATCATTGAAGCTAAAATTTTCAATTAAATTCAAACTTTGAAAGATAGCAAATCACAGAATGTAATTTTATACTCTATTCCTCAGTAAAATTTATTCTAAAGTCAATTACCAATAGCAAAGGTGGCTTTGTTTGAGAAATCTTGAAATAAAATTGCACAGTTATTTTATAATGTATAAATTTAAAATCTTTGAAAGTATTAGAAAAGAAACAGTGAGTCAATGTTTAAGAAATATTTAAATGATATCACTTGTTTATTATACCCATGATGGTTTTATTTTTCATATAATCAGTTCAAATTTTTTAGATCAGAAGTTTAGCTTTTATTCACAAGGAAGGAATCTGATTAACACTTATAATTTGAGAATGTCATTTAAAATTATTAGCCTATTTTAAATGTTATAGATTTGGGAAAAAATATAACACATTTTAAAGTTGTCGAAGTATATTTATATATATACATAATTACAAATATAGCCCACGATTTCCACTTTTGATATTATTACTAATAGTTAACATTTATTGAATGTTCTCATATATCAGGCACACTACTGTCTGCATGATCTCATTTATTCCTTACGAACACTCTTTTATCCCCAGCTTACAAAAGGCTAGACACAGCTAACTAAATGGCAGCAATAGGTTTTGATAGAAATGTATCTGACTTCGACATGCCTACCCTCAGCATTGTATTGTGTCCCAGTGGTTTATCAAATGAGATTAGTAATGAAGTGGCTTGAGCCAAGTATTGATTCTGCAACTAACCAGCATGTAACCTCTGGAAAATCTCTATCATCATGTTTTCTTTTAGGTTATTGGGTAGATAAAATTCATGGTTCTTTATAAATTTAGGTGGATAAAATATTTTAAGCTTGAAAAGTAGTAAAATTTTTAATCCATTGAATCAAATGATCATTTTAAGATCTATATTTAATATCATTTACTATTGAAATACTTGAAGCTGGTAACAAAAGTGAAATAAAATAGTTTAGCAGCCAGAGCTTCAATTTCAAAAGTTGTATTTCAGAATGTTATAAAGATCTTAGAGTATAGAGAAGAAAAAAATGTATTACAAAATAAAATTCTTGAAAAAACATTTCTCTAAAAAGAAAAACAAAATAAATTCAGAGTACTTAATAGTAGCCTTTAAAAAGTAAAAAAACTTTATGTTATCTTTTTTTATAGCTAAAACATACTAGTCAAATTTAAGTAAGTATCATTGGGAAAATAAACAGGAAAACAATTGGATAAATATTGAATATATGAGAGCAATGAAGCAATGCGAACACCATCTGGTATTAAATTAAGTTGTAGAAATTGAATAACAGATATGAATATTTTCAACAGGACACCTCAGAATAAATATAGAGATAATGGTAATATATAATTATATTATAATAATATAATGATGAAATCGTTATAGAGATAATGATGGGATCATGATAAATATATATAAGAATTTAATAAGCAACAAAAAAAATGCATTTTAAAGAGTACAGAAGGAATGAATTATTCATTGTGTGACCCTGGTTCTTTTACTCAGATTTTGGAGGAAACATTAGATCATCACCACACATTATTCACCCAAATGTCTTTCAGGTAGAATTTTGAATGAATTATTTTAAAAATAGAACTTTAGAATTCTTAAAAGTTTAAAATTAAAAGTTAAAGTATTGTCCAGGTCAAATTAGAAATTAAAAGTTAAAAGTATTATCCAGGTCAAAAATCATTACAAGTAAATTTATAAAAGCCAACAATAAGCTAGGATTTAGTAAATATAAAAAGCATGAATGTTTCCAATGTATTATGAGCTCATACATGTCAAGATTCTAAAAACTAAGACTATTAGAAAAATGAAGAAAGAGTTCACAGTGGAGGAAGAATTGCAAAGGAATAATAAATATATTCACCTTTTTCTAGGTTCATTTCCTACTATACTCTTCACTTGTACCATTTCTAATGAATCCACACTCTTAGGCAAGGTTTCCCTCCTCTGCTTGCATCCACTTTCATCTGATCTATTTCAAAACCAATGACTTACATTATACATTTAAATAAACAAATGGATATATATTATATATATATAATATATATCCATTTATAACACACACACACACACACACACAGACATACACATACACACACAGATTTTAAACACTTTAGGTCCAGGCAAGTGTATGCATGTATTGCCCAGAGCTCAGATCTGTCAGTGTGTCAGGGAAAGGAAGATTCCTTTTTCATTTTGAAAGTTCTTAAGTTTCTGCTACTTGTCTTGTAGCAGTTACTGAATAACTGATATAGTTTATTGAAATCCTATTTCTTTTTTTTATGACAGTTTCTGATCTAAGATTTGTCTTATCTCAAAGTTAAATGTCTCGGAAACAGGATGCTGAACTGAACTGCTTCCAAATGTGAAAGACTTTATTTGGTCTGTATTGGGAACATTGTTTCACAGGAAATGGGGTAGAGAGGTGTTACATTGACACATCTTGGAACTTTCACTATACACCAAACAATGTTGCTGCAAAGGCATGTAAGTTAATATAGAGATAATGATGGAATGTGAAGCAGACTCAGAAATAGCAAAGCAGTCAGTCAGGCTAGGCTCCAAGATAAGTAAATAGAAGAATGCCTTTCTGACTTGATCACCTCTTAGTCTCATTTTTCACTAGATTCTTCCTTGCTCTATACTCAACCCATATTAGGTTCTTCCAATTTCTTAAATATATCATATTCTCTCTCACTGTAAGATTGTGCATTTGCTGTGCACTTTTTCTGGAATATCCTCTTATCGTTCCATATACCTTTTATAATTTCTACTTGCTCTTCTAAACTCCATAGCA
Organism: Pteropus medius; assembly: GCF_902729225.1. Taxonomy (NCBI): domain Eukaryota; kingdom Metazoa; phylum Chordata; class Mammalia; order Chiroptera; family Pteropodidae; genus Pteropus; species Pteropus medius. Next base: position 30,394,904 of record NW_024354500.1, read on the forward strand.
GGTGCCACCCCTTCCCAGAGTTCTCTCTGGCCCCAGAATTAGAGTTCTATGCCTTCCTATATAATGTACATCCTCACTACTCATTATAAATTCTGATACTATTTCTATCTCCACACTTAAGACATTGTGTATTAGCATCTGTATACTCCTCTATCTTTCTCTCCCTCTCCCTCTCCCTCTCCTTGAATGAATTTGATTGAAAACAGAAACAAAATATTATTGATATTTGTATTCTTAATGCCTAGCACATGTTATATACTTGAAAATTTTCTTTTTAACAATTTAAGTAAAAGTCTTTATGTACAGATTAAAGATATATGGTCAAAGCAAGTGAGAATAAAATTTCAGATGGGAAAAAAAAGGATGTACTTATTCTTACCCTAAGAACATTTTTATTAAAAGAGAAAATATAATATTTGCTTGTGAAAATCTATTTGGTAAACAGACATTGAGTGGCTCTTGACATTGGACCATCCTTGTACATTTATATAAAAATGTAGCATTGGTAGAATATTAGCTTTGAAGTCAGAAGGACATGAAAGTTTTCTAAAACATTCTCAGTTTTCTATTTCTGGTAAACTGGAATAATAATTTCATCTTACAAGGATTTTAAGTATCAGAACTGTGTGATAGTACCACCTCAGTGACTGTAGAGCAGTGATTCTCAAAATCTCTCAATGAAGATTCTCTAAAAACAGAACACATAATCGCAGAGGGCCTGGGAGATGTAGACCAACTCAGCTCTCCACACACTCAAATTCTGAGTCTTTTTTTTCCTTTAAATATATGTAAATTTGGAATTTTACTCCAATATTTAGCTCTATTTGATCTGATATTAAAATGTCCCTGCCAAATCTTTTACATTTACCAGCCATCTTTGAAATTGGGTAGAGCTATGTGAACGAGTTCTAGCCAAAGGAATGTGAATAGAATGATAAGGATCATTTCTGAGTCAGGGCTTTAAAAGAAGTAAATTTAAGAAGTCCTCTTCATGTTCTTCTTCATTTTCAATAGACTAAATGAGTCACAACATGTGGCTCTAAGAGATGGCAGAGCAACAAGGTAGAAAGAGCCTGCAGTCCCTGAAACCATGTGGAAGAAAGCTACCCCAAAACTAGGACCATCCATCTTGAACTATTATGTGAACAAGAAATAAACTTCTAATAATACTATTAAACATCTAATGAACTATTAAAGATTTTAAATCTATCTGTTGCAGCAGCTACCATTATTCAAGTCCATATTCCCTCCACCCCCCAAAGGAGAAAGAACTAAGCATTTTGCAGTTGAAAGATATCCTAACACCCAAATTAAATGTTTTTATATTGTCTATACTAATTATCACACATGCATTTGCATTTTCTAAATAAGTGTAGTTGAAATGTTTATTCAACTGTCTTAGACCTTGCCATGCATTAAAAACCTCTAATTAAAACATCTGCTCAGAATTTATTAATTTGCCTGGGGTTAAACATAACATAGCATGAAAATTTAAGCTTAACATTCAGTTGTTATTCAGAAAGGAAGAGGTAGAAAAAAGATAAATGGAGAAAAACAAGTAGTGGTCCCAATAAAGCTGTCAAATAATTTGTAATGCCACTAAATAATGATTTATGCTCCTGGAATTCTTCCTATTTATGATATGTAGAAAATATGGGGAAAATATGTTAGAAACTTAACTCTGAAGCATTATTTGTATATTCTCCTAGAGAGCAAGTATCTTTAGATAGATAAATGGATATCAAAGGTTTATGACTACAAAGTAGACAGTTAATATTACAACAATTTGGCACTAAGATAGTAAATTATGACTTTTAGTCACTCTATAACACTGTATTTGTAATCTGTAAAACATCACTTCTTTATTACTATTACTTTTTTAATAAATAATGATTAAAAATCTAAAAGGTAAAAAGGTAAATTAGAGAATCATAAAATCACTGAGATCAGAATTATCAGAGCCTCTAGTCCAATGATTTTTCTATTTTTTTCCAAATCCATCAACTTTCTTTTTCATGTCTTATGTTTTCTGTCCTTTAGCAATAATTACATCAATACTTATATCCTAACCCTTTGTTTTTCTGACTCTTCATTGCACCCATGAAAACTGTCAGTAGGATAAACTCGGCTACCCATTGCTCTTTGTGTGCACCCAAGCAGCTGACTGAAACAGCAAAATGCACACACAAAAGGGCAGACTGGTCCCCTTAGTGAGGCATGGTAGTCTCTTTAGGTTCCTCTAGGCAACACATTCTCCTAAACATCTAGAAGAACTTTGCAAACCCTCTCTATTCTCTTCAAATTTCTGATAATGGATCCCTCCCACTAACTCCTCCCTCTACAGATAACCTTATTTTCTACTTTCTAGTGGTAAGATAAAGAAGCAATCTGATAGGATTTTCCTTAATCTATCATTATATTAAATATTAAAACAATTAATCTTATCTCATCGTCTTTGCCTTTTCTCCTGATACAATAGAGTTGCTACTTAGTCTCTCTCTAAGACCAATCTCTTCACATACTCTGGATCCCAACCCTTCCAGCATTACAGCTTTCTCAAAAACCTTACACTGGCAAAAAATAAATAAAACAAACAAACAAATAAACAAACAAACAAAACACCTCGCTGGCCCCTTCTTTTCTTCCTTTGTAGACTCATCACTTTCTAGCCAGCCATTATATATCAGATTTTTCTATGGCTTAGTCTCAAACTTTTCCTTTTACTCTGTTCAGTCCTATCTATCTTCAACCTTAATCTCTCCTATGACCTTGAGAACAGTATATGTCTTCTCTGACATCAATCTGTATTTTTACATCTCAAAGGCATCTCAACATTATCAGATCCAATACTGAACTCCTTCTTTCTCTTATTGTCTATGTTCTATTCCAAATCTACATCGAGTCTGTCAGCTTTTCTCCTTAAATATTTCTTAATACTCATGTCTCCTCAACTCTTCCACCATCTGACCAAGTCTCCACTGTTATCTTTTACTTGGATTACTAGAATTTGCCTTTTTATATCACATTGTTATAGTAAAACCATCTTTAAAAAACACAAAAGAAGATCATGCCAACTTCCTGTTAAAAAACTTGAATGACTTCCTTTTTCTCCTAAGATCCTTAACCAAATACTTAACATGCTTGACTAAATTCTGTAAAATGGTCTATAAACGCTTGCCATCTGAGATTCAGCATAGTATTGTGTTCACATAAGGTTTTATATCCTCTGACACAAGCTGTTCCCTTTGCTTGTTTCTAAACAATCCATAAATCTAGCTCAGGCTTTTCTTCATTAGGGACATTTCTCAGATTCTAAAGTCTAGATCAAGTATTGTATGCCCTCTTACCATTTTCTACCCTGCCTTTGTAAAATGTATCATAATTTTACATTTTATGTGTTTTTGTTTAATAGCTAGTTGTACTATGAGATCAAGGACTTTTTTTTTTTTTTCCTCACCACATGCCTAGAACTCAACACAGCACCAGGAACATCATGGGTTCTCTTTTAATATTCGTCGAATATACAGAAAAGAGAAACTTTGAATTCATTCTATTTGTGCCCAATTTTAAGTCATATAATAGATTTGCATCAAAGTTTACAGAAATTTCTGACTTGATTTTTGGATAATTCAGTCAAAACATATGTCTTCACATTTACTTATTGGAAGCATAATCAATTTCTATCACTTTGCAGCATTTTTTATGTATTTTGGGGTGTTCAATTTAATTTTTTTAAAACTGACAAGTATCATTCATAATCTACTTGAAAAATCTTTTATTCTTTAATTAGTTCTTCTTGGACAATTTTAAGTTTGCTTTCTTTTTGGCTTCCATTCCACAATGATTTTGTCTCTTCTCTCTCTGAGTCACTACATAATATTGTTTATATGGAAAAGTGTTGATACTGTTGATTCTGAATAAACACACAATAAGTTTAATACAGAAAGTCTGGCCCTTATAAAATACAATTTTAATTATCTAACAGCTATAAAACAACTAGTAGAATATAAGTTTGATAAAGACCAGGATCTGTGTCTATTTTGTTCAGTACCTGGCACATACAGGTACTCAATAAATGCTTGTTGAAAAAAAAACTTTCACATAAAACATATTAAACAATAGAAATAATACATTCTAAAATTATTTTATTATTCTCTGTCAGTGATATATAGACTATATTCTCAATACAATTCTGTCCTATAAGCAGGGATGACAAAATGAAAAAAAAAAAAATCAATGTTTATCCCAATTATTTCTCTTAATTTTCTAAAATTTATAACTGCTTGATTTTTCTCATTTGAGTTCTAGTGGTGATTCCCAAAATGCCAACATTGTAATGTTTACAGTCACATGTAAAAATAATGGCATTCATTGCACTACATTATCAACTTCTAACTTAGGGATTAAAGAAAGCACAGAACATTTTGTGGACAGGGACACAGGAAGAAGTATAATAGATATAGAGATGTGGATAAAACAGGAACCGTAATATAGAGAACACTGGCAAGGATAAAAATCTCAAATACCATATTTTTTCAATTGTAAGGCATATTTTTCCCCCTACATTTTAATATCTCTAAAATTGAGATCTATCTAACAATCAACAGAATTTCTTAGTTTAATTGTTAATATTTCTTCTTATTATTGGTATATAAAATGATGCCATGTCTCAAAATATCTGCCATTTTTAATTCAAATAAATACTTTTTATAACTATAATATTCATAATGGGAATAAACAGAGGTTTTGGAAAGAGAAGGAAGAAGAGTAAATAACTTTAGGAACAAAGCACAACATTATAAGTTTTTATATACCTACCACAATCCTGTCCTTTACACGTACATGAAAATATATAGCTTATCACCTTATGGTTGGAATCTGTTGTGAATGTGTCTGTCTCATTCCCTAAACTCCTTAAGAGCAGTACTAGATATTGATCCTCCTTATATTCCTCAGTGCTGGCCACTTGATGGAAGTTTAAATTCATTTGTTCAAGTTAAATATAATAGTTTTGTCTTCTACAGAAAGGGCAGCAAATAGACTTTATTGCAATAAATTTGTAAGATACTTCATAAGAATATATTAAGCTCTCTGATAAGGGACAGTAACTTACTTAGGACATTTGATTACTCTCTAATTCACTGATGTATTAATTTTCTACATGCAGTAATTACCAAATCAGGAAATACTAATAGAGAAATTAAAATCTACTGCTCTGGGCACCTAACAATGCCCTGGTGACATAAACTATTTCTGAAAAATAAACATATTCTCCAAAAGTAACTTGCCAGAACTAGCCTTGTTAATTGTCACACATGTGATATAAATTTATAAAGGTCTGAATTTTCTAGGAGTTTATAAAAGTGAACATACTATTGCAATTGACACACTGAATGTGGAAAACATACTAATAGTGTCAGAATAATTAAATATAAACATATTCATATCTTGTGCAATGACAGTATGAGCAAATTTAAAAGACTGAAAATAACATAACCAGCATGGCTAAATAGGCGGTAGAGATGATAAATGTTCAGTTCTAATAAATCAAGGAAGATTCCTGTTGGCATTTTTAGTGTTCTCTGAATAATAGAAAAATGTATTTTAGTCACCAAGTATATGGTAGAAAAAATTTTCCAATCAAGGACATCACTAGAGAAGACAAAAATTGGTAATGAAACATACATAGGAGGAAAAGTTTAGAAGGAATGGGACTTTCAAACTGAAAAGAAGTGAAATTCAAGTAGAGGTGAATTTTCAGTTACAGTGGCAATACAAAGGCATTTTTATTCCAATTTTCTTCCTGAAACATTATTAAACAACTAAGAATTAAGAAAATAAAAATAAATCAAAACATATTTTAAAACCCCAGTACTTTCTTTCTATCTTTAGTGAACCGAGCAAACAGCCATAATCCCAAATAACAACTTTGAGGAAAAACAAAAAAAAATACATTTTGTTCTCTACCAAAGCAAGAATAGATACTGAGAAACGATACACGCCACAACCCTCCCCCTTCACCTTCAGGCCTGAATAAGAAAATTTCCCCTTAAAAGTATGTAAGACGGTCCAGAAATATTCCCTCAGGATCTTTATAATGAGGGCCATGAGCAGGCCCTGGCAAACTGGACTATGTCAGTTTCTTCCCATACCACCCATGAGAATTCTGCTGAAGAAGACATCACACTGGAAGGACATTGAGTTGCCAAAGTCTTGGAAAAGCCTACAGGGGGCAATGTTTGAATGATAAAGCAGGCTGAAACAAAAAAGAAAGGCATAGAATAGCACATGACAACAGAGATACCTGCAAGAGATGTATTGTGAGTCCCACCAAACTCCGGGATATGCACTAAGGGTAGAGTTGATTTGGTGAGCATGGATCCAAGAATTACAAACTTCAATCAAAGCTGAAGAGTGCCTCCACTCTCTCCTCCAACTTGTCTATTTTTTAACAGATAGCTGCCGCATTTAAAAATGAGTACCAAATGAGAACTAGCATAGAACATGTGCTAAAAGAAATCATTTTTTGAATAGAAAAAGCATTAAGCGTATTATGGATCAGCTTGTATTATGTGGTTTGGCTACATAATCAATGAATAATACAGACATCTCCTCTGTAGGAGAGACAGACAATACAGAGTCAACATACAAAGCTAATTAAATTAAACAGTATGTGAGAAAGTGATAATTGTTATGAAAAAAATTTAATAGATCGTGTAAGGGGAATCAGAAGTGCTGAAGGAAAGGGTAGATAGCAGTATTAAATAAAACAGTTACGGAAGCTATACTGAGCAGATGAGATCTGAGTAAAGACTAGAAACTAAGAAATCAGATGTTTGAGAAAAGAGTATTTTAGGCAGAGAAAGACCCTGATGAACAGGTTCCTGAAACATTAAAGGACTACTAGAGCAGGAAAAACAAGATACAGATAAATAGAAATTAAGATCACAAAGTTGATGAGGGTGTAAGCAGGCAGATAGGGGAGTCCTCAGATCATGCAGGCCTTTGTAGGCCATTGTAAAGACCTTTGCTTTTACTCCTAGGAACAAGATCTGACTAATGTCATAAAGGAACAACCTGGTTGTTCTGTTGAGAACAGACTGTTGAGGGCAAAGGTAAATTCAGGAAGACTTGTTAGAGACTAATTCAGTAATCCATGTACAAAAAAATAGTTAATGGTGGTTCAGGTAAGGGTGATGGTAGTTCAGATATTGAAAAGTGGTTGAATCCTGGATATAAGTTAAAAGAGCCAACAGTTTCTGACATACTGAAAGTGAGTTGCAAGGAGAGGAATAAAAGATAATTTCAAAGTTTACAGCCAGAGCACTGTTGTTGTCATCATCTAAGATCCTGTTCAGCAAGTATAAAGGAAAAAATTGGGAGTTTATTTTGGAAATGCTAAATTTGAGCCATCTATTTGGTATCCAAGTGTGGATCTCAAGTAGTCCATGGAATGTATGAATCTGGAGCTCAAGAGAAAGATCTTAGCTGGTCATGTAAGTCCATTTGGTGTCAAGTTTAAACGGTTCTCAAAGCAGGATGAGCTCAGAGACTGAAGAGTTTAGAGAATGATTAAGAATGGAAGAGAGAAAAGGACAAAGAACTGAGTCTAGGCTAGGGCACTCCAACATTAAAAGTATAAAAGTACAGGAAAAGAAAAGAAAAAAATAAAACTAGCAAAGAACATTAAAAAGTCACAGCCAGTAAGAGAAAAACAGAAGGAGGGGATGAGCAAGTCTAGATTCTAACTGATAAATATAGCAATGTGGAGGTTATTAATAATCTTTAAATAAATATTTTTATGATGAGTAGGGGAGAAATAAAAAAGTGATTGGAGAAGTTTAAAAAAAATAAACAGAAACAGAGAAGGATCAAAGAAAGTGAGTACAGACAAATCCTGTGAGGTGTTTGCTGTTAGAAAAGACCATAAATGGAGTGTGGAGGAAGTGGAGTCAAGAGAAAGTTTTTTTCTTCTTCCTTCTTCCTTCCTTCTTCCTTCCCTTCCTTCTTCCTTCCTTCCTTCCTTCCTTCCTTCCTTCCTTTTTCTTTCTTTCTTTCTTTTCTTTTTTTTTCTTTCTTTCTTTTTTTAATAATAGCTGAGAATTAATGGCATGTATATAATGGTAGAAATAATATTCATTATAGAGAAGAAAAAGGGGCAATTGCTTCTGCATATTCTTGAATAGTGAAAAGGGGTTGGTGTCAACACTATAGCAAGAGGGATTTAGGTAAGAGCACAGATACTTCATCTATGTAATTAGTGGGAACAAAGAGTAGGAAAGAGTATATGCTGATGGGTGGCATGTGTGATGCTGGGAGTTCTTTTTAGATGGCTTTAATCTTTTTGGTGAACTAGAATTCAAGATTATCAGCTAAGAGCTTGAGGGTAGAGGTACTGGGGAGTCAAGAAAAAAGGAAAGGGTTGAGATAATTACCTGAAGAGTGGGACAGTAGCAGAATAAAAATTCAGCCTATAATTGCCTGGTAGAATTAAATAACTACTTGAAATTTGTGGTTATAAATGAAAGTGAAAACAACATAGTTATGAATTTTTTCCAGCTGTGCGTTTACATGCACAGCTGCAGATGCTAAATAGGCCAAATTGAATTTAACTAGAGTTGAGATTTTACTAAGCCAAAATGATGAATTAAGCAAGGGCAGAGGAGTCCAGGGCATGTGTGAAAGATTATAATGAATTACCATGGAATTCTAGCTAAACAAGGAAGGTATTGTGTGCATTAAGGAGAAAAGGAACAGTTAAATAGCGGTCAGATCGGATGGAATAATTTATTGAAAATACGTATGGGGCTGAAGAACAGTTGGGGTTATATAGCAGAGGGAGTGGAGTGGAAAGAGAGGAAATTATAGAGAGTGAAATGCATAAATTTTAGATTACTTTTTTTAAAGAAGGCAGAGAAGAAAACACATAAAGAATATACAGCTCAAAAGGAATTATTCAGGGAATCTGGAGAAAAATATAGGCTGAAAAAAATTACAGACATTAAGTCTTTAAATACAGCTCATAAAAGATCTTAAAAGATAACAAAAGAAAGGGAAGAGAACAATTTAAAAAACATTTCAGAGGCAAAACCATTTGGCAAATGAACACCAAATACAATAATAAATGTTCAAGGATAGATGGGACAGAATAAATCATACACAATGAAATAATAAAGAATTATAATATAAATATTATTAAAAATATAAAAGGAGATAAAGAAAATCTAGCATGTTTACATTATGTACTTTTAAAAAGTGAATATATTTAATTCAAGGATAAAAGAAAGTTTAACAGAGTATTTGAGTAGAAAAGGTCATGTCACGTGTAAGGAGACAAAAACATTTGGTTGTCCAGAGATCTTTCTGCAGAAAAATGCAATGCTGGGAACCTTGAAGCAACATCTGCAAAGTTCTAAAGGCTTTATAACTAGGGTTTTATAGTTATTAAGAAAACAAACACTTTTTCAAGTGTCTAAGAAATTAGGGACCACAGACATTAAGAGCCCTTCTTGATTAAAAACAAATTACTGGAAAATAAAATTCACCAATAAAATAACTAATAAAAATTAAACTCAAGGACAGAAAAGCCATTGTCATAAGATATTTGCTTATCATTGATAACATTACTATATACTAAATTACAAATAACTGAATATTATGGTTTCAGAGTGGAATTCAAATTTTATAAGCCCTTAATATATAAAAATAGTAATATTACTAACACGTATAAGATATATGAGAGGAGGTGAGGTCAAAAGAAGTATAAGAATACTAAATGTCCTCATCTTGTCTGTTAACAAATCAATAGCTATAATCTGATATTAAATTATAAAGTTAAAAATGAGTTATTACTCTAATCTCTAATTCTTTTAATTTACTTTTTTTCTTAAGCAAAAGAGTTATTTTAGAAACTAGTATCTCTTGTGTTGAATAATGAAAACTATCTCACTTCATATAATTTTATTATATTTTATTAAATGCAAGTAAAATTAATCTGAATATTAGTATTTTAAAATGCCACTATCCTATGTTATCTTTCTATCCTTGTCTCTCTTTTTTATTATTAAATTCATTGGGGTGACATTGGTTAATGAAATTATATAGGCTTCAAGTGTACAATTTAATAATACATCATATATATATTGTATTGTATGCTGACCACCCAAAGTTAAATTTCCTTCTATCACCATATATTTTACCCGCTTTAGCCTTATCTACCTCCCCCATCTTTCCACCTGATAATCACTCGATTGTTGTCTGTGTCTATGAGTTTCTGTTTATTTGTTCTGTTCACTTGTTGTTTTCAGTTTTATATTCCACATATAAGTGAAATAATATGGTTCTCAACTTTTTTGTTTGATTTATTTTGCTTAGCATGATAATCTCAAGATCCATCCATATTGTTGCAAATGGCTGTATTTCATTTTTATTATGGCTGAGTAACATACCATTGTACATATGTACCACATCTTCTTTATCCAATCATCTGTCAAAGAGTACTTTGACTATTTCCACGTCTTGGATACCATGAATGATGCTGCAATGAACATCTCGGTGCACATATCTTTACAGGCAGATGTTTAAAAATTTCGGGGGTAGATACCCAGAAAAGAGATTGTTGGATCATATGGATAATTCTATCCTTAGTTTTCTGAAAAACCTTCATACTGTTTTCCATAGTGGCTGTACCAATTTGCAGTCCCACCAGCAGTGTATGAGGGTTCCTTTTTCTCTGCATCCTTTCTAACACTTGTTATTACTTATCCTGTTGATGGTAGCCATTCTAGCAGGTGTGAGGTGGTATCTCATTGTGGTTTTGATTTGCATTTCTCTAATAGCTAGTGAAGTTGCAAGCTTAAGAAACAGAACTGACCAGATGAAGAAAAGAATTAGTAATATCAGACAGAATCTGGAAACAATGCAAATGGGAAAAGAGAGAGACTTGAAAGAGAAAGACAGACAGACAGACAGACAGAACTCTACGAGAACTATCTGACTCTATCAGATAGAGCAATATAAGAATAATGGCTATACCAGAAGGAGAAGAGTGGGAGAAGGGAACAGAGAGACTATTCAAACAGATAGCCAACAAGAACTTCCCAAACCTATGGAAAGAACTGGATTCTAAAATCCAAGAAGCAAACAGAACACATTATTATCTCAATTCAAAAAAGACCTTTCCCAAGGCATATTATATTAAAACTGACAAAAATTAATGACAAAGAAGGAATTCTCAAGGCACCCAGGGAAAAGAAGATGGTAACCTATATAAGAAAACCCATTAGGTTATCATCAAATTTTTAAGCAGAAACTCTACAAGTTAGGAGGGAGTAGAATCAAATATTCAAACTATTAAAAGAGAGAAATTACCAGCCAAGAACAATATATCCAGCAAAGTTCTCCTTTAGATATAAAGGAGAAATAAAGACCCTTTCAGATACACAGAAGCTGAGGAATTTCCCACTACAAGGCCTGCATTACAGGAAATACTGAAGGAGTTATTCTACCTGAAACGAAAAGACAAAAATACAAAACTATAAATAAGATGACAGACAGACAGACAAAAACACATAATTGCAAACTTTATTCAGAGTTGGGTATTATACACTTAAATATTACATAATGGTTAAAGGAGGTAAAAAATATTTTCAAAAGAGAAGAAAACAATAACTACTGCAACTCAGAAATGAACTCACAGCATAAACAGAAATAATCTGAGAAAACAAAAAAAAACAGAAAAGGAGAGGGGGTAAACATCTGAAATTACAAAGGGAAATGGAGATAAGATGCACTCAGAAGAAAAAGGGCTACTATATACATAAAACTTTTTTTTTTACATAAACTTAATGATAACTACACATAGAAAAATCCAGAATTGAGACTTGTAACATAAAAAAGAGGAAAGATAAGAAAAAAATCAAAGAATACCACCAATAAAATGACAGACAGAATCTCTAACTTTTCACCAAGAATGAAAGAGACAGACTTACATGAATGCTTTTCACCAACTGTTAATGATGATTTGGGGAAGTATATATGACTAAATGAAAAAGTAAAACACCCAGTGTTTGAAGGAATATTGAGAAACTGGCAATCTTACATATGGCTAATGAAAACCTGAGCAAAATTTTCCTTGTAAAATTTTAGATAGTTTAGTACTTCATTTTTTTTTTTTATAAAATATATCTAGTTATCTATCTAGCCATCTTTCTTTATAGCTATATCTTTAGGGGATATATAAAAATACTCCAAACTTTCAAGAGAGGTTATCTCTCGATGGTGAGTCATATATGGCTGGTTATATATTTTTCTCATCTGCAATTTTTAGTATCCTACATTAACATGAAATACCATATATTTCAATTCTAAGATGCACACATTTCATATCCCTAAAATCGAGATGTGATAAAATCATTAGTATCTTAGATTCCATGAATTTGTTAATTTTGTAATTGAAATATTAGAGTACTTAAAATGAAGGAGGGATGATAATTTAAGAGACATCTCCCAGAGAATTAACTGGTCTATTTACCTTAGAATTGACTCAGAGAGTTCCAAAACAGAAGATAACAATTTGGTTATAGCAGAGGTTGTTCTTGTGCAGACTCAATCCAATTTAGACAGGAAAGACATATTCAACAAGGAATGAAATTAGTTACCATAATAGACAAGGATATTGGAATGGAAAAAAAAATACATAAACCTGTTTCTGTAGCATTTCTTTGAATTGGAGTGAGACGTTCTGAGAAAGAACTTACAGGTTGGGCAGTCAGTATGAGACTAAGAAAGCACTGGAGAAGTCTCAGATGGCCACATATTCTTTCTGAGTAGAGTCTATTGATGAAATTACTTACTCGTGAAATGCAACCAAATTTTGAAACTGTTTTTTGCCCTTGCAAAGCTGAATGTATTTTACTCGCAAATTTGATAAATGTAATTTCCACAATTCTCACAAAAATATAAAATCTTATATTGAATCAAAAGTGACCCCAACCCTCTCTTCCTGCTTAACTCTATCATTTGTAACTCCACCCAAAACCTTTTTTTTTTTTTTTTACCAAATCCTTTCCTTGATTATGCCATAAGTAGAATACATTATTTCAATAATATATTTCCCTCGGCCTTGGAACAGATTCTTAGGATATCTTTACAAGTAAGTGAGAGACAGGAAATGGTCATCTTTCCCAGAATTTTAAATCATCCTTTTGCTGAACTTTTAAATAATGACTAAAGAGTGTCAAGGCTTAGAAAATTTTTAATTTGTATCAGACTCTCTCATACAAAGGAGAATTCTGGTACCTATATGTATTACAAACACTCACTTTTAGTTTTATTTTCCAAAATCATTAAATGAAAATTTTTAAGAAATTTCCTTACCCAGTGAGTTTGACTGCATGTGTCTGAAGCTTTCGATATTTTTCAGATTTTTCGTTTGTGCTGGTAACATGTCTGTATATCCCAGACTTGTAATGGAAGAAATCTTCATGGACTTGCATTATGGCTAAAACAAAATCCGACAGGATAAATGACATGGTTTTAAAAAATTATCTTTAAAAACCTCCAGAAGTTCTCCCAGAACAATCAATGGGTAAATTGCCAGGAGTAGAACCTAAGACAGAATTTTGCAATACAGCCTAATTTTGATTCCCACTTCATTTAATTGGCTGCAATATTTTCTTGTTCTCTTATAAAAACAACTTTGAGCTGTTTGAATATTACTAAAGTACACATTATACCTTAAAGACACATTTTTTCTTAATTGATAGAGGCACTATTACTAAGAATTGAGTCCCTTGCAGTGAAGGCCCACTACACTTGGCTGGTGATTGCTATTTCTCCATTAACCTTGTGCTTTACCACAAGCCTCTTAAAACTCCAATTAAGCTAGCGGTGAAGGGTGAGCCTAGCAAACCAGGCTTAAAGTAATTGTCTTTAATCCTTAGAAATAAAAACAACCCTTTCTTGGTGAGTTTGAATAAAGAGCAAATCCTCAGCAAAAGAATACTTTGACAAGATTTCATCCTCCCAGCTCTGGAGAGCTAAGCCAATGTTGTATTCTTTAGAAAGTAAGAGCTTATACTTTATAAAGCTCTCCTTCATTTCCTCACCTAGATTACTTCTCTTCTATGTTGTGTGCTGTTTTGAAGGACTTGGGTAACTCGGGGTGAAGACTTTAAACTTCTCTTCTAGAAAATGTGAATTGAAAATATTTTTCATAATTGTGTACCTTCACAACTGTGTATAATGCTTGCCTACCTTAGTTTGGCATGCACTTTAAATAAAATAGAAACTAAGGTCACTGGCATTTGACAGATGCTAAAATGAAGCTTATACTCCAAAGTCGAACGTAACTTTTTAATGTTCTTCTTTTTATTTCATTTTTTAATGTTCCATGTCTTTTCTGATACTGTTCAAATATTCTCAAAAGAGGTTTAATTTTCTTTATCTACTTTAAAACATTCTCATAGGTTTTCTAAGAATTTATATAACTGAACTCTATACAGATCTTTGCTTTTGTTCTCTTTCCATAACCTAAGTTTATTTTTAATTCTACATATTTTAGAAGAATGCACACAGTGTTATTTATTCAGCATACTGTTGCCTTTTACATTCTTTTGTAGTGAGACCAGGGGAAAAAGCTATATGTTAGCCCAGCCAAAAATGTGCAGACAATCATGTTGATTCTGCAGCAAGATGAGTTAACCAACATTTATAAAAATGTGAGGATGTTGCTAGTGGTTTTTTGGAAGAGGTTTTTCCTCTTCTAAAGAAGAGTTGGCTTCTTTAGCTTTTCACACCATGAATAAAATATACTTTTTGCTGAAAAACACTGCCAATTATAAAGAAACGTGGGTGAGAAGCCATCACAATTAACTTGAATGCAGCTCCTTCCTTCAGTTTCTGACACCAAAATAGATTTGATGAATCCACAAACATATAACTATATAAGCTATCATAGTGCAATTTTATTTTTGGAAAACCATAGCAAGTTATACAGAATAATAATAAGTTTGAGGGTAGGATTAAGCCCACTGTCATTCCAGCTCTGTCTTTTGCCCCGGGCTCAGGTTGGCAGGAGACATGTTCTCAACAAACATTTGTTCAATGGATGTTGACTATTTTGCATTTCAATTTTATTATTTTAAAATTTTATCTATTTATTTTTGATTTGTTATGTGAAATTCACGAACATTTAAATATATGGCCATGAAAGAAAACTAAGGTGTTTTCTATTTTTAAATAATTATATTACAAATTTCTTTTGACAGAGAGAGGAAACTTAAAACAGTAATATAATGATCTGAAGATTCAGAGAGGTTAAATAACTTGCTCAAAGTCATTTAAGTAGCAAAGGTCAAAGTTAGATCTTCGAATTTAGCTTTGAGTTCAAATGGCTTCAAACTGTCTCACAAACTTCACTTATTGAGGCATATATTGAAATTACACATGAATTGTCCTGCTCTTGTAATAAACACCAAAAGTGATACAACTATAAGAAGAAAAAAATTATGTTAATGTGTTTCAGGTTTTGTGTAAGGTCCCTGGATTTTAAAAATTAAATTTGGGACATATCTAATGTAAGGTTCAGTTTCTCAATGAATGTTAAATGGTAATAATGATTAAGAAAAAGCATTCCAACACAATTTTAAAATTTGTAGTTCCTGCTAGATGTTGAATCAATACTAATTAGGTCAGCATTCAGAAAAAAAAAAAAAAACTGGCCAATAGTTCCTTATGTATATATCAAATGTTTTACATTTAATTTTGATTTATTTAAATTTCTTTGGTTAATTTAAATTTATTTGATTTATTCCACTGCATTGATAATATACATAGGCCCTTTCAGTGTTTACAACTTGAATTTCCATTGTAGACCTCACTAGACTTTTTTCTTCCACTCTCTCCAAGAAAATGTTTAGTACAGAGAATAGACACTGAGAATGTATCCTTATGCCATTTGTGGAAAATAAAATATAATAAGTAAGCAGAGGAACTATGTATCAGAGATAATATTATAAAAATCAGTCAGTGTACAGTAAGTCACTGTATTATTTTTTATTTACTGTTGTTTACTATGCATAACACATTTACAAAATTATCAAAATAGAAAGCCTTTATAAAACACAAATCATACAGGCTTATTTGATTTATTTTGAGTTTATAGAAAAAGGAAAGTATCTACTTTATTTCTATTGATAAGCCTTGATTTTTTTCAGTCCATTACCTGATCTATTTAAACTGAAAGTGAGAAAATTTCTAACACTATATATGATTTTTAAATATGACCAAACAATTAAATGAGCTCCATCACTTAGCATTTTATGTTTGACTGTCTGTTGGTCCATGATCACTTTGGAAAGATTTATCAGATTTTCATTAAATATATCATTAATATTTAAGGATTCAATTTATGGATGAGTTTGTCTTCTTAAAATGACACCTAATGAAGTTATTAGGTGAAGATACCTCCCATAAATGCACTGATCTTAGAACTGTTGAACTCTTATAAATACTCTAAAAAGAAAAATTTTCTTTCACTCAGCTCCTTTTACATGAGTAAAATGTAATGTTGTTTACTAAAGGAAAAAATAAGATACAATCATATTTAATGCAAGCCTACCTTGGACTGGTCCATTGTGTATGATTTCTTTCATTATTTCAGTTTCCTAGAAGAAAAAATATCAAGGGCATTTTTATTGTTATCAGAGTACTAAACCCATTGTCTGGTGTATAATTTTAGGTGTTATACAATCAATTTAGGAGTTATGCAATCCAATGTGCCTTGACCACTTGAGATTAATCATGCTTTGAAATACTTACATATGAAATGCCACGTTGATGAAGTTGCTAAAGACAAGATGTGCTTGTTTATTTCATTGACTATTGCTGATAATAATTTTGGAATGGAGAGAAAATATAATAACCATTTATGGTCACAAAAAATAATTAAGTTAAAACCATGTTTAATCAGTGGTGATTAGTGCCACCTCCATTCTTTTAATCACAGGAGCAATTTTAGATGCTTGTTTAGTGAAATTCCTCAGTGTAGATTTAGCATGCAAATATTTCTATGTTGCGACTCAATGTGTAAAGCAGCTCTTAGTATAGATCCAGGTCATTCATTCATTCATTCATTCATCCATGCACATGTATCACAGAGTACATATCACTGAAAACCAGGATAGAAACAAATGTTGACCCTACACCTATCCTCCATGTATTTACTTTTTTATGAAACAGAAAGACGGTAAACAATTAATTGCATTATAAAACAATAATTTCTATTATAGAAATAAGCAAAAAAGTGCCATCGATGCACACAGGAAAGGGAAATTAATCCCACATAAGAGTCAAGAAAACTTCACAGAGAAGATGAAATACTGACCTGGGCCTTGACACATATGTGGGATTTTGCCAGATGCAAACAGATGGAATAACCATTTGGGTAAAAGGAATCATCACTTGGCTAAGCAGAGAAGTATGAAAGAGCATGGCGTATCTAGAAAGCAGATAGTAGTCCTTATATCAGGAGCATTATGGGAGGGTGGAAAAATAGATGCTGGCAGGACATGAATCTGTAAAAGCAGTAGGTCAGAAAAAAATCATGAAAGCCTGTATGTTGTAGTAAGAATATGGGATTGTATTCTGCAGGTAACTGGAAGCCACTGAAGGTTCAGATATTCTGAAAGTAAGGTCTGGGTAGCACTGATATGGAGTAAAATTTGCCAGTGCTTTTAACATGACAAACTGGAATGCAAGAGAGTCTTTTTCCCATCACAGCTATTCTACTTCAATTATTTTATGGAGTAAGGCAAAGGATTGATTAGATGAGCTACTACCACAAAAAGTCAGTTAAAATGTGTTTGTTTTAGCCGTTATCTGTCAAGCATATTAATTAATTAATTAAAACATAATTTAAAAACTCTATTTCCATGGACATTTTAAAATTTAAGCCAATCATTTATACTGCTAATATTACAAAGATCAGAAATCATACCCAAACTGGAAGTCTTTAATGGAAATTTTAAGAATATAAAAAATTATATGTAAGAACATAGTATTACCTTAGAATTAATAATTTTAAGTAGTTTTTAAATAGTTTTAATAAAAGCAGACATATATATATAACATATACATATATGTTAGCAAGTCAAACATTGTTAATTCTTACCATTTAGACTTACATTGGAAGAGACTCTGTATGGAGGAGAACACTGGTAGATCCTATTAGATTTCTCGATGTTGTTGGGACATGGTTTTGTGGCATGCCGTTTTCCCCGCCCATCAGATCTACTTGCCATGGCGCAGGCATTATTGGTAGTATTTTGATCCTTGAGAAATGGGTAGCATGCGTGTGATACCAGCCTATGAGGAATAAGCAAAGAAGTTATGTAGTTTAGGAAAATGCCACAATATCCTATCTACATGCAGTTTTACTGAATTAAATACTTATAAAAATTATTCTGTCTACTTACATGTGTAACTTTCAAAATGTTAACTGATTCTAACACAGTTCAAAGACATTACGCTCTTCCTTACCCTCCTCTTATTTATTATATTTTTTAAAATCTTGCTTCAGTCTACTTTAATAAGAAATTCTACCTATAGTATAGAATTTCCTGAAGATAAAAAGTGACTGTCAATAAAATCTGTAGTAATATTAATAGGGAAAATACTCCTTCATTCTGCATCTATAGAAGAGCCAAATTTAAAATGCAAAAGACAATGAACTTATTACTTAGATGGGGCATTCTGATAAATTATGTAAATTTTAGAATTGAAGTTTTTTTATATTTTTGTTGTTATAGATACTTTCTCATAAGACTTCAACTATTATGTGTCTGTAGTTCATGACACTTTGGAGAAATAGTATATACTAATATAATAAAGTTAATAAAGTAGAAAGTTATCAGACATACACATTATACAAAAGATAAAGAAAACAAATTTAGTCTCTAATTTTGAAACTGAACATAGAAAAGTAGAAAATATTTGGCTTCAAATCTAACATAATTAGTTGACTATAGAAGCAGATGGCAAGAAAAATAAAGCAATGGAATTGGTTTTATAGATATTAAATGTTGATCTGGCCACAGAAGTATGCAATAAGATTGGTTCAAGAAAATTCAATAGTGTTCAATAGAGTAAGAAAATCTGAGCAAGGAGCATAATAAAAATAAAACTATGAAAAACACCAAACATTACATTAACTGTTGTTACTTTGGAATAATGAGTGCTATGGATTGAATTGTGTCACCCCAAATTCATATATTCAGGCCTTAATCTCAATGTGATGGTATTTGGAAATGAGACTTTTGAGAGACAATTAACTTTAAATGAGGTTATGAGGGTGGGGCTCATAATGGGATTAGTGTCCTTATAAGAAGAGAAAGAGACACTAGATCTCTCTCTGTCATGTGAGCACACAGGGGGAAGGCAAGCCAGGAAGAGGTCTTTAAGAACTGAATGTACTAACACCTTGATCTTGGGCTTTTCAGTTTTCAAGACTGTGAGAAATAAACACCTGTGTGTAAGCCACCCAGCCTCTGATATTTTGTTGTTAACCTGAGCAGACTAATACAATGAGGTTTAGTTGGGTCTCAATAATAATTTGTACTTTTAAACTTCTAAAGAGCTTTAATTTTTATTATAGTACAAAAGAGAAGCCAACCAAACACTATTACTCCAGGAAGGTATCAGCCATGTTGTCTATCCCAAGCAATCACTTTATTAGGCAACGCATATGAAAAAAAAAATTTTTTAAGAAATTTATTGAGACATATCTGACATCCATTATTTCATAGCACCTCACCTTTCTATGGCAGATCTGGAGCACTCAGTGAGTGAGGAAACAACAGATGAGTACAACATACATATACTATTAGTTATCAGCTACTGTTTCCTTAGCTGAATAGAATAACTCAGCTCTTAAGTAGATTAGCTCTCATAGCAGATAGAAGGATGATGTGTGGGTATCAGAATACATGAAAGTGAGAAAATGCAGCCTGCCTTTTCTCATCAAATGGGAAGGTGACAATTAATGATATTGATGAATTGAGGCAATTATATATTATTTCTTTATTTTATTCATCTGATTCTTAATCTAATTATTACCTGATATTGTCTATTCATCTTCTGGGTAACTAAAAGTTTCAACAAAGGTATCAGTAGTATCAGTAGTATCAGTTTTATCTATTTGCTTCATGAGGATTAGTAGAGCCATTTGGCTCAAAGCAACAAGAAGACAATGCTTCCTTGAGTCTTCTTTTTAATTTATGTAGGAATGT
The DNA here is from genome assembly GCF_902729225.1 of Pteropus medius. Taxonomy (NCBI): domain Eukaryota; kingdom Metazoa; phylum Chordata; class Mammalia; order Chiroptera; family Pteropodidae; genus Pteropus; species Pteropus medius. The sequence goes on from NW_024354500.1 coordinate 30,415,192, forward strand.
ATACATTCTTCAAATAATTGTTTACAATAATTTATAATGTCAGTAGATACCAGATATAGTATATATTTAAATATAATATATGTATGTAGATTTACCATATATATATTTGTAGATTTTTGTAAAAGTCTTTAAATATATATTTTTTCCTTATTCTAACCCCAAGCTGTACTTATAAGAATCCTAGAAATACACGTTAGGCAGCTATTTACCCACGTTTTCTCAGGTACCACCAAGCCCTATCGATGCTTCCACTGCTGCATCCGTGACGGTTCTTGGCACAGCAAGAAATCAGATTCTGAGGGGATAGATTGGCTGTGTATCGACCGTTAGACTGAATTGCTATTCGGTCAGCTGCCACACCTGTTTCAAATAAAATATTAATTAATATTCAAATGGTACATTTTCTAATAATTTACATATCCTTTTTTATTTGAACTCTAAACTAGCCTTCCGAACTTTATATAATTTAAAATTAAGGCAAAATATCATTTATATATATGTATTCCAAAAAATTCAACTGTATCATAATTTCAGTATTAGTTTTTGTTCAATTTTGGTATTGCTCCATTGTCTTATCATCTTCAGAGACTTTTCTAGTTCTTTGCTTCTTTCATGTTTTATAGACTTCTAAATTCTTCATTAAGAAATCTGCCAAAGACTTGTAAAAGGTGACTTTTAAAGTCTCTTCCAGTCCCATGAACCTGCAGATTTCAACTAAAGGATAAGTGTTTTAAATTCTAATGGTATACAGTATGTTGATCTTACAGACATTTCTGAATCTCAGTGAAGGTTTAATCCAAATTCACTAGAAATACTTAGAAAAGGTCAGAAGATTAAAGAATGACTCAGTTTAGCAAATTGTTCTACACTCTCGCTTTGAAAATTTTTATTGGGCTTTACCTCTGAGAGACAATCTATTATTTTCCCTGCTTATTTTATTCTATCCCAAATTTGCTCTGTGGTGTGTATCACTCCCACCATTTCAACCTTTTACTTCTTCATCTTCAGCTTGATATCTTGCTTGAATTTTATTTGGGTGAATAATTATCTATCTATATCTATATTTTAATATTTTACATTCCATTTAATACCTTTTAGCTTCTTTAAAAGTCATTTTTTTCTTATTTCAACAATTTCCTGACACAATTTTCAAGATATTTAAAAGAACCTAATTATTCTTTTCTTAACATTTTCAAAAACTAGCATCAGCTTGATTTACCATACTAAATATAAAACTGTATACTCTGAAACCACAAAAATGTTGAAAACCTTCTCTCTGGTATTTTGATAAATTAGGTATGGGGACAAATCTAGACTTAGCTCTATTCTAAGGCCTAGGTCTGTGACCTAGGGACACCAAATCACAGTGTCCAAACTAGCCGAGGAAGTTACTCTCAGCATTTTAACACCAATGACTTTCCTAAGACATTTTCAGAAATACTGGTCTAACCTAAAGTTAAAGCAAAATTCTTATATATTATGTAGGAGATATAATACATTAACCATATGAACATAAAATTACATAAGATTTATCTGATTAAATCTCTCCCCATCCATCTGAAACAGGGCTCAAAGTGGTTCCTCTCTGGATCCCTAACACGGTGAAGCTACACATCAGAAAGTCAAGGAGCATTTATACTGGGGGAGCAGGCACTAGCATAGAATTAACAGAGGGAAGCACTCCAGAGGTGACCTTGGCCACTGGCATCATTTCTAGAACTAGCTGATACTATGAAGTAATAATATTTAGACAAAGATATCAGTACTTTTCTATCTCGAGGAGTGCCACCCTTCAAGTGGGCTCCTCTAAGAGTCTATGCACTTATTTTGAAATGATTTCAGTGCTTAGACTGTTTTTGAGTACTCTTGGAATTACCTTTAAAGCTTAGAGCATAGTTTTATAAAGATCTTTGACAGCAGCCAATCAAAATTATGTTAGGTCCAATTTAATTACTGGAATACTACCAACACTCCTTTGAGGATAATTTGAAGACCAAATCTTAGCATTAACCTGAGTATTGATTTATGGGATTTATGAGCTTATATGAAAATAGATATAAAAGAGGTATTGTTACATGTTTGAACTAACAGCAGCACTAATTTGGAAGCTACTCTTAAGAGACTAGTTATATCACTTTAGAGTCAGAACCTATATTTTGCTTTTATCTAAAATAAGATAAAACCCATTTAATCCATTTATTTAGTTCTGAATCTTATTATATATCAAATTAGTTTACCAATTTAATATATTTTTGAAAATCTTTTGAAAATATAAAAATTATATATGTTTTTGAGTCTTAATATTACAGGTATTATTATGAATGAAAGGAACCTTATACTCCTCTTCTTACCTGCCCTTAACTATAAAGAACAAACAAATTTTGGTAAATTTTCTTTGTTGCTCTCTTAATTTATTTTCTATTTAAAACTAGATCCTAAAAATTAGACAAATTTTCAGAGTAAAATAGATTTTTACATAATCTTCAGATTGCTTTCTCTGGTCAGAATAAGATTTTATTTTAATTAACCAAATGCAAATATTTAAATATTCTAAATTTAAAACCTCTTAGATAAGTATGTATGTTTTTGTTGTTAAAACAATATTCCATAATTATCTTATATAAAATAAATCCTTTTTGCCCTTAAAATAAATAAATAGATAGGTAGGAAGGTAGATGATAGATAGATAGATAGATAGATAGATAGATAGATAGATAGATAAATAAATAAATAAATAAATAAATAAATAAAAACCTCTTATACTGTCCCTAGAGTATCTAAAGTCAAAGAGAGACTTTATAAGGAAGCAATTAAAATGGCTTTATTACTTGCAGTGGAAAATGCCCATGACGCAGCACAATTTTTCTGATCCAATGGGCCATGAGTCCATCCAGGCCATTTATAATAAGCAACAAAAAACTCCGGAAGATCAATTATTGCAGGTACAGCCTAAAGAAGAGGCAGATGTGTCATATTTTTTTTTAAATATATCTCAATAACCATTATAAGAAAATTCCATGCCCTTTTGTAATGTTTATCATTGCTTTTTATTTTATACATTCGAGTTTTCTGAATGACATCCCTGAAAAGCATTAAAGATTTCTATTTCACATATGTTTAAAAATAACAATTTAATGTGGAGAATTATGACATAGTTACAAAGTCATAAGAATAATCCACAGAATGCTTTCTTCTGAATTACCAATAGTACAAAGATTTCGGCCAATGTTTCTGTCATCTTAAATCAGTTTTGGTTATCCTTGTGAAACACCGGGTGCTATTATTTAAATTCGGCCTCATAAATAATATTTACTTCGTGTCCCTCCTATATTCGAAAGTATGACTGATTTCATGTAAAATTAATTTTAAAACAATGCATTTGTGGCAATTATGCATTAACACAGTTGGAGCCCAAGGAACACCAATTTTACACCAGCTATTGGGAAACAAAACTGGGACAAATTGGTTGATATTTATAAAATCCTTGAAGATTAAAGAGGACTTCAGGAAGTGTATAATGCCAAATATACAATACCTTTATGTCTTAAGAGCTCATGTTTAAGTCCTGACGGAGTCAATGTCAGCTGCTGTCTTTCCAAGAAGTCAAATTAAATGTTACAGATCTTGCTCTATTCATGTCACTCAAAGAATATCTAAAACACAATGCCCTGTTTTTCCCCAAACTCTTCTAAAGATTGTTCACTTCCATAAACAATCAGGACTCTAACCAAATAAGGATCCATTTATTAATTTTTATCATTTATGCATACACACCTATGTGATATAATCAGGGCAAATATTATTCACTCTACTTTATACATGAGGAAACTTTTAAAATAAAAGGACACACTAAAGCTTCTCAGTTAAATAAGAAATAACCCTGAAACTAGACCTAGGTTTTAGAATTCATAACACTATGCTACATTTATTATTTCCTCCACTTTATTAGAAATACATGGATATTTTGCAGCAGAAGTAAAATGTCTATAAAAGCTAAAATTGTATTTATTAAAGTCTTACGATTGTGCATTGAACAAGTCAGGCTGTTGCTCCAACATCTTATAAACAAAATTACTTCCAACAAGTATATAATAGCTTTAAAGACGAAAGGAAAATACAGATGTACATGTTTGTTTGAAAAAGTAACCATCTAAAATATCTATAAATTTGAAATTGAATGATAGAATTCAATTTTTGTTTAAAGAACTATTATCACCTGATAAAAAAGTTATTAAATCCTGATGTCCATTACTAGTAACACTGCTATTTAGATGATAGAAGAAAAATGCAGAAAACATCAATCAGAGTAGAGTACCTGAACGATAACTTGAAGAGCAGTATAATAGAAATCTAGGTGCTTTTAGAGTCTTATGCCATTAGATTGACCACAATAAAAAATTATAATTGGAACAGAATAAATTTACTTCTCTGAGTAAATAGTTTCAGAGATATAGATTCACTCTCCAAAGGGATCTTTCTAACTGGGACAGAAATACAGTCATTCCTCCTTATCTGCAGTTTTGCTTTCTATGGTTTTAGTTACCCACAGTCAACCATGGTCCAAAAATATCAAATGGAAAATTCCAGAAATAAATAATGCATAAGTTTTAAATTGTATACTGGTCTGAGTAGCATGATAAAATCTTGCACCATCACACTCCATTCCACCCACAACATATATCTATGTCTGGTATATCTATGTTGTATTGCTCCCCATCCATTAGTTACTTAGTAGCCAATTCAATTATCAGATAGGTTGTCGGCGAGAGAGACCACATTCACATAACTTTTATTACAGTATAAATTGTTATAAATTGTTCTATTTTATTATTAGTTATTGTTGTTAATTTCTTACTGTGCCTAATTTATAAATTAAATTTTATCACAGGTACGTGTGTATATATATATATATATACATATATATATATACATATATGTATATGAAAAAATACAGCATATATAAGGTTTAGTACATTCAGAGTCTTGGAACTTATCCCCCATCGATAAGGGGGGACTACTGTACACATTTCTTATACATTACTCATATCTTTCAAATTTATTAGTGGTCTAGGAATGTGCTTTTAAGCATTTATAATACTAAGTTGCCTCAAGTTCCAAAAAAGAAAGTGAGCATCAGTTGTTATTTTTTCACTTTATAATTCCAATTTAATACCATAGGAAGGATATTTCCCTTCCATACTATTGAAGCAATAAAAATAAAACTAGTATTTCAAATACATTTCAGAAAGATTGAGTTATTTAGAATTTGACTTCTACATTCCAAAGACCACCTGAAAGCTTTGTGCATGGGAAGTACTTAATAAATATCTAATAATAATGAGGAGAAAATAATGAAGTAGATTTCATTTCAAGAAAAAATAACAATTTTTCCTTTGCGGGAAAATTAATTTATAATACCAGTATGCATTTGTTGCTTTTATGATTTATTCAAAAAATATATGTAAATGGCTAATCCTTTTCAATAAGATAAAGCAATAGAGAAAGAAGAAGTAAAACAACTTTTTTATTGAAAACAGATTTATGAACCCACTAACCCTGCTCAATTCATGAAGCTCACGTATTGGATCTACCACTTATTCAATATGTTTTCTTTCTAAAAACAAGCCCATAAAATTTGAGGTTCAATGGGCATATATTATCTTGCAATTTTATTTGCCCTATCATACTAAATAACCTTACATAATAAACATGGCAAATTTTATACCCCATGATTACATAATTACTATAGTCCCTTGTAGACTGTTTTTAAAGAGCTTATAAATAAAAAGATAAGCATTGCAGAATAACAGCTTTTAGAAATTGGCTTTAATAAATACTTTTTTTTCTTTTTTTTTATTTTTTTTTTTGCCAAAGCATAGTTTAACAAAGAAAAAGAATCAAGAAGATCAGCTGAGTGATAGAAATTTCAAAATAGTGGCTTAAAAAGTTAAAAATTTATATTTTAAAAAGATTTACACTATTACCTAGGGTGTTTTAAATTCTTTTAATTATAATATTGAAAAAAATTAGTCATAATCTAATTATATTTCCAAATTAACAGTAGTCAAATCTGAGGTTAAATTGGAATAGTCTCCTTACTTTGATTATTTCCATTTGGAAATTAGAGATTAAAGATATTGTGAACAAATATAAGAATTAAATGAGAATTTTTTTACAGTAATGCCTGCATTAGATTCAATCAAAACCTCTGAAAGAATAATGGAAACAATTACAGGGCAGCTTAGAATAAACTAATCAAATTCTGAACATTCTGGACATTCTTAGTATGAGCCCATATCTACACAATATCTACTATATGAGTCATTCCCTCTATCTCTAGTTGCACTTTCTCCTAGTTAAATTTGGATAATCAGAGTGACCTGAGAATCAAGGAAGGCAACAGAGAATATCATTCTGTCTGACCTTTACAATACAAGGCCATGAATACCAAGAAATTTCTTCTAAACTATTTGATATTGGAGAGGAAAGAGCTAATTTTCTTGTTGCTAGTGGCAAAATGAATTTTTCATCTTCAACAATATTTGCCTTTATGCCTTAACTCTGAAAGAATTATGCTTTGATACTTCTCTAGTTTGTATTCATAGAGTAATTTTTAAATGATCTACTTCTCATAAATGTCAATATTCAGTGATCATGCTATAGCAGGTAGTGCTAGTTCTTCTCCAGTTCTTCCTTTTTTCATAGACTTTCCCTTTATTCATAGTAATAGCAATTTTAGCTCAATAAATGCAAGCTCAAAAAAATGACTGCATTACCTAGCACCTCCTGGGCTACTACGTGTGGCTATATTACTAAGTGCTGACCTATTGGATGTAAACAGAAGTGTCACTGGAAGCTTCTGAGAACTTTCCTTAAGAGACTTCTGGCACTTTACTTTTACTCCTTTTTATTGATCTCTTTTTTTTTTTTTTTTCTTTTACTGCTGGCAGGAATTTGGGTATTATAGATAGACATGGAGCAGACTTCTTAAACCATTAGAAGGCCTTGAATATGAAGACTCTGGAAAATGGAACAAGAAGGAAGAAGGCTGGGAGGCCAACGCCACAAAGTGCAATTTTAATAGAGGACCACTCACCTCCAGATTTGTTGATAAGAGATCGATTACTATGTTATTTAAGTCACTATTATTTTGGATATTTGTCACTCTTGGATGAGTCAAATCATAACTAAAACGGCACATATTATCGACAGGAAAGCTGCTAGAGCAATACTATATTTCACTGAACCCAGGATATCAACTGTAAAAATCATCCCAATTTCAGAGGTAAAAAAATGAAGAAAATGTGCATCTAGAAGTTGATGATATTTCCTAAAATGAGTTTCTTAGAACACCAATAATGTAGTATGATAATACATAATTACAAAAGGAGTTAATTAATCAAATAGTTCTGAGAAACACTGGTTTTGAAAATTAAATAGATTTTTGTCCTCACTGTAATATTTTTTAATAAACTATCTAAGTTTTGTGCAGCTATAAGAAATGAAAGTAATATTCATGATTTTAAATGTTCTTGACCCAATGTAAAGTATTTTATTTCATGTTATTTTTACTGTGCAGCAGAATAAAGGACTAGTGTTTCATGAAATAGACTTTAGGGAAAACTGTGGTATGGACTAGATAGATCTAGGCTTGGGGAGGCCAGAAATAGGTACAGCAAATCAACACACCAAACCACCTCAGGAATCCACTTAATAGCCCCAAATATTTATTGATAGACAGAGAGAAAATGAATTTTCACATTTCTTTTCGAAGATTTGTCTTGTGATGATCAATTCATCCCCACGGTGCTGTTCAAGTCATGTTCAATTATATCACAGAGTTATGGATCAGACTGTGACTAAATATGGAAAAATAAAACTGTAAACTCAGAAAATGATTTGAGAGAGAAGACATTCATTCTGCCACAGATTCAGCTGAATAAGGAGTAAGGCTGGATGTATATTTCTAAAGTTCTCTGAAGGGTTTGAGGTTTCATTCTGAGGGAAGGAAAGAAAAGACAAAGGCTTGAGAAGACAGAGGCAAACGTTTTGGTTCTCTTTGGATTTCAAAACTCTTAAAATTCAGAGACAGCAAGAACAATTGGCATTCTATCCTTTCTCTGGATCTTTACTTACACAGATGAGAAGGTTCTGAGATGAGCTGAGGGACATGTACACTTAAAGAGGCTCCACCATGACATCTGGCTGTGCCCCTCTTCTGCAGCATCATTGGCACCTACTGTATTTTATAAAATTATTATAAAAACCCGACATCATTTGCTTTATGTTATGTAAGTGAAAGCTAAATATCAATTTAATGGGAAAAATGGTCATTTTTGTTCAATATTATATAAAGAACATAAATACATAACTGTATTTTTTACTTTTCTAGTCAGCGTTTTAGTTTCTATGGAGGCTTCTGTTTGCACAGGTGACAAACATTATTGGAATCAAATAGAAGATGCTTGTTCGGGCAGGGTTATTTCTAATCAAATCAAAAATTTCAATAACCTATGAAGGGTAAAATCTAGACATATTAATAATTAACTTTGATTTTTTCCAGAGGTACTTCTTATCCCTTAGTTCTTGCTGTCATTGAAATATATTTCAGACAGAGAAAAACAAATTCCTCCTATTACAACTAATGACTAGAGAAATAAATCCAGTCAATAAAATACAGTATGTTAGACAATGATAAAGTATTCAGGTTATTTAATAAATTTTCATTTTTCACCTCGATGATTAATGGTTTTAAAAGTTATTGTGTAATACATAAAATATTATTTTACTCTAACTTCCAACAACCATTAAAACTTATTTTTCCTCTGTTAGTAATGCCAACTAAAATATGCTAAAGTCATTTATATTGAGTGACTGAGAAAAGATGTACTAGTAAACTGTGAGGATGACAAAAAAAATTTAGAACATTTTTACATACATCAGTCTCATAACATATAAGATAGTGCAGCTACAGGCTTCTCAATGCTTTAATAGTTTCCAAGTAGCTTTACCTTAGATGCAATACTTATCTGTAACAGCTTTTGTTAACTTTGTTTTCCTTGGGGAATCAACAACAACAGAATTATTTTAAAAAATTTTAACTGAGTTGAGTATAGAAATAAACTCAATTTCTCCATTTCTGTTTGAAAATAGTATATTTCATTTCAAATATTTGCAATATTTATAATAGGATATAACACAGTGAAGTTTTTTGAAGTTATTTCTCAAATTCAAAAGCACTTGAATAGTATGTCTGGAAAAACAATCAGGTAGAGTTGTCGATTAGATTAGATTTGATACGATTTGATTTGATTTCGCAACATAGTAGAACTTTCAGGTTCACCAGAAATATGTAAACTCCATCAGAGTCAATAAATCCAGAGCTATATCTTTTCTTATGAAATAAAACACTCCAAATGATGAAGAGTTGGATAATTTAGTCCTTACAGAACTGGCCTTTTGCAGAATACTGCTATACTCCCAAGGTTAATCTGAGAGAGAAGGAACAATTCTATATATTATATAATGGCATTTCTTTAATGTTTTACTATAGTCAAAGAACTATACTAAGCACTTCTCATTCAGCACTTAATGCACTTCTTACAACCTCATGAACTAGGTACTACCACTATCACTATTTCACAGAGAAGGAAACTGAGGAAATAAGTGAAGGAGCCATGTTGACCCAAGCACACAAGCTCTGCAGCTCATGTCTATCACTCTATGCAGAATGGTGCCAGATGGATAAATGCAGCTGCCTACACATGCCTAGTAACGGATTTCAACTGTGATATCTCTGTTGGCTCAAGAGGACCTCAGTGAATGTCAGTTTTGCATACAGTTATAATTGGTTGTCTCCATTGTTTTCTTTCTGATACTCTGAGAACATTCTATTTTATCCCTGAATGTTCTTCTGCTCCCTCTAGCACCGTTATTTCAATATTTTAGCTTAAGTTAGCATTTTCTAAAGTATGCTTTGTGGAGCCATATTCTGGGGAATATTAACAATTATTATAAACAAACAAACAAAAAGGTTCTCTGATCTCATGAATTTAGGAAATAGTGGATGAAAAAATGTTAATGGAATAAGGATTCTCGATGTGTTTGATAAACTAATGAATAGTGTAAATCTTCAGAAGAAAGATATAATGCACCATTTCACAAACTTATTTGACCACTGATGGAATACCTTTATTTGCAATCTTTCAAGATCAGTGGTCCATAGAACAAATGTTGAGAAATATTGAAATAAGGTTTAAACCATGTCATAGCCTGTTTTGTATCATAAAATGTCAAAAGACACAATGAGCAGAATTTAAAGTTCTTGTGGGGAGCTATAGTTCTTCTGAAGGCCAGCTCCCAATCAGTCCCTTTGTGAGTCTATTCATACAACATATAACATTTCAATAGACTGACAGAGAAGGGTCGATTCATTGAATCGTTTTTAATATTTTTAGTGTAGAACAATTTGGAACAGAGTTGTACAATCAAGGCATGAATTTGAAAAATCTCAAGATAATACTTTGGGAAAAAGGTAAGCATAAACTGATTAGCTGTCATTTGTTGACCTGACACTAGACATAATACTAAAGTGGGTGAAGTGGAGCCTTTGTGTACAACGAGAAGCTATGTGGGCTAGGCAGGGTTCCTCTCAGTCTTCTTTCTTTCCCATTTTTTACTTCCTTTCATCCACTATGCTTGTACCTAGAGAAAACAACAAGTTTATATTTCCTTGTGTCTGCCCTCATTTAGGACTGCCATTCAAAATTCTTAATTACCTTTTCCAATCCTCCACTATCAACATATTTCTATTCCTCATTGTTCCTCTACAAAAGTTCATTTGAATTAAACTAATTCATAGAGATTAACATTTTTTTCATATTTATATGATCATGGAACTCTTTGTACAATGCCTATTGATATTTCTCTAACTCATCTTTGGCAGACACATTCTGAGAATAGTGAGTTAAGCCAAGGAAGTAATGAAGCCAGGAAAACAACCAGGGAAAAGAAAATCTTCCTCAGGAAGTGAGGATGACTCATGGCTCATCTTTTTCACCCAGGATAGAGAATTTTGTGAAACACAACTTGCATTTAGGTAATGTGGTCAAGGGAGATGTTTTAGAGCGGGAATGCAATGGAGTTTCTTAGCACAATTATTATCATTGTTGTCAGCTGCCTACTCTAACTGTACATAAACCATTCTATGTTGAAAATAATATTTTAAAAATTAGGAAAAAGTGGGAGGAAGTAATCTAGAAGCATATTCACAAAAGATAATTTATTTTTGATGTACTCAGAGGCATTATCATGAATTGGGATGCTTTCTATGTAGTTACTAGGCAAAGAATTAAACTAGTTTATAGCTCTTCCTGTAGCCACCAGTGTACTTCAGTTCATATTAACTTCATGTTCTTCCTAGAAGTATTTATATTTCTAATTTTCTTATATCTTATCTCTTATTAGGATGAGACCAACACTTAGAAACTTTAAAAGGCCCATGGTCCTCAAGCCCTAGAAACAAGGAGCTATTTCCTTGCCTTACATCATAAATGGGTAATCAAACTCATACAGACCTTACTGCTGAACTTTCCTTATTGCTTTTCTGGAAATACTTGGTAACTGTATTACAATAATTCATAGCATTAGGTAATTTAAATTCTCTCAAATTACTAAGCATCAAGGTTTTTCATTTAAATATCACCATAGTGACTTTTATGCAAACAAATCCCAGTAGCCAATGATGATTTAGAATTAGATTTCCTTTTCTATGCTATTTCTTAAGTGGCAACTTAAGAAAGAAATTTTTCTTATTTTCTCTAGAATATAAAATATTATAAGTTGCAAAAACTAAGACTTAAAAAGAAAATGTTAGAAATAATCTGGAGAAAATGTATATAAACACCCAAAAGAGTATTTGGCTACCTAGGACCCTCAATAAAAGCAAGAGAAACAGCAATCCTTATAAAGAGATAAATTTATTCTTCTCTTAAACAATTCTGCCTCTTTTTTATTCCAGATGAAGCAAAAAAAGAAAAAGAAAAAAGAAAACAGCCAGAAAAAAATGTAAATAACTCTTCTAATTAATCATACAGTTAGGTCACTAAAATCCATGAATCTGAACCACACCTCTAAATATTTTGTATTATACTGATTGTAGAAAAGATCCAAAAATACATCTCTACTGATCATTTTATAAAATTTGCTCTGGTTCAAAGATTAAAGGGCTTTTTGCTATTTTGAAACTGAATGGGCCAAAGCTGAAACTCTAGGGACTATATCGGGGGCAGATTTTTTAAGATGTCTTGGCTCTGTAATTTAAGTAATTCTGTGGTGGCTTTTCATTTCTCTCAATTTCAAAATGCCTTTACCTCTCTCAATTGCAATTTTCTTGTCTTTAAAATGTGGATAATTATGGTACCCACTACATCAAGCTGCTGTGGGAATTAGATGAAATGATGTATGAAAGTGCTTATAAGCATGCTTAACACACAACTACTCAATAAATGGCAGCTATTATTATCTTTTCTGATACTAGTTATAATTTAGAAGGCCCTACTGCTGGAATTTGAATTGGATTAACTCAGGGGATTACATCTCTCAAAAGCAAAGCACATTAAATGTTTAATGAGAAACCTGTGGATTTAGAATTTATCCAAGAGCAAACAACAGCCCCGCTTGCTTTGAAATGCTGAGAGCTTACAGGCAGCCCAAACCTGATATCTTCATTGCAGAGTGAAGAGGCTGCACTCCAGCAGTCTGAGAGCATAGCCCTGTCCTGGGTATTTGTTAAAGGGCCTTGAATACAGTCAACATCTCAGCTGGAAAGTGTGTACCTGAGAGACACCACATATCTCGGGTGATAAAACTGCAGCTCTATGAATTAGAGGTCTGTGATAACTATACGTGTAGAAGCCTCTTCATGAAAGATATCTATTATCAGATGATAACACCTCTTAAAAAGGAAAGGGAAAACCAATACAATAGTGCAAAGCATAAGAGTGTTAGGAAACACAACAATTTATTTAAGGAGTTTGCCAGGCCATCAGGCAAATTTTGAAGATGTTCTTTCAATGGAAATTTTTAGGATTTTTGAGGATAAACCTTTAGTAATCATCATAGCATACATGTCTGCAGTTGCTAGCATTTATTGTATTCTTCTGTAATAATGGTTAGTCCAAGAGATATCAGAACTCTATTTTGATGAATTTAGAAGATAATTGTGTTTACTTCAAGAAAGAAAAATAGGACAACTAATGAGTTTCTAAAGCATTGTGTCACTGAAGAGCCAATGAGTAGAAACATGAATTTCTATGAAATCATTAGAAATGTTAATGAACACACAATTGTTCTTGAAGATAGGAGACTATATCTAATATATAAACTGATATTACTGAACTTTCAGTCTACCTGAAATTTTGAGGGATATGATAATCATTTGGAAAGGTTTTCATTTATATGACAAAATTATAACTTTGAAAACTCAAAACTCACTATTTTAGTTATTTAAAATCGCTTTAAACACACATATGAACACAACGATACAAACACACACATTAATGAGTCAAACAGAGAAAACACTTACTGTTACTTCATTCATACTCAGAAGCATGGGGCTGGGTGGCAAGGTGCCAAGACGATATTTGAAACCTTCTTCTAAAGTCATTCCCCAGAACTGACTGTAGTTCTGAGCTGTCCATCTATCTTACAAATAAAGAAGAAAAAATATGTACAGATTACATTATATCACCTCTATAAATACCTGTTCATTTACATTTCTGAATTTATACAGAAACAAATCTCACAAAATTGAAACTATTACTGCAAGTTAGATGATGTTTATATAAGTGATGCATTATTGATTACTCTAGCAGTGAAGCATATGAGATGCTTTTTCTAAATGAGGTCTATTTCAATTATTTTTATAACTCATATGAGGAAACTGAGGCTATATTATATATGCTAAATTTAAGAATATGAAATCTTTACATGCCAGAATGGATTGAGTGGTAATAAGGTCAATATGTGCAGTTTCTTTTAAATATTAAATGCATTTTAAAAAGAAGCTTGAATGTACAGAAATCTAGTTGTAGAATAACGTAATAAGTTTCATTTATAATTTTGATCTGAATAGAAGTTGAACATGTAAAAAAAGTATGAAAAATTGAAAATAAAATATACTTTAAAAGATTATATCAGTGCTAATTATTTTATTGAAATTTATTGAACTATTTTATTTAAATATTAAAATATTCTATCACATGGGAAGTTAATTTATGCTAAGTGCTCAATCTTAGTTATTAATAATAACAATATAAGTTTAATTGACATAAAATTAGATTTTAAAAGTGTGTATTTTTCCAGAGACATATTTTGTCCCCTCACATGGAAAAAGGGTTGTTTTCAAAATCTAATATTGAAATTTGAGGACAACAAAAATTCCTTAAGAGATGACAGGAGTTGAAAAATGAGAAAAATGAAAGTAATTTAATTATTGTTTAAATTATCTAGAGATTGAGGGCAATATATTTTCAGTACTTAAATCTAACCTTTATCCTGTTGTGTTTATTACCAAAATTGTTTATAATGTGAAAGGCTAATATGAATGACTGAAGATAAAGCTCGATTTTTCATAATATGCCTAGCAAGTTAATACTTTTATAAGATTTGTTAGTTCATAAAACCTTAAGCAATTTTGACCATAATTTTAAAGTGCAATCTCCATCACCCAAGGAATTTCAACAACAAATCCTCTGAATATACTAGATATTGCTGCATTATTTAAGAGATTAACAGGCCCAGCCTTAGGCAAAATCAGAGACATTTTGGGTCATTTAATTAATCACTTAGCAAGGATAAGTACTTTTAAAACTAAATAGAATATAAGAGAAACAATAGGAAATACTAGAGGATATTGCACATAATCAGGGTAAGTACTGTTTATATATGTGTGTGTGTATATAGTGTGTGTGTGTGTGTGTGTAGCTTTACATGTACTAGGTCACAAAGTTAAATGTATGTTTTAATGAGACATGCTAAAAAGTGTGAAAGGTACTATCTCATACCATTCTCTTTTAACCTGGACTCATAACTTCCTTTTTAATCCAATTTAGCATTTATTGAACATTCTTAATTTGTCATGTTCCCTCATAAACATTAGGAACATTGAAATAAATTTCTTTATCTTCAAGGAGCTCATACCTAAAAAAGACTACAGAAGTAGAAATGACTTCAGTATGTGTCATTTATTATAAGAAGGTCAAAGTATGATTAAAGGACTCAAACATAACTCTGCCTGAGGGACTTGGTATAGTTTTTTGCAGGATGTGACTTTGATGCTAGGTGTGGAAGGATGAGAATGAGTTTGGTAGCCAGATGTGAAAGAAGAGAGCATTTATTCTAAATAAAGGCAACGCTGGAGCAAAGCATGCAGGTTTGAAATTGAGTAGCACATTTAAGGAATAGCAGATAAATGAAATGCTTGAACTATCAGAGGGGCTAGGGAGACAGAAGCTGGAAGAAGGTACAGAAGAAGAGGCAGTAAAAAAACATTTGGGTCAAATTTTTATTTATTCTAATTAGTATCATTTTATTCTATAAATGATGGAGTGTCACTGAAAATTTTAAGAACATGAGCAGCAGAATCAAACTTTTGTTTTAGAAGGATAACCATGAAAGTATAAAGGATTGATTGGAGTTTGGCTAGTCTGGAAACAGAGAAAAGTTGGGTCATTTCAAACTAGATGTGATGAAGAAGTACATTAGAATATAGCAAAGGAATAGAGGAAGTAAATATTTAAAAGAAACTTTGAGTGTGGAAATTATGAGTTCAATGTCTGAGAGTACAGAAGAAAGAAGAACCACACACACACACACACAAACACTTAAAATTATCTGGCTTAGTTGACAATGTGGAGGAGGCTGCCAGGAACCAAGGAGAGATCAAAGAGGTTAATCCTTTCAGTTAGTTGTATGCTGATTTTGAAACACCAGTGAAAAATCAAGGCCAACATTCTGGATTTTTGAGATCATAAGAAAAATCAAGTTTAGAGAAGTGATAAATTAAAAATGGCCATAAATTTTTCGTAGCTCTTTCCATCCAGAGATGGAGTCTATTTTCCCAACCTTTGGATGTGGGCTGGCCTAGTGACTTGCTTTGCCCAATAGAAAGCAATAGAATTGATGCTGTGCAAAGTTTAAGCTTAGGCCTCAAAGACACTCTTCAATTTTCCACTCATGTCTTATTAGAAGACCGTCATTATGTGAAGAAGCTAAGCCTCGCCTACTGCAGACACGTGGGCCCTCCAACAACCAGCACCAACCACCAGATGGGAGTGAGATCATCTTAGACAATTCAGCCCCAGGTGACTCCAGGTATCTGTAGATACATGAATAACTCCAAGAGAAACCAGCAAAAGAGCCTTAGCTAAGTCCACCTAAATTGCTGATGTGAACAAATGAAAAGCTTGTGGTTTGAAGCTGCTAAATTATGGAGTGGTTTGTTGTGCAGCATCAGATCACTGAAATAGTTATCTATCTCTCTTTGTTCCAATAACTTGCTGATTATTACTTGTGCCACTAATTTGGCACCTATTTATTGCCCTATCTTTAGAAATCCTTTTACAAAGTATGGCATATTGACTCCTCAGCTACATAGTAAATTCCTTTAAGCCAGAAATTATTTATTTGTATCTTTAGCAGTGCCACAAAAGAAACACATATTTTGTTTCTATTACTTGATTGCATTAAAAATAATACAGGGAATAAATAAGCATTGTAGTAGGTTATGTACAATGAATAAAGACTTGAATCTAAAACACTACCAAGATGTGAGAAATATATATTTTAAAGCAAAAGTTGTATCTATTTCTTTGTAGGCTATTTTAAAAAGCACTTAAATAATGAATGATATGATTCTGTTTTCACATATGAAAACAATTTGATCATGAAAAACAGAAGATATCTGAGAATTAGAAATTTCTTTTAAATTCAAGAACTTCCTCCCTCATCGTTTTCCCCAATAATTAATTTCAGTTTTTTTCTTCATGGCTGTGTCCTTTACTTAACTTTTTTTTTCTTTGGTCTGTGTTTCCTTTTGCTCCAATTGTACTTCACTTTTTATTCTCCTAAAGTCATCTATGTTTGCTACTAAAAGGAAAAGCTAATGCTTCTTAAATAGTCCTGGAGTACTATGACAATACACAAAGGATGGAAAGAAAATTCTTTCTTTCAAGGAAGATAGCAGCTTCCTAACAGCATCTGTACTCATAAATATGCTTTTTTACCACATTGCTTTAGACTGTGTTTCTCATGGGTTCTGTGACAGTAGAAAGGTAGGCTGCTGATTATGGCTTTTTGGAAGTTTGTGCTTGTGATTAAGATAATTTCTCATGATGACACATACTCTTATGTTATTTTAATGATTTAAGTAGCACTCGGCTACAGAAAATTATAATAGATTTTCCCTATAAATACTTAAAAAATCTGTTATCATCTAAAATATTAAACACTCACTCATGCACACACACACACAGAGACACACACAGAAGAATTAAGAATATTAATGTCAACAAATGTGACTTTCTAGACTTCATGTCTTCCAAGAAAAGACTCTGGGTACATTAAAATACAGTGTCCCCATTGTGCTGGGAAACATTTGTCTTATGTGTGGAATGAAATAATATTTCTAATTTTTAAAAATACATTTCAGGATTATTTTGCTTTTATGGTTGCTTGATAATAAATCTTATGTGAAATATTTTCTAAAATGTAGAAAATTTTATCAGGGTTCTATAGAGATTTGATCAATGGCAGTGAAGAATCCTGAGGCAGACACCAAACAGCCTATCCCTTTTCCTTTCAGTTCAGTGAAGAAAGCCAGTGTTAGCACCTACATCTTAATTTCTTCATCATAAGTGGAAAAGCCACCTAATTTCTTAATCTGTTGGAGAGCATCAGTTATTTCCTACTCAGCCCTATCTTTAGTTTATTAGCAAAGTAAAGTGTCTCAATCTGTCTTCTGATTCAACTGTAAATGAAACTGGCTATCAGCCATGACAGTGAAATTGTCTAAAAGGGCTGATTGGAGGTTAATCAAAATATAATACTGCCCTCATGGGGCTAGACTCTACATCAGGAGAGCTGAGCATGTGATTGGATGGGTAAGGGCGGCAGCCGAGGGAAAGATGGTAAACATAAATAAATCAATTATGCCTACTTTCTGATTTGCCTGATACTTATCCATGCTAAAGCTTTCCCTACTCTCCTCACTCGGGCCATGATACTGCTCCTTTCTGAACAACTTAAGACCATGTTCTATATTTCTTCTTGGTGCATTTTAATTTTTTAATATTCCCCTCTGTGCATTCCAACTTTACATGTCTTTCTATCTCCCTTCCCATTTCTTTTCCACTCTTTCTTTTGAAATAATGATTATTTTTAGAAGTAAATGAAATGAAATACATTGTTTGAAATGTGAGGAGTAACTGAAAGTGCTAAAAAGCATAAAAAGCATAATTTCTCTCACCCATAGTCTCCTTTATTGACATGGTCAATTAATTCTGGTTCAACAAGGCACACATGCTGGGAACATTTCCACTGCTGACCTGAGCATGTGCTGCAAAGATATAAAAATTAAAAAAGTGGCCTGGCCTTTATGGAGTACATTTACAAAATTAGTAACCAGAGTTGTACATTGTTAAGACATAAACCATATTTTGATTAATGGTAGCCATGTGCCTATTTGATTTTTGGCAAAAAAAAAAAAAAAAATGATAACACACGCATCAGCTACAATTCAATATGTTCTTATCTTCTAATCCAAGGAAAGAATAAATTGACTATACATTCATTAAAGTTGAAAAACAAGACAATTTAGACTTTAGAGTCAATGTATTTGTAATAGGAAACTGTCTACAGGATAATCCTTTTAAGGCAATCTGTTTTTATATATAGTTACTTTGTTTAAAAACACACACGCCCACACAATTTGCCTGTAATATGTCAGAATGTTTATGATTAAGAGGCATATTTAATGCAGTTCTGCTGTATGATAAAGGCCCACTGTCATGAACATCAAACTCAAGCAATAAAAACATATTCGAGATTAGATTTTTCAATATTCATTAAAATTTTATATGCTTATAAAAAAGCTACGGATATGTGACACTTTGACTTATAATTCTATCTGTATTTAAGTATACATTTTGTTTCACAGATGTTCCTTTTATTTGAAGAACACACACAGACAGTAGAATTCAGTTCTGTGTCATTTAAATTCATTACCAGGAGTTGCAGTTTTCTTTAACTACTGATCCTTCTTCATAATGTTGACCATCTCTGAGGCAACCTGTCAATATAACATGTAAATAAATGAAATTTCTAAATCGAATAATAAAGTACGTTAACACAAGTAACCTAAAATTGTGTTTAGTTTTTCAATTATGCAAAAATACGTGGTGTAGATCTGATGTAAATGCACATCTGATTTGTGTCAAGGTTTTTACATTGAATTCTTTTGGGCTTAGTCCATGAGCTTTTATCATTAAACTGTATATTATATTCCAACAGAGAAGATCTGTATAGCATGAAAACTAGATTACCAAGGAATTAATCACTAACCACACTCAAAAAATAAGGTGTTTAAGTAGGTAAGCAATAAAACAATGTTTGAATAAATATATGTCATTTCTCATTTTTAACCAATTTCCTGTCTTCCCTGAGAACACTCACTGGAGGTGCTTGTGGCTGCAGTGTTTACCCCGAGATAACTCGTGGATTACAGTCTTAACCATACTCCCAAAATTTGCCATGAAATATCTCACTTTTATTATTTTTGCATCGCTCTAGTATATTGATAGTCTTTGGAAACAAATGACATCATTCTGTTTATAGAATTTTGCTTTTAGTAGTTCAATCACTGAAAATGTGGCATTCCTACACATGATGTTAAATGAATGCTGACAGCGAGTTGCACTTTTTTTTTTCTAAACCAGAAAAGGGTTAAAATCTAATCAAATCTCACAAGTGAATATGACTAATTACATAAAACTAGAGGAAGGAGCTCAAAGTTTTGGACAAAATATGGAGCTATTTCATTGAATTCTCCTGACAAAGATAAATTTTATTTTGTCTTCAGTATTTAGATCAGGAGAAAAATTTGTAGTAGGAATAAAATTGTAGCCATTTGTGTTCCAAACACAAATGTTTCTTAACTATTAATTGATACTAGTTGTTAACTAGTTAATCAGATTATATAAACTACTCAAAAGAGATCAATGGTGAATCATCATATTATGAAAGTCATCAGTAAGATATTGTGAAAACAGTACCCTGGTTACAAATTAATTCCCTCTCAAAAATGTAACTTATACAAATTTAAAATTCATGCCCAATTAGCAAAGTAGCAAAATTCATTACTTTGTCATGTGAAAACTTTTTTGACAGAAACATTTAATTGACAGATTACATCAGTTGTTCCAATTTAAACAAAATTAATTCTAACTTTTTTGTCACTCATCATAGGGGAAAATCTACACTAATTTAGGAAGCATTCTAAGGGACCTGGTGTAACTATCAGGCACAATGTCACAAAAGCAACTTATGGAATTAGCTATCCTCTGATTTTTCAAAGAATTCTTTCAAAGGAAACATTTCACAACTGCCTCTCTTCATCATGAATTATGTTTTCACAGTCCAATATTTTGCTTCATAAATCTAAAACCTCTACGTATTTGTGTCTATCACCTCACGTGGATTTTTGACATTCCGCACAAGAATGAAATCCACCTCCTTCCTGGACCACAAACTTCTCAATCTAGTAAACTCAGGGGAAGGGGAAAATTCAACTTTAAATCAGGTTCACACTTTTCGTTACTACTCAGGACTAGACACTTTTAATAAATGAACTTATACTACATTTGCAACCTAAAGAGACCCTAGAACATTTTATTACCTAGGAGCAATAGAAGATTCATGCAACAATTTGGGTTTTCATTCAAAGTCAAGGGAAGTACTTCCCTAACTAGTTTTAAAGGGCGAGTGGGGACAAATCAAAGCTGATTTTTAATCATCCCCATGAATTTTGCGTATCCAACATAGATAATAGATACATAGATAAAGGGAACAGAACAGAAATCACAAAGGTCTTAAGGATAAAAGACTTTTTCTTCTCTGACCTGTATTCTAGCTAACAGTTTTGGAGTCAAGAGAATGCTATCACCAGGCTTACCCAAAATAATTAGTACTAAATTAATATTAGCAAAAGTTTCATTTCTTGGTCATCTTTCCTTAATATTAAGTCAGAGCTGACTATAAAAAACTGTGTTTACTACAATCTCACTTGAACACAAACCATAATCAGTTGATCCAAGGCTGGTCAAGGTGCTGACAAAGTAGAGAACTGGCTTCTACACAATTCAGAGACACAGTCCATTTATTTCCTATACCTCTACTCAACTCAATGCATCCCCCATTTCTTACACAGGATTTAGAGAAATGTTTTTATATCCACGTTATATCATTTCCTGCTTAAAATTCTCAAGTTATTCTCTATCCAATTTAGAATAAACCCGAATTTCTTACAGTGGCTTATAAGACCTTACCCAAAATGGCTCTGCCTTAATCTCTGCCCACATCACTACTGTTGTGTGGGCTAGGGTAGAGTTCTCAGAAAAATAAAGGATTTGCTCATGCAAATCCTAGTACTGAGGATGAGAGAAGTGGATGGACATAATTTGGAGGTAAAGCAAATCGGACTTGCTCATGCACTGAGCTTGAGGAATAAGGAAAAAGGGGAATCGAGGATGTCTCACTAGGATTTTGGCTTGAGCAATAGAGGGACGATGAAGCTCTTACAGAAATAAGGAATAGGCTTATGGTAAGAACATCAAGAATTCTGCTTTACATATTTCAGATTTAGATTAAATCTAGGTTAGCCATCCTAATGGAGAATGTCAAGTGGATTAGTTTATGAAAATCCAGAGTTAAATCAAGGCTAAAGCATAAGTTTGAGAGACAGCAATATACATATTTTTTGAAAGTCTTAAGACTAAATAAAAGTCCATTTAAGAGATCGTGTATAGGTAAGAGAAAGAGGTCCAGGACTGAGCTTAAAACACTCCAGTCAATGGACATCCAGAAGAAAAAACTGGAAAGGAGTGGTCTGTGAGAAAGTAGAAAATTCAGGAGGGGGTAGAATCTTAGAAAGCAAAAGAAGAAAAAGTATTTCATGTAACTGGTCAAACATGTAGAGTAGTACGAGAGTAGTGTCAAAAAAGGAAAAAAAAAATAGACATCTGGATATGGATATTGTGTTTAGTAATACTAAATGGTCAATACCCCTGCCAGGAAAAATGTCAGTGAAGTAGTGAGAAGCAACACTTTGTAGGAACAGGTTGATGAGAGACCTAGAAGTCAGGAAGCAAAATAGTTCCTTCAGATAAAAGGAAAGGAAAAAATGGTATAGTAGCTGGTTAAGGACCTGGAATCAAGGGAGGATTTTTTCAAAGTTGAGAACTATAAAAACACATTTTGTAAACTGAAAGTTTACCCAGGAGGAAGAGGGGAAATGATGCTTTAGGAGAGAGGGAGAAAGAGAAGGAGAAGAAACAAGAAAGGGAAAGAGACCATTGTAATGGTGAAGATCTTGAAAAGACAAGAGAATATGGGATTCAGAGGTCAAGGGGAAGAACTGACTCAAGGTAAGCGGTAACTCAGAAGGAGGTAGGTTGAAAATTATGCTGCAGAGATGAGAAAATTTCTGGTGGCTTTATTTTCTCAGTAAAATATGTATAAAGCATGTCAGAGTGAGTTAATCCAATTGGTTACACCTATAGCATCTCAACAACAAAAAAAGAGTAATGACTGTTTAAGGGAATTTTGCAACTTTAATAGTCACTAATACAAAATAGTCGAAGAGCGAAATAGTTTATTGATTTGAGAAAAGATGATAAGATGTCTACAATTTATTTTAAAATACTTTATTATAATGTGTTATAAATTCTGTACTGGACTAAACTTCACTTTAGGGAAGGCAGTTATTTGCTCTAATTAAGATTCCATATCCCATTAGTGGTTAATAGCATTCATTGTGAAAGGCAAAATTCCAGGGTGGCGTCTACAAGTGCCTCTATAATCCATCTTTTGATAAACACTAGAGTGTCAGTATAATGAAAGTCAGAAATGGGCTTTCATTGGCAAAATTAGTAGCTTGTTAATCAGTATAATGAATATAAGTAATCAACTCTTATTGGTTAAATTAATAGCATTCAATTTATGTAGATGAGATAAAATATTTTAAAGTCTCATCCCATTCTTATACTCCATAATGTATATGTATCTCTTAAAGTCAATAGCCTTTTAACTCTTAGACCTGGTGTCCTAGAATTGATCTTCAAAAGGTTCTGTGTCCAGCTACTGGTAGGAGAATTCCTCATTCCCTGATATCCACTATAGTGTAAGAGTCCTACCTCTGTAATATTATCACATGTCTCTCCAATAAATTTTTCATGCAAAGTAAACATGGGAACATCTAAAAAGACAGGGACTTGAGATTTCATGAAACTTACAAAGGTTGTATGAATTGATTTATGTCTCCTTACCAATATATATTTTTGTAACTATCAGTACATATGGCAGAACTTGGACTGTGACGTATCTGTGATTAAAGAGGCTGTGAAGAAAAAAATAACCCTCATCTAATTCAAACATGTCAGTAGCTTATGTAAGTCTTTTACCAGTGTGAACATGAGTTGTACATAATCAAATTAGTTTACGTCTGTTCACAGTAGATGGTATCCTAGACTCTTTCCTTAAGATCTGCTACACCAAAAGATTCTGTCTGGATAATCCACTCTGGTTCTATTTCAAACGCTATCACTTCTTTTCTGCATCTGACATTTGAAATCCTTCGATTACTGGGAGTTACCATCAAAGATGGGTGAAAAAAACACAGATACACTCTACTTCCACTTTATACAAAAGGGATGTGATTTTGTTTTATCCATGTAAATAGTTTTAAGTCACTCGAATAAAGAGAGCTCTGGTTGCAGGACAAAAAGCAAATAACCAAAGAATAATATCTATTACATCAGTAAATGAACAACTTCACATCTCAGAGGAAAGTCACTTTATACATGCAAAAAAAAAAGTATAAATAATGAACCACTGTCTTTTCATTTTAGTTAATTTTTGCATGATTTTTAATATTGTGTATGACTCTTCTTTCAACCAGATACTCCCATAAGCAAGATAAAACAAAAGAAAAAAAATTACCTCCATGAGAACAAATGTAGTCTAATGTGAACTTTTTGCTACTAAATAAAATGATTAATTGCTTCCTTCCATAGTGAAGGAAATAAAAATTATACCTATATAAATTCTACCTATAACATGTTTCCAAATTAGCTCTCAAGAAAAAATGAACATTGAAGAAGTAGTAATTACTTTTCTAAATAGGCTATATGTCTCAAACAAGAAAAGCTCAAATACATTTTAACACATCAAAAGCAAGCAGTTTATACATAATATTTAAACTCAACACCCATGAAGCCAACCCTATTGCTATTTAAATCTTATAATGAGTTCTCATAACAGAATAAGATCCTAAATCCTTAATATAGCCTGAAAAACCTGGCATAACCTGATTTCTACTCACCTCTCACCTCATCTCATGTTACCACCAACCCTCCAGTAATAATCACTGTCCAGAAATCGTGGCCTCCATCCAGTTTCTGGACCACACCAAGCTCTTCAGTCTCAGATTTGCAACAGCTTTCTGATCTTCCAGTCAGATCACTTTTTACTACTCCTTGAGTCCCAGCTTAAATGTCTTCCTTCACCAGCCCTACCCCAGGTTAAAGTTGTATATTATTCTACATATTAATGTTATATTCTGATACCCTTTCTCACAGCACCCTAAATGTTTCCTTCAGAGAATTTATCACAATTTGCAATCATATAGGGAATTCATTAAATATCTTATACGTACATCCCCCAATTTGACTGTCACTTCAGTGGGAACAGTATCTTGATTTTTTTCCCTCAATTGTTGTCCAGCTCCAAATACCATTCCTGGCACAGTGGAGACATTCAGTATATAATTTCTGATGAACAACTAGTTTAGACATTTCTAGTAGAGTATCTGCCACTTTTTAGAAACAAAATAAATGTTTGTGAGCTGCTTATTGATAAAGGCAAAGGCCTGGAATAAATGACAACTCTGTGGAAATTTTATCATAATACATATGTGTTTTGAAGAAGCATTTCCTCAATTTTTATAACAAGATGACACTATTGAGAATGAAGGCAACACCATCTGGATTTTGAAATGAGCTCTTGATTTTTAAATAAGGATACAAATCTTTATTTACTGTCTTCTAACTGTAATTTCTAGTCACTATAATCTGTTTACAGTAGTGTGACAATGCTCTGATTAAACCTGCATTTCTGCTGTGGACATTTGACATGTTGGGTGACTGAAAAATAGGGCCTCAGATAAATGTAGCAGTAAAATTTTGTTCTGTGTTTTGTTGCAAATCTTGATTGTTCAGAATAAATGGCCATTCTCCTATAATTAGACACATATAGTAAATAACATCATTCTCCTTATGAATTATTTGTATTTATCCACTTTTACAATTACTCCATGTGAAGCCCTCCATTGTTTCTAATAGTTTAAAAATCTCTGATTAGTAAAATAAAACAAAAAATACACTGAAGAATCTATTTGTTATTAGTTAGGCAGGGCCGGTGGCTGACTTTATTTTGCTTTTGTACTGGTTTTAATGGCATTACAATACCACAGATTTTAATGCTTGTAGGTAGAATTTATGTAAAATGTTACATGAATCTGCAGATGATCATGTGACTTTCATGAGATTCTCTAAGAGATTACATTCAAAAGGCTTGAGATTCCTGTTGTCAATATACTTGACAAAAAAAGAAAGAAAGAGTTTTAAGTAACTCTTACATAAATTGTGTGTTTGAAACAGGATCCAGACCAGCATTTATGCTCATCACACCAGAACTTTCCTGAAGGTGATTATATGATTCAGGTATGCTGCATCTAAACCAAAGCATTTTAACAATCCAAAGAAATTTATTCTAGTGATTGCAATATTCATTTTTAATTTGATCTCTAGGATAGGAGCTGGGAGAGAAAGAGAGAGGAAAGAAAGAAGGAAGGAAAGAAAAAAAGAGAAAGTTTGACAGATCTTGTTATGAACGAATATAATGCTTAAACACATTCCCAAAGCCTACCTTCTGTATACCAAGGTGTTGTGTGAGGAAGCCATTCTTTCTCTCCACGGCAAAATGACTTGTAATCAGGACAGCAATCAGAATTTTCCCTTTCACAGAATGTATCACAGTAACACAGTGCATTCACTTCATAGAACTGAGTGACACAGCTGTCATCTCTGTCTTCACAACAACCAAAACTTCTACAGTATTGCCCTTTGTAAATGGCTCTTTTGAATCGAGTACCTTCCAAAATGGTGTGATTCCTAGTGAAATCAGCTCCTGGGTCAACTTCTCTTTGAGATAAATACTGTTTCTCCGCCCAGATTTCTGTAATTAGGTGAGAGACAATTAAGATCTTATATCCGATCCACATTCTCTAGAGGTCTGGTATGGCCCCCACTTTCTTGTTATAGCCAATATATAACTTCTTGAGACTTCTCCTCAG
Organism: Pteropus medius; assembly: GCF_902729225.1. NCBI lineage: Eukaryota > Metazoa > Chordata > Mammalia > Chiroptera > Pteropodidae > Pteropus > Pteropus medius. Next base: position 30,441,878 of record NW_024354500.1, read on the forward strand.
AGTCTGATTTCTAATCATCAAGACAACTCTGCCTGATTCCTGAAACTGCTCCTTTACTTGAACTGAGTATACTTCTTGAAGTTAAACATTAATCAGGAATTTAAATGTTTTCCCAAGATAATGTAAGTGTTAGAAATAGACCGTTGTTGGTCCCCCAAAGTTAAAAATTTATATTTCATGTCATAAAAAAGTTCATCACCATAAAAATAAATACATAAAATCTTATGCATAGGTAATACACTGAATATTGCCTGCCTCCAAAAAATCTAGATTAAATAAAAAACCTCTTTGGCATACATATGATCCAAATTACGGTTTCAATAACCACTGGCAAGGTGTAGAAAATTCAAAAGTCAAAATCACAATTGTTTACTTCAGCTACTTCAACTAAAATCCAGGCTGTCATGAGTTTGCCTGCTAGGTTCTTTCATATCAGTAACAGTTGCTCTAAGTCATGCCCAGTCACACACGGGCTTTATTTACCATCTGTACTCCATTTACCTACCAGACGCATTACCTACCAGATGTCAAGGTTTAGTGGAGCCTAATTCAGCTAGAAATTCCCAGAGGGTGACAGTTCTCTCCACCTGAGTTCCTACTTGACATCAAGGTAGAAACCTGCAGTATCTGAAAGGCAGTTTATAATTAAGAAAAGTCAATATGCCGTGCTAAAGAGCTGCCAGGGGTGGGAGTCGTGAAGGAATCTCAAAGGTCAAAATGTCCTTAGTGTTTCGGTAGAGCTGTGCATCTACAGTAAGATTTTCTGTGCTGTATTTATTCATTAACTATAATAACTCCCTTTGGATTGAGGGTATGAAACTAGCAGATGATGATTCAGCAAAGGTGGTTGGGTGGCCTAGTGGAAAAGACTTGTCTTGACAATCAGAAAACTTGGACTCTGCTCCCTGAGCTACTGTTTAATTGGCTTTATGATCTAGGGTTCATAATTTGTTTCTCTGGTCCTCACTATTTTCCTATAAAACGAGGTCTTCCTCTTCAAGGCTAATTCATAATTCCAACCCTTTAAACTTCTTCCTTGAATTTGCTCCAGAAATTATTCAACTCACACTTTTAACTTCGTTGTTGTACTTTCTTCTGGCACCTAATCTTTTTTGTTTTAATTTTACATTATCTTGGCATTTCTCCAAAATCTCCATCTCTCCAACCCCAAAACTGCTGCCTCCACTTCCTTGTCATGCACTGAGTCACTAAATTACTGCTAAGTTCTGCCTATATTTCCATCTACTTTCACCAATGACCTAACACCCAATTCCCATAAACCTGTATTCATCTTTATCTTACATGAATCTTCTTCAGCATTTAGCCTGTATAACAGCTTTCTTAAGAACAGAAGCCTAAGAGTTAGACTAATGGAGTTCATAACCTAGTTTTATCACTAACTATAGTATGTCTTTGGGAAAATGGCATAGTCACTCTATGCCTCAATTTCCTCATCTACAAAATTTGAACAATAACTTTCTATTGTATCAGGCAGATGGAAATTTAAATGAAATACACAAAATATTTAGCATATCACCCAAGCTAAATAAATGTTAGTTATCATTAATAAGTGTACTATCCACCTAGAAACTCTTTCCTTCTTTGCCTTCTATGCTTTTATTCACTCTTAATTCTCTTCCCATTCTCCATATTGCTCTCAATTTATCTGCATACTCAGGGACTCACTTTCTTCCCTCCCAATGGTCATTTAAAATATATTTTCACTAACATTCTCAATCTTTCCCCTCCCTGGTCTTCATACCTCATCTTCTCTCATAACTTCTAGTACTAAATCACCCTGAAAGCCATGGGCCAGAAGACTTTATACAAAGTAGACCTCCAAACTTGTTGCCTCTCTGACCTCAATTTAAACCACTTTACATCTTGCTCATATTGGTCTAGTAATTACTCTAGCCTTCTTGCTACTCCTCAACATGCTAGGCAAACGCCTATCTTAGAGCCTATGTAGTTGCTGTTTCCTCACTTGGAACATGCGTCCCAGATATTTGCATAGCTCCATATCTCACCCCTTTGAAGTATTCTTTCAAATACCTTCTCAGAGAAGTGGTGCCCATATCCCCTATCTAAAATTATAACCCACTTCAACAATCCTGTCCCCATTTTCTATGCTTTTGACTAATACATTATAATTTTATTGATCTTACTTATTTTCTGTATTTCTTTTCCAGAATATAAGATTTTAAAAATCATAGAACTTTGTCTATTTGTAATTTCTGTTCATTGTTCTATCTTCAGCACTCAGTGCCTGACACATATTAAGCATTCAGTAAATATTTATTCAATTAATGAATGAATTTACAATTTTCATCTGCCCCTGTACCACATCTACTGAATACTATTGGAGATGCTCCATTAGCCCACAGAATTGGCACTACTACATATTTTTGGATATTTATCACAACTAAGCTCTTAAATACTGCTTATATTTTTTATACTTGTTTCCCATTTCCCTCAGTAGCTATTACAAACTTTGCTTTCCTAACTTACTAGAGGTTATCACTCTCTTGACCTTCTCGCAGAAGTTATCAAGAAAACAAAGAAGCAAATGTTAATCCCACCCTTTCTTGTCATCAAACCCATAAACTTATCTATGCTTGCAGTCATCCTTCCCATCTTCCTTCTAGTCTCAAAAGATGAGATGTCATCCTGCTCTCAGACAATTCTTCCACTTATGATTTTTAGTCTGCCACCATTTATTTTATTCCTTCGCTTCTCTTGGTTCCTATCCATCTTCAACCTCTCTCTCATCCAATTCCTTCAGTCTGTTCATTGGATTGTAGCAGATACTGTTGTCGCCCTGCCAATATTCCCACCAGCCTTAGCATTTTTGAACAAGCTAACTGAAATTCCAGCTTTGTGAGTTATTGATAAGAGCCCACTCCTCCCCCTATCCCACTGCAAAACAAGCCAGCGTGCTGAAGAATTAACACCCTCCCTGTAACCCAGAAGCAGCTTTTACACAAGGCCTAGAGGACTTGATGTATAAGTATCCCACTGTCCATACTCTTGGATGCGTTACTTCAGATGTCCACACATGCATAGCCCTCATGTTGAAGTCAGAGTGGGAGTTCCATAGGCAGAAGAGATTGACTGACAGTGGTGCCCTAACTTATTTGTTTGCAACTCACTTTTTTTGCAGTTCAATACTGCAGCTTATCACTATGTGGTAAATGTTATCTACCAATTGTAACATCTCATTTTAATTCACCCTCTCTAAATTGAAAAAAGCTTTATAGCCCTGCAAAGGAATTTCACAATGAAAATGACATATCAACACAAGAGTTACTGCTAACATATTTCTTTAGACCGGTGCTTTTCAATAGGAGGTAACTATGCCTACCAGGAGCAGTTAGCATAGTCTAGAGACAGGTGACATGAACATTTAGTGGATAGAGGCTAGGGATGCTGCTAAACATCCTAGAATGCATAGGTCAGAACTCACAACAAAGAATTTTCTGGCCAAAGTGTCAATAACAACACTGTTGATAAACCCAAATTTATACATCTTACAAAAAATATTTTTAATTAACAAGAAATCAGAAAGAAATTAAAATACCGTATTTACTTGCAACTGGAATTTATATAAAGGTTGATCAGATGGACATCCAACAAATAGTTGCTTTGAGATACTAACTAATGACAACAGTGCACATAAACTAGAGGTGATCTCTCAAAAATTTTGGATGCAGTGAATGTATGACTACCAAGGTTAGGGTCCACCATGCCACACCCTCTTCCATTTGACCATTCTCCTTGGATGAGAGACAGTTTAGATGAGACGAAAAGTGCCACATTCCCTCTTCTTGTGATTTTTACAACCTCCATTGCACAAAGAACAATGGAGGAAATCAGCAGCCTTAAAGATTTTTCCTTGGAGGGAATGAAGCCAATCGAACAACTTTTTAACACAAGATTTTAGCTGGATGCTACGTAAATAAACCAGACTGGAATTTTTAATCAGGTTTATAATTGGAAGTTTAAATAGGCAAAATGTAAACTTAAAAAGGGAGAGAGAGAAAAAGAGAGAGACATAACAGGAAGGTGGGCTTGCTGAAAACAGTTTATCTTATTGGCTTAAATTCTATCACTAGAGATTTATTTCTTTGAATTACAGAGTTTGCAAAAGTGTACTGTGGTAGTAAGTGCTCTTTGGTGAGGTAACTTAAATAATGTGAACTTACCTTTGAGAGTTTGGGGCTTGATCCCTTCGCCTTGACAGGAGATCCAGAATGGTCTCGGGAGCACTGAGAAAGACTGGTGAAGATTATAAGAAAAGGACAGGGAGAAGATTTGCTGAAAATGAAATGCTCTTTCTTCACATATTGGGCTATCAAGTAATTATTTGAAGCCACCTTCTTATTTCTACTCCACTTAGTCAATTTAAATTTTATAATAAAGGATTTCAATGACACATAAAGAAAACTTTTGAGTATAAGGTGCAGTGTCTTTGGATTAAGCTGCTGAGAAAGACTGGAGGATTTTACACATTATAATTACAATATATATTTGTATATATATATATATATATATGTCTTATAATACACAATACATATTGTGTTACTGTGTGTATATATACTCTTTTGAACCTTGCAATAACTCGTGATGGCAGAATTACTATTATCCCTATTTTAGTTTTTACAGATGAAGAACTAAGACTCAAATGATTATATAAGGCCAAAGTGAGTGATGGAGTGTGTGACTCCAAGCTTGGTTCATACTTTCCTTCCCCATCTTACCTTTCTGTCTAACTGTCCATTGAGTTCTCTTGACTAAAGCCTGGCTTCAGCCCCTGATATGAATAATCTTTCTAGATCTTTTTCCAACTCAGTGATTCCTGAGGTGTAGAGAATGTAGAAGAGGGTGGAGATGTAAGGAAAGATCATAGAGTTTTTCACTGATTGGTTATACATTGCTAAAACACTCAAATGAAACTCCACTTTTCTGTAGAAGTTTACAAATTAATGCAGATTTGGCTTCTAATTATACATTGATGAGAAAATTGGAAAAAAAAATTAAAACTTAGTAGATCTATAAAATGGAAAAGAGAATCTTGCAACAGCTCCCTAACAGACAATAGTTCAGGATTCTGGGCCTAGGTCCAATCTTTTAGCAATTTTGTTCAAAGCCTTCTAACTTGTCTTGGTAATTAAACAGATACTGTGGATTTATTCTTCTGTTTTTTTTTTTACTTTTTTGCAATAGCAATTTCAACATCCTCTTTCATTTTTTTCTTTTACAATATGGACTTGCATAATACAGTGATTTATGTAGTATTCATTTGCAGATTAAGACAGTCCAAAGAGAACGTTTGGTTTAAACCATCAGGCACCAAAGAATTCCTCTAGTGGGCCAAGAAGATACATGCATTTGGGTCTGAAAGGATGAGAGTGGGAGTGAGTGTGAGAGCGAAAGAGACTCCCAGGCAAAGGCTGCATTTTAACTTCTACTCTCCTTTAAAGGCCTCCTAACAGAGGTTTTGTTGCCAATTCTTTGCCTTGATGTGAGCAGGGTATGAGCCATTCAACTTCATGAAAAAAAGACCCAAAAAGAACTCCCTTCCCAACAAAAAAAGAAAAAGAAGTAGGAAAAAAATGAAGGCAGGGGGTATAGCAAATTATAGTGGAGAAAAAGCTAACAAAAAAAAGTTATTACAAGAAAAGGCTGTCCTTCTGAGTAAGAACAAAGTTTTCTTTTACATCAAAATCCTAATTTCAATGTATTTAAACAGGAGACAACAGGAAATGCAAAAAGTTACCTCTAGAGCTAATAATTTTGTAATTAATGCTTTATTTCACAAGAGACACTTGAAAATAAGAGATAGCCCTGACATTTAAGTCTATTTGCATGCTTCTAGTAGTATAATGCTTTGAAGAAAGGCACTTTTATTTACTCATATTTTTACTCAAAAAAAATATATATTTAACTCCAAATATATTTCTGACACCACTATAGTCAGGGGGTGCACATAATAATAAAACCTATTTTAATGCTCAAGGAACAACTCAATATAGCCAGGGAAGCCAAGTTGTAAATATATCAATGCAATGAGCCTTGATAAATGTTATTACAAGGACACGTAGAGAATTTAATGAGAGCACAAAGGAGGTAGTAGGCAATACTTACTGTGGAATTAGGGAAGACAAAACTAAGAAAATTACATTTCCATTGGCTCTTAAAGAATAAATAACATATTTGCTATGTAAGGTAGTCAGAATTTCTAGACTGAGAAATGGAATATAACAAACACATGGCATACTTAAAAAATTGGCAGGGGCCACGTTATTTTTGGACCTCAAATGACAAGGACATTGTAAATATACATTAAAAATGAAAAGGGACATGAGACAGTTGTTGATTTTACTCACCCAACAATTTTTTAAGTAACAACGTAAACTTTCTTTTGGGAAAGAAACATAAACTTCATTTTTTTTCTACTGTTCTCTCATTCCATGTTGGAAATATGAGTGGCCTAGGGTGGGTTTCAGATTTCTTGCATGAGTGACTAAATAGTAACATTAGCTATAGGCAAAGCACTTTACAGCAAAGATTATCTTAGTTTGGAATCTGTTGTTTGATATTCTGGTGGGTTATCCCACGAAATTAGACGGAGATGTCTAATGGGAAATTGGCTTCCTTCTTTGCTAGGTTTAGAAGTCATCAACATACAATGACAAAACTATGGAAGTGAATGATATGACCCATTATCAGCCAGGGCTGATGCATGACTCTGTAAGATATTGGAATAGCCTAAATGTGTTTGTAAATGTATTTGCAAAGAATTTTATTTTAGAACTTCATGGGCCCTACTGAAAGATTTTTTAATCATGTTTTCCATAAACTACACAAAAATTCCAGTGTCCTTCCGGTATTTGTTTTATGATGGACATCATGGTATTATCATAATTATTCTTAGCTTTGGATTCAAAAGAACATCAGATTGAAATTCCTTACCAGCCATGACATTGATCAAGTTAGTCATCTTCTTATAGGCTTAATTAACTAAAATGTCAAAATAGGAAGTATAATACCAATTTTATGGAGTTGCTTTGAGTATTAAATAAAATTACGAGAAAGTACTGGAACCATGCAGAAGTTCCTTAACTTGCAAAGGATCAGTCTACAAAAGGTTTATCCAAGTCAATGTGTTTAATATCCAAGGAAACTCAAGATTTTAGCTTGTAGTTCTTTATGCATTTCCTCTAAAATGAGTTAAAATTAAATATAATCATACCCATTTTGCTAATTTATACTTAATTAGGAATTTTTTTCAAAACATGACCACTTCATCTATATGAAAATGTATAAAAAGATCAGCCACCTTCTCAATGATCTCTACACAGGTGAAAGGGAATTCCTTAGCACATGGGAATAGCTAATTTACTGCCTCATCCCTGGTTTTAGCGTGCAAAATTCCAAGAAACTTTGAGATTGTATTATCTCCGCTAGCTTGGGGCAATCATCCTAAATTTACAACACCAGCACACTCAATGCTTAAAAGCTCTTTTATTTACAAATCCACAGCCTCACTTCTGAACTCCTAACCCAGTGGTTTACACACTGGCTGCAGATTAAAGTCACCTAAGAAGTAAAAATTATAAAAAATAAAAGTCAGTCAGGCCAGTCTCCAGGTCTTATCCATAACAATTATTTCACTAGTACAGTATAAGATAGGGTCAGGCTAAAAACAGTTGCTGGAACCTCACCCTCAAAAAACTGTTTCAATTTTTCAATCACTTTTCCTCATCTTTTGCCTATTAATTTCAATGATACAGATACAGAGTTTTCAAATATTTCATGATTTGTGATATGTCCTTTGGATTCCTTCTTACTGAAAAATGAGTCATACCATACACTTGTGCAATATTCATCTATTTTTTTATCACTTTATAAAAATTATAAAAAATCATCTCATCACATCTTCGCCTTTTGGGAAATTATTTGCACTTATCTACTATGATGGGGTTAATCATCATCATAAATTACCTCAAAACTAACACATTCATAGCAGACTTCCTGTCTATGACTTAAGAAACACAATGACTAAAATGACCTAATATTACTACTAACACCATCTATTAGTGGTGAGAACTTCTAATTGCAGCATAGCTTTGTTCACATACTGAGAGTCCATAAATTGAAAATTTATAAGTAGAAAAGCTTATGTATCAGACTCAATATATATTAGTTTCCTCTCTACATGATTTCCTTGCTCGGCCCCTCCCTTTCCTGTCATTCACTTTTGGATAATAAATGCATTAGGCAGATCTTGCCTAATCTTAAATTCTAATCTCTAGTGGGCTATTGATATTCAGTGATCATATTTCTTTCCTTTGTAGGCTAGGAGAGAATTTGTAGAAGAGTTTGTTCTCATGATCCTCAAGGTATTCATATTCCACTTACTCACAGAGATGGTGATAATAACCTATTCAAAAACGATGTTGAATCAGAACAGAATGAGGAAAATGAGGTGAAACACTGCGTGAGATGGATGTGTGTGTGTTGAGAGAGGGTTGGTGGTTCCAGACAAGGACAAGTGTATTTGCGTCTCCTCAGAAATAGGCACCTTTTGGTGCATCATTACAGGTATGGTATGCTGTGGGTTCTTTCTTCCCCACCATGAGGCAGGAACCGCAGCTGACTGGAAAAGCTGAGTCATTTTGAGCAGCTGCTCTAATCAACATCAGAAGAGAGAGAGGGGAGGTGTTTCTATTGTCACAAATAAAAGAGAAATGGAGACTAACAACTCTTTCTAAAATGTTTCAAATCTCAAGGACAGAAGGAAAGAGAGAGAGACATCCCTTACACAATATAAAGGGATATAAAAACACACCTGAAATGATCCCGTTTAAAACAGTGATGTCAAGAAAGTACAGACATACTTCAGAGATATTGTGGGTTCTGTTCCAGACCACCATAATAGAGTATCACAATAAAGCAAATCACAATCTTTTTTGCTGGTGGAGGGTCTTGCCTTCGATTTGTAGAAAATACAATACTTATGAAGCTCAATAAAGTGAAGCACAATAAAAGAAGGTACGCCTGTATAGGATTTGGAATCTAAAAGAAGCAAAATTGGGTTCTGGCTTGGGCCTTTACATTTTGGTGTATTCCTTTTAGAGGTCACTTAATTCTTCTCCTACTCAGTTTGTAAGTAAAATGATAATAAATATACCAGTTCAGCATGTTTTCTTATATGTAGGTTATCTGTGTGAAGGACATCAACAGTGCAGACCATGTTTAGGCCGAGCCAAGCCAGAACTACTTCCCCGTTTCTGCCCCTTTTGCAACATGCTGCAAATCTCATGCCTGTGAATTTTTGCTACGGAACTCAGTTTAGGTATCTAATGGCTAACTGGTGAGCGGCAATAAAAACATACATCTGAACAAGAATAGGCAACTGTTTAAGCACAATGCAGGCTGAATTCATATCACATCCTATCTCTGCTGCCATTTCTATCCCCAAAAAGCAATACAATCTGCAGCATTCACAACAATCATAAAATTTACCAAACAGCTCTTGTGTCTAAACAGTGTCTAAAATAGCGACAGTCAGATTACTTTAACAGTAATGTACTGGTACTTATTGTACATTCATATAACCAAAGTGATTCCTTTAATTTTTCAAAATAACTCCTAATTTAAGTCTGAGACATTACTTCGAGGAAAATAGAAATTGGTTGCAAATTTTTAATAATTGTTTGTCTTGCCTATTCTTCTACCTGGTTGAAATTGGCTCTTCTACTTATATTCAAGCATGGTGCCTACAGTATCATGAAGTAGGGGGAACAAAAGAAAATAGGTTTATCATGTATGGTGATATTGACACTGACCTATATAGTGAATGCAATTTTATAAGTGAAATGCAAAGTTTTCTGGAATGCCATTGTTTTCTAAAAAGGACCAGAAAGACCAGTACTAGGAAAATAATATGCTCAGATCATTTTAGATCAGTGTTTAGAAATCTCATTCCTCACATGACTTCACTTATTGGCTATGATGCCTTTCAAAATCTATGTCTTCAGTCTAGATTTTACTTCAGATTCCTTTCCCACATTTTAACTGCATACCTGGACATGTCTACTTAAATATCTCAGTTACCTTAAAAGAAACATTTCTAAAACTAAATTCACATTCTGCCTTTTCCACTACTCTCTCTTTTTGCCCCAGCCCCCGCCCCACACACACAACCCACAACACACATTTTTTCTATGTTCCAGTATTTGTCAGGATAGACTAGCTTATTCTGTGAGAACAAACAACCCCCAAATCTCAAAGCATAATATGTAAAGTCACACAAGGCCTTTCTCTCTTGACTGGACAACAGTCTAAAGCAGCTGTCCTCCATGCCGTGACTTAGGGTTCTCTGTGGCTTTAACATCTCAACACATGGCCTCCCTTCTTCTTGTCAAAGAGGAAGAAAAAGACCAGAGAGTGGCACAGAGGTTTCTACTGCTTCACCCCAGAAGTAACATACATTACTTCCATTTACAATTTATAAGCCAGAGATAGTTACATGGTCCCTTCTAACTGCAAGAGGTTTGCCAAGTATAGTTGTCCATGTGCCAGCAAAAAGAAATAGGAAATAAAAACTACATAGCATTTTCTTTGGCCAAATTTCCTACTTCAGATTCCCAGGCCAGAAACTATAGCTTCACCCATCTTTCTTGCCCCCACTTTCCATTAATTATTAAGTAGATACCTTTAATTCTGCTTTCTCTATATCTCGTTAATTGGTTGCCTTTTCTTTATTCTAACCTCCGCTTCATAAATTCAAACTCTCATCACATCTTTGACTGCAACAACTTCCTCACAGTTCTCCCTGTCTCCAGTATCCTTTCTCAAATCAATTCTCTACACAGCAGCCATAGTGATGTTTTTAAAATACAAACACGATTGTATTGATTTAACCTCCTGCTTAAAACGCTTCAGTAGCTCCCCATTGCTTTTTTTTTAAGCCCAAACCCGTAAATATGATCCATAAGCCCCTGCATTACCTGATATGTGCTTACTTCTCTGATTTTATCTTTTGCAAATTTACACCTTGTAGTGGATGCTGTGATGTGCCAGCCAGATACCCTTTCAAGTCTGAGGCACTTATTTCTCCAGCCAGTGAAATGTTACCAGCTGATAGCTCACAGCTGAAACCCTTTTCTGGAAATTGCCTTCAACCAAAGGAAGCTGCCTCACCCAAGGTTACTTCATCCCTGAGACAACATTTATCTGAGGTCAGGAGAGAATATGAAGAATACAAAAACCATCTCCATGCTTTAATTTGTGACAAATTTAAAGACCCAATCCAGTTCCAGAACTCACTAAGGAACAGCTCGAGACCTGTGTCACAGTCCAACTTCCCCCACTGCCCAATCCTGCTACTCTCACTCCCTGACATGTGTTATCACTTCCTAATAACCTCCTATATGAACATCTGTGTCTTACCTAGAATCTTTCCTGGGAAACCTAAATCATTTCTCAAACTCTGTGCTGCAGCCATTTGAAATACTCATAGCACCCCAAATATGTTTTTCCTTCCTTCTAAACCTTTGCTCATGTGGTGTCTGAGGCCTGGAATGCAATCCCACCTCATTAATTTTGCATGAGTAATTCCTACTTATTCTTAAGGACTTGAACATCTCATCATGTCAACGAAGAACCTCACATCTACAAAGAAGCCCTTTCATCACGTTCATATGAAGGATTGCATATAGATCCTTCATCCCACAAAAACTTACCCAGACTCGGAGCAATGCAATCTTCTTATCCAGCTTCATTACAATCCCTTATGAAGTGGGGTCATGAGTACTCTCATATATGCAATGAAAATGTATTTTGAGTGACATGATGCACCTGCCATAAAAATGTGTGGTCCCAGGTATTTTGCTCTGGGCTTGAAGCCCAGAATACATAGTTGTTTTGTTTTGTTTTGTTTTGTTTAAATTCTAAACATAGTCCTTGCTATCTCTCTGGGTTCATTAGCACCTCTTGTTGATCTGGAAACCTCTGGATCTTCTTAACTCTTCACGTGGCCCTTGGGGAGCTAGAGCACTACCTGGATTCCTCCTGCCGCACCTCTAACCAATCATTTATGGACCATTTGTTAGTTGCAACAAGCTGAAGCCTAGGATTCCTCCAGGGATCTTCAGCTTCTCCTGTGTTACAGCTTTCCCTCTTCTTCTCTTGCCAACATCAAGGACAACAGCTGACATTCTACATCTTGCCCCAATCCTGAGATCTCTCTACCCCTGGCACAGAGAGTCTACCTTTTCAATTCAGCTTTCTCCTGTCTCTTGATATGCTAAAGGAGGATAAATTAATTTAGAAAACTGTTTCCTCTCTCGAAATCTCTTTTAGAGCTACTGACTTCCTAAAAATGTCAGAAAGTCAGCTTTAAAATTTTAGACTGAGTGGTCTTTTTTCAAGCAGTATTTTGTTCTCTCTTTTCCTGGAGCCGGAAGCCTGGTGGCTCAATTTGAGTTGGGAAAGCGCTGCAAGAAAATACTTCTAAGAAGGATATGAAAATGTGTGAGTTCAATATTTGCAAAGAATTGTCCCCCATTACATTTATGCATGTGTCTGCCACTTCAAAATTTAAGTTTCCTGTCAGAATTTTTATCTTTGCAAATTCAGTGACTAATCTAGTGCGCAGCACATGACAGATGCCTAAACATTATTTGTTGAAGGACATTCAGAATATCTCTACCTCCTATTTCAGATCTATTGTGATGCTGCTTTTATCCCAAAGAGCTCCATCTGTTTATCTCTTTAAACTCTCGCCTCTATTCTCTTTTAATCTCAGCTGAAATTCATCCTCTGAGATACTAGTCTCCATTTTCACCAATAATTCATACGTTTTAGTATGTAATGTAAGAAAAACAGGCTAGATCCTTGTAAATATTGAAAAACATACTGCTATTTTTAGCATTAACTTGCACTTATGGTATATATTCCACATATTCATTTTCGATGTTTATTAATTATTTATTTTTTCCATCTTCTTTACTGTCCCCGACTCTAAACTCCTAAAGATAGAAAATAAACTTTTTATATCATTTGTCTTTATAATTTTTTTCTGCATACAATTTAAAAAATAATGTTAACCAGTACCCGGAAACATATAAGTAAATGAATTAGATTTTGAATTATAAATAACTTCCAGATATTGATTCCAATTAGAAACTGAGGCACACAAGAATTACTAAACCTGGCAAAGGCTACATAGCAGTAATAAAATGAATAGGTAACATTTATTGAGCTATTATTCTGACCCAGACTACTCACGGCATCTTAGAAGATTACTACTGTAAACGTTTCCATTTTATAGGTGAGTTTAAATAACTTATCCAAAGTCACACAGCTGCTAAGTATCAAAATCATAACTCAAGCTAAGACAATTTAGTATAGAATTCATGCCTTTACTATGGTACAACCCTCTCTTCTTTCTGCATATCTGAGTGATCTTTTTATTATCACTGCAAAACACTGCTATACACACTAGTTTTCATAATGAAAGGATTATGTTTGTCACACACCAAAGTTGCTTAAATGGATCCTAAGAGCATAGTACTTGAATCTCATTTAGAATCCTCTGCTTGTAACCGAGTCAAACTCTTCTTGGGGTATACTTTAACAGAAATTTTCACAAACTATTCCAACTTACTTAATGAACCACATTCCTTAATAAATCTAAGGTAATCTAAAAATTCACTAGAAAATCTGTATCTGAACATCATTAGAACATGGATATACTTACTAGGAGTAAAGAATGCTGCTGGAAACATACATACAATGAAATCCTTGAAAACAGGTCATTTATTTCTAAGCGCTGCAGTGACCAGCCAGACTAGCAGGCTGTGAGTTTTAATATCACTATTCATCAGTCACACTTCTTTTGGTTAAAAGTAACAGAATTTAACTAGAACTAATTTAAGCAAAAATAAGTGCATTCATTGGAAGGGTGCATAGAGAGCTTATGTAGGCAGGGAGGCAGGTGGTCCATGGGAATCAATAGAACCATTGGCTACAAGGCAGAAAGATTGGTCCCTCTGATCTCTATTTCCTTTCATCCATTTCCTTCATTGACTCTCTGCAAATTACATCCCTAGCTTTACCTATATTCACTGTGGAAAATAGCTTCAAAAGTTTCTGAGAGTGTTAGGTATCCAGACAGCTATATAGAGGATGGAATTAATTCTCAAGTCAAAATCCTAATTTCATTGGTCCAGCCTGAGACATGCACCCATCATGACCAGTTAAATGTGAATTTAGCTAGGTTCTTGAGCCGGGGTTTTATTTTTGTATAATTTAATTGTGACTTTGGAGCAGCATTATAACAGTTATATGTATATCACAGCTCCCCTAATGACTGTGTGAGTGGTGGGTCAGTATGTTGGTGGAAGGGCTGGGGAATTCCTAGAAAAGAAAGTATGAGATAGATAAATTAACAGGGTTCAGCTCAAATAAGGAAGAAGGAAAATATAGCTATAATTCTCCTATACCTGGTTATGTCATAGATATTGAAGGCATAAAAGAACAGTATTCTAAATCGCAACCTTAAATACTCTGTTTTCCTGCATTGAATGAGCATATACATACTGTATCTCTTCCTTCACTTGGGCTACTCCTGACATAGAGTTTGGCTGAGTAAGAATCAGGCTAAAAGGAAAATAAAGTATAAAGATATTATTGAGGGCATGTTAGTAATATGAAGGAAGGCACAGAAACTAATCTTTACTGTGTAGAGTACTATATCAGCTCTTTTCACTTATCTCATTTCATCCTCAAGGCAACACTATAAAGTATTTGTAGAATATTTTCATTTAGCAGATGTGAAAACTAGGTTCAGAGAGATAACTTTCCTAAAATCAATTGTAATAAGTAAAAAAACAAAGCAAAACCAGAATTTAAACCCAGGCTTTAGTCTAAAGGCTGTGTCCATTTATTTTTATCACAGAAATGCATTTTAAAATATAAAAGAAAAAAAAATCCTTAAGCTCTGAAGAATTTTGTTAGCAAAATATAAAATAATCTTGTAAATCGTATAGATGAAGAAAATATTGGTAGCATCAGGGCAAAAAAAGAAAGGAGGAAAGCCCTAGGTAATGAGACTCATGAAGCTGAAATGTGAAGGCAAGATTGACCACAGAGGTTAATGTGCAGTGACAGAATCTATAAGACATATTATTTCATAGTTCAGAAATTCCATTGTCTATTGCCTTCAAAAATAATGCCATATAACTCAGGACT
This sequence comes from Pteropus medius, assembly GCF_902729225.1. Taxonomy (NCBI): domain Eukaryota; kingdom Metazoa; phylum Chordata; class Mammalia; order Chiroptera; family Pteropodidae; genus Pteropus; species Pteropus medius. The sequence continues at coordinate 30,457,139 of NW_024354500.1, forward strand.
TGGACAGCTTGGTTAATGAATAGTGTTAGTGAACTTTGAAGCTCTGACCACAGCTCCCTGGGCCTAATGGTCAGGGTTCACAACATCATCAATCACTTTTGGTTAGTGAAACATTGGTTGGTACATATTAATCAGAGAATCTCAAAGTATAAATTCCAGAAAGGTTCCGAGATGTCACTTGACAGGAGTTGGGAGGAGGAGATGGAATCCTCACTTCACAGATGAGGATACTGAGACTCAAGCAGAGCCAGCGACTTTGCCACACTCACACCAAGAATCGGTGGTGTAGCCAGTGTCCTAACTTCTATACAGTCCACCGAGAAGAGATCCCTGTGAGAGAAGGGAACGAGGCTGTCAAGTGTTGAGAGATGAGCCCCAGCCACAGTCAGAACTGAGCCAAAGGCAGAGCCAGTATGTCCCCAAATAGAGGACAAGCCCTTACCAGCAGGGTTGGGGCCTGTGGGCTTTTGTGGGGTCAGAGAGGACTTTTTCAGATCAGCTGCTCTGAGTTTAACCAAGTTATCAAAACACAACTCAGAGCCCTCAGATTTACTCAGACTTAATAAAATGATCATATTCAAAATTTGTTCAGTTGTGAGAACAGTCTACTGTTCTAATTATAGGAAAAATATTTGGAAAGAAACTTTCAGTTCACCAAGGCAAATTTTCTCTTCAACACAAGGTTGGTCACCATATAGTGATTTATTCTCTCAAACCCTTCTCCTGATAGAAACTTGTTACCCCTCTTTTCTGAAACTTTTAATACAATAAAAACATGATACCGAAAACTCTTCACTCTGGCACATATGTAGCCCTCTGGCTCCACATTGAACAAGCCTGGATATCATTTAGTTTTAGTTCAGGTTGGTTCAGAGCCTCCTACCCACTCTTTCCTCAATGTATTGACTCTATACATTAATCAATTAAAATAAGAGACAGGGACAGAGAGAAAGAATGAGATTTTAATTTGTTATGAATTCAGTTTACTCCAAGTTCACTTTGGGTGCACATGTTTGGTTTTAGCTTGGTTTGGTTTTGCTTTTCTAATGTTACTTGTGCTTAAATAGTATCTTCATGGAAAGAGCTGAGGTTTAAATACCAGAAAAACTCAGGAACCCTTTCTGCAATTCCTGTACTGTACCCTCCTCCTCTGCCCCTGATGCCTTTACACCTGTAGTTCCATCTGCAAATACTTCCACCCTCATCATTGGCCTGGACACTGTCCTTCATCCTCCAGTATAAGCTTAGCCCTCCTTTCCTCAACAAAACCACACCCCAATCCCACTGCTAAACGCTCTGTTTTGCGTCAAGTCTGCAAGCAACGTAAGAGCACTGAGTAATGACCTCATATGTTAGTGCAGGCCAGCCCTGGCACAGTGCCTAATAAAGATACTCAACAACAACAACAAAAAAATTGTAAAGTGATCGAATGAATCGATTAATTAATAAACCCCAAATCAATCCCCATTTAAAGCTGTTTTTACCACCTGAGTTAGCCAGGAATCCTTAGCTGAATAACATTCAACTCTAAGGAGCTTTAGTAACAATATGAACTTAGATATGTTAACATCTTTGTGTGTAACATCTCAGTTTTTCATCTGTAAAATGGAAATAACATTAGTAAATAGGGACATAATACATGTAAATAAATAACTTAGAGTAACACTTGGCACATAATATGAATTTAATTTTAACTATAATTGAGGTGATGGTGAAATACAGATGGGTGAATAGACATAGAATGGGTGAATTATGGATTATGGAAAAATAATATACTTAGTATTTACAAATATATGTTCAGTATTTTCTATTTTTTTATAGTTTACTAAATTGTTACACAGTGAATATCCTTATAACAGGGGTCCTCAACCTTACAACTGTGGACTAGTATCAGTCTGTGGCCTGTTAGGAACAGGGACGCACAGTAGAAGATGAGCAGTGGGCAAGGGAGAGAAGCTTCCTTCATCTGTATTCGTAGCCGTTCCCCAGTGCTATTATCACCTCCTCAGTTCCACCTCAGATCATCAGGCATTAGATGCTCCTAGGAGCACCAGTCCCTGGTGCCAAAAAGCTTAGGGACTGCTGCTGTATAACCACCCAAGTCAAAAAAAACCAGAATCTCGCCGGGGATCTCCATATACCTCATCCCAATCACAGCATCTTCTCTCCCTCTTAGATTCTGTTCTTGCCATTTTTTCTCATAAATTTTAAAGTTCATTTTAATCTAGAAATTAGATTAAATTAGAAAAGGCTCCTCTTTCATCTCTTTCTCATTCTATTTATTTATTTTTACAATGTTTTTGCTAAAGAGCTTAGGCTGCTTGTCTTGTTTCCCACAGTCTGGATTGTGTTGATTGCCTCTTCATGAAATCATCCAACATATTCTTATATCTTCTTTATGGCCTGGAAATTGGCAGATGTAAGTAGAGATTTGATCAAATCAGCTTCATTTTATTTAACAAAATGTAGATAGTGACATATACTTTAATCGGGAGGCACATAATGCCCAATTTTTCCTCCTTTTTAATGTTCGCAGTCATTGATGCTCAATGCATAGATCTATAAATTCATTGCTGGTTGCAAAATAATAATAGTCTATCATTTTATTTTCATTTATTAGCTGTAATAATAAGAGGATACTTCCTTTCATTTACTACCTGGTGTTACAACTCGCAGGGGAAAGTCAGGATAAACCTTCATGCTTTCTTTTTATTTACCTGGTTTTCAAGATAAATTAGCTTTCTGTCATCTTCTGACATGATGAATTACTTTTTAATATTATTATAAACTCATGGGTTTGAGTCCATTTCAACTTTATTTTTGTTGAAACTTAAATTGTCCCATCTTTGGCTAGTAAGAGTCTCTGGGTTTGCTCCTGAGCGCTTCCAACATATAGCTGTCTTCAATAGCTTTCCTGCTGATCTTGTACATTTCCTGCACTGGAATATAAATTAACTATTTGTGCGAGAAGCCCAGAGTTTCTTTTGATGGGATATAGTATTGGAAAACAAGAATCAGTTTGCTAGAAATTCTATTGATCTTGGGTCAGTCATTGTTTCTAGGCATCTTTGGTGGACAGAGTTAGGAGTTTTTAACTAACATTTCAACTCAAAATCAGGATTATAGGGTGTTTAGTTTTCTGTTTCACCTCTACACCTGTTCTCCCACACTAAGAATATGGTTTTCAAACATCCAGGGCCTGATAGAATTAGAATACTCCTCACTTATTTATTGGCTTTCTCCTACATTCCACATACAACTGTTTCATAATAATGCCACCAATACTACTACTATGCAATGTGATCACTAAAAACAATGAAAGATATTAAAAGCACTACAACCAAGGCCATTATTAAAAACAACTAAATTGTTCTGGTTCCAATTCCAAAGAGCAGAGGATTTCTTTTACACCACCAAGAAATTCTCTGGACATCAACTAGGTATTCTACAACTCAATTCTGATAGCGTCTACAGAGACATATTGTTAGATTCCACAGGTTAATATTCAGTCCTATAACCCACCCCCCATATACATACACACACTAATTGCAAGCCCACATTGTTACTTGTGCTTCTGACTAACTGGCCATACATAAATCAGAGGTTCCCACTACCTTCTTTGGGTTCAATTAATTTGCTAGAGAAGCTCACTTAACTCAGAGTGACATTTTACTTACTAAATTGCCAGTTCATTATAAAAGCTCATAATTCTGGAATAGCCAGGTGGAAGAGATGTATAAGACAAGGTAAGGAGAAAGGGCACAGAGCTTCCACGCCCTCTCTAGGTGTGCCACTCTCTCAGCAATACCACATGTTCACCAACTCAGAAACTCTCTGAATCCAGTCCTTTTAGGTTTTTATGAAGACTTCACATAGGCATGAATGATTAAATCATTATCCATTGGTGTTTGAACTCCATCTCCAGTCTCTCTCCTTCCTCGGAGGTCTGAAGGTGGGACTAAAATTTCCAACCCTCTAATCACATGGTTGGCTTCACTAGCAATCAGCCCCTATCCTTATGGTCTTTCCAAAAGTCACCTTATTAACATAACAAAGGAAACCTTTATTACTCTCAACATTTAGAAAATGCCAATGGTTTTGGGAACTGTGAGACATAAAACCTGAACAAAGACCAAATATACGTTTCTTATTATAAATCACAATATCACACATACATTCCTTATTCTCCTGCCATTTTTAAAAATGTCTTACTATATCTATGCTATCAAAGCATGTCTGTGCACACTATTTCCTCTGGTCTTAATTGTACAACTAGCTATCTCGTACTTACTGCTTACTTCCACGTCTATAATCCCATGTCTGTCTAGTCATTCCTGATTTTCTGAAGCTCTTTCACTGGTGCATTTCTTTTTTAATGAGGCTCCTAGCCGCAATGTCTCCTGAGTTCTCGAATATTGGCCCATTTGTCAGTGTCATTGTCATTTATACTTGAGGGACAGTTTTGCTGAATGTAAAATTCTTGGTCACATTTTCTTGAATATCTTAAATATGGTACTCCATCTTTTTCAGGAATTTTTTAATTTTTGACATTAATATTGAAAACTTGGATAATAATCTAATTTTCTTTTTCTCATAAGCCATGTGCTTTTCTTGCCTAGATAGCTAAAGAAATTTTTGGTGGACATTTTACCTTGAATTTCTTTTATTTCTTTATTTGTTTTTTTTTCCATTGCAGCTTTATTAAGGTATAATTCACATAAAATTAAATCGCTCCTTTAAAGTGAATGATTCAGTGCTGTTTTAGTATATTCACAAAGTTGTACAACTATCATAATTATCTAATTTGGAGATATTTTCATCACACTCAAAAGAAACATATCTATTATCACTCCATGCTCCAAACTCCTGGCAATCACTAATCCATTTTGTGTCTCTAGAGACTCGTCTATTGTGTACATCTCATGTAAATAAAATCATACAATATATCAGCCTTTTATGACTTCTTTCCCTCAACATAATGTTTTCAAGGTTTATTAGTTCTGTAGCACAGATCAGTATTTTATTTTTTCTGTTGCTAAATAATATTCCACTGTATCAATGTACTGCATTATGTTTATTCACCAGTTGATGGACATTTGGGTTGTTTCCATCTTTTGGCTATTATGAATAATACTACTATTAACGTTCATGTACAACTTTTTTTGTGAACTTTTTTTTTTCCGTTGGATACATACCTAGGAATAGAATTGCTGAGGCATATGTTAACTCTATGCTTAATATTTTATCTTCATTTTTTTTTTTTTTTTTTTTTTAATATTAAGTGTTTTTCTCCAATTCATTTATGGCATTTTCCTGTGAGGTAACTTCCATTTGCCAAGAACAAATCTTCACAAATGGTGGATTTGTAAAAATGCTTTGGGTGATAAGTAACATAAACCCAATGTAAAATGGCTTTATTAATAAGCGTTGGTTAACTGAGCAATTCAAAGGCACCATCAATAACCAAAATTCCCTCCACATTCTACTTTTTCATTTCTTCTCAATATTGCAAAATGACTGCAATAGCTTAGTGGGTTTCCTCATATCAATGTAAAAAGTCAGAAAGATGAACTATCTGTTGATTGTGTCTCTTTTAAAATTGTGGTAAAAGCACATAACATGAGATCCTATAAATTCTTTAGACTCTTCACTCTTTTTTTATTCTTTTTGTTTTTGCTCCTCTGACTAAGTAAGTTCCAACAATTCATCTTTGAGTTCACTGATTCTTTCTTGTGTTTGGTCAAATCTAGAGTTGAACCCCTCTATCGAATTTTGCATTTCAGTTATGGCATTCTTCAGTTTCAAAATTTCTGTTTGGTTCTTTTTCATACTTTCTTTTTGTTGAAATTCTCATTTTGTTTATGCATTGAACTCTTGAGTTCATTAATATTTTTATGATTGTTATTTTGAGTTCTTTATCAAATAATTCATATACCTCCATTTCTTTAGGGTTAGTTTCTGGAGATCTACTTTGTTCCTTTGTTTGGCCCATTTTCCTTGTTTCTCATGTTCCTTGTAACTTTGTGTTGGCATCCCATATTAGAAAAAACAACCATGTCTCTTTATGAACTGGCTTAATACAGAGCAAGACCATGAATTAGCCTTGCTACAGGTTCTGGGGACCTCTCAAACCTTTTCTATGGGTGTGCCTTCTCTGAATTTGTATATGTGTTTCCTAATTAGGATTTGCTGGTTTGTTTTTTTCTAGAGTTCATAATCTCTTGCTCCCTCTGGTGTCTGTCTGCTCACCACCATACATACCACCCAGCTCCTTTTTGTTCTCAGTAGGCCCCAGGCATTTAGAGTATACCAGTTCCAATCCATGCTCCCTGAGACAGGTGAGACAGAAACCAGTCCTTTGAGCAACCACCCAAAAGTCAGAGTGTTGGATATAAGTCCAATCTTTGCTTTCCCTACCCAGGAAGGAGCCAGGAGCTGAGTGTTTGCTCTCAAGCCTATGTTACTATACCAAGAGAGGAACTACATGAGAAGGTGCCATGAATTTTCTACCAGTTTTGATGCACCTGGTTTTATGCTCACTTGGGGTACAGTAGCCTCTTAACTAGCTTCTGAATTTCTCACAAAGGGAATTAATCCAGATATTGTTGTTGAATTGAATTTCCATGAGAGGAAGAGAGAATGAGGCATCCTATTCCACAATCTTGCTGACTTTATTCTCCTATAGTGTCTCATTTTAAGAGCTAAGAATTCCTTACTAGAAGATCCCAAATAGATTTTTTAAAAATCTCATTGACCAAAATTAGATCCATGTCTCTTCTTAAGCTGTCAATGACAGTGGGTTCCAATTGTACTAGGAACCAGAACAAGTAAGTTTTAATTCTGGAAGGAGAATATTGAAAAGAGAGTATTTCATTCTACAGTTTAAAAAGTAGGGGCTTTTTAGAAATTTGTAGGAAGGAAAGATGCTGTAGAACACAAACCGTGTTAATATCACAAATAAACAATGTTTTGTGAAGCCTCTGTCTATTTAACCAATATGGATCAGCAAAAATCAGCATGTCAACACCATGTAGAGGCTTAATCTTTCATGATTCTTTTAAAGAAATACATAGGGCAGCCAGAGTGATCTGTTCACCAGACCACTCTCCTATAGCTGGGGTCCACTCACAGGACCATGGGACAATCCTCTAGGAACAACTCTCTGAGCATCTTAGTGAACCTGTTTGACCCAAGCATGGGATAGAGGATTAAGATATCCTAAATGGATATTACTGTTGACCTTGACTCATTTCAGCAACCAAGAGGAATTCAGACATTTTTGAGGAAGGTACTCTAAAACTCAGCTCTCCCTTAAGTACAGAGCCTAGAAAATGGACCTCACTTGCCCATGGATAAGGGGAATACTGAGGATCTGAGCTGGTTTAGACATCAGAGAATGGTTCTTGGGAGGAAAAAGAAGAGCACAGAGAAGAGTGTTGTCAAAGAGCTAACCTGCAACAGTTTGAGGTAGAAGTGATAACAGGTTTCATCTTGAACATAGACTACAACTATTTGATTATGGCTGCCTGGAACTCTGCGTGGATGATTCTGAAGCCAAACCTAGATTCCATAGCTCAAGACCATGATCAGGAACTAATTCTACTGTGAGTACAGAATGAGGGATAGGAGAGACTAATGTCAGATGTTTGCCATCTGACTGGAAAGAATTGTCTCAACCCCTCCACCTTCAATCTGTATAAAGGCTTACATATATAATCTCACTGGTATTCATTGATCTGTTTAGATTATTCTAGCACCATAGCTGCTAGTGATGTGTAGTACAGGACTGTGCTACTTGTGCGGGTGTGTATGTATGTGAGAGAAAGCGTGCATGTGTGTGTGTGCACGTGTGTGTGTGTGTGTGTGTGTGTATTTGTGTGTCTTGGGAAGTAAGTTGGGAAGCACTTAGAGATGGGGAGAATATGACTGGATTAAAAATGAAAGATTTATTTGACAACTCATCTTTTTTTTTCTTCGCCCACTGGATTCCTATCCTTGAATCTGGTGACCGTGCTAACAGGCTGTGACACTGCCTGAGCCAAAGGCCTAAGATGACTGCCTAATCAGCTTTTATACCCTGAGAACTGACAGAAGTGTTTGTCAGGAAAATCTTCACTTAGATTATATCTGGGCTGGCCCTCGTGGAGAAGGGAAGTTTTCTTTGTAAGAAATATCCAAAAATCATTCCCCAGAGCAGTTCAGCAAAGCAGAAATTTATCAAATATACAAAGAATTTTTCTGAGTTAAGTTCTGGCTCTAGGCATACGTGGAGATAGGATATAAGCTAAAAGGACCATTCAGTCAGCCACAGTTTTCCATTTCTAATTTTTATTAATTGAAAAGATAAAAATTACTAAGAAAATGGTCTGACATGTAAAGCCTAAAAAGGTATCTTGTGAAACAAACATGACTTTGGGTTTCAGAGTTAATATGCAACCTTAGTCTCATATACTCTATTCCATTTAAATCCACTAAAGTAAGCACAACTCTCACATGACCAGTCAATAGAAACTGAAAAGTTTTCTGGGCATTTTTCCAGAAAGTAAAGTGTATTTTCAATCAACAGCACTTTTCACTGTTTCTCCCAATATTACTATTTACTTCTAAGATAGAGTGGAAAACATAGGTCACCTTCATGAGAGTTTATTATTCAATACATAACTACCAATGGAGACCCCCAAATGGTTCAAGTTTAGTGAACCCCCATGTCTTTCCTGTATAGGATATGCTGGGGCTTGAAATCTCCACAGCTGTAACAGAGACTTGATTATGGCAAGTTTTCTAGAATGTACGTTCATAGAGTTAAGGGATCAGCACCTAAGGTAAGTAAGTGTCAGGTCAGAGCCCAAGATTTGGTTAAACTCAATTTACAAATCTGAAGGGATCCGAGCAATAAGGGAGAGCCTGAACGTGTCAGTGGCCAAGAGGCAAAGTAGACAAATACAAATTTTATGCTTTTGTTTTTATTTCTTTTACTGTGATGTTTACAATTTGCTTAACTTCTGTAGTATTTTCACTTTCTATAAAAGAATAAAAGAAGGGGAAGAAGCTGTGGTAGATTTTTAGCTGAAAATTTTAGATACTACTTTCTATAGACTTATGGCATAACAATATTATTTTACCTCTTTGGAAGGGCTCTGAGGGAAAAAAAAAAACTTTTTATTTAGGAAAGTTAATAAGCCACTTGGCTAGTTAGGGAGAACATCTGAGAAAGAGATATTAAAATAGTTGCATAAAAATTAAGAAGTGATCTATGCATGGAACAGAGATAGGGAGAAGAAGATAGAAGAAGGTAGAAAGCTTCTGGGTAAAAGCTAGACAGGATATGACATAAATGCTTCATTCCCTTTTAAGAATAGGGAAGTCTAAAATCCAGTTAAAATAGTCCGCCACCTGATACCACACTATAAATCCTTATCTCCCCTTCCTTCACCATTATACACAAATCTCCAGTGAAGGTCTATTCCTTACCTTGTTGGAAGGGATTTTTAGGTGGGGATTATCAAGTTAAGAGGTCTTAACTCGCAACAAAGACATTTAAGAGTATAGTGGCAAGATGAAAAGTAGAGGATGGATATTCCACAGAGGCTCAGAGTTTGTTCTAGAGGAGATTAAGAAAAATATATGTTTTCGAGAATTCATAAAAATCCTGGAGAGGGCATTGGATGTCTCTTACCAAGAAGGTATGTGTTCAAGCCAGTCTTAACTAGAAGTAGCATTCAAAATACGCTACTGAGAGCAGTTTAGCAAATGTATTCTGAGATGGTACATAAATCACACTGGCTTTCTTGACTTTTCAGGGAACAGCATGGTGTAACAGCAGTTTTCACATCAGAGCGGTAAAGCACACTGAGAAAAAGGGGTGAAGGACATCTGGAATACCACCGAAATGCATATTATCTCTAAATTCTCTTTTATCATGATGGAGTGCTGAGTGAGGCAGAATAAAGAAAAATACATAGTCCTTCTTCAGAGTTTAAGAAACAAGTCACCTTGAGGCAGATTTTGTTAAATTGGGAAGAATTGCTTGAACAGTATGGGGCCCATCAAGACTGGCTGAGAGAGGTGGAACTTGGATTCCCAAAAGGGAGTTGAGGTGCATAAAGGAGTCTTTGGCCAAAGGGAACCAGAGCACAATGTCAGGATGTGATCATTCATATTTACTGCTCATAGGGCTGGTGGAGATGTGAGCTATTAATTTGAAAAATAAAATAATTGAAGATATTTGCAGCCCAGGCTAATGGAGAGGTTCTCACCTGTTATGATCTCTATTCAGTGGTTCTTAGTGATGTTCCCTTATAGAAGGGGGTGTTTTTTTCCAAAGGATTCTTATTTATTTGGCATGTGGTGGGAGAAAAATGGAAAAACATTTTTAGCATATGAAAAACTTTGGAGCAAAAAAAAGACCAAAATTCAAATCTACTCTTCACACATCCTAGCCTTGAGATTTAATCTCCCTTAACTTCGGTTTATTTCTCTCTATTACTGGGGCAGTAATGTCCACTTTGTTTGCCTTTGGGAAAGGTTAAATTAAAATAAAGTAACATGTGTAGATGAGTCTGTCTCTGATATTGGGACTTTCAGGGGCTCATAAAAGATGCTAGTTCTTTCATTCCTTAGTTCCAATTTGTGTATGAAAGGAAAATGAAAGAAAAAATATAAACTATTCCTTTAATCATCCCTATTTCATGCCCTGTATACTTGACTTGAAATTCATTCTAAATTATTAATATTTATGATCAAAACAATGGCGAGTCTTTTTCCCTTCTGCAAAATAAGGCAGTATTTTGCCAATTCGAGATTACTTATTATTCCTATCATAAACTTAGCCTAACTGCATTCAATTTAATTACATTATTCACCCTTAATTGATTGATGCAAAAACATTTAATATATGTTCTCTTATTTTCTCCCATCACCAATAAAATAAACAATGTCATAACATGCTTTTCTTAACCATATAGAACATCCTATTCTTTCCATTTATCTACTATACTGATCTAAGGATCTGTGGCTATCAAAATTTGCATAATGATCACCCAGAGATCTTATTTAAAAAGCAGATTTCTGGGCTCTACTTCTTTTATTCCGATTCGATAGTTATGGAAAAGGACAAGAAAGTGACTTTAAAAACGCATCTTCACTCATTTTGATACAAGTATTCTTGGTCACTCTGAAAGATGTAGCTAAGACTGTTAAGAGGCCCATAGTGCTGAAACATAATCCTATTTTCCCCAAATTATTCTGTTCCTCAATTTCAAAACTTAGAGTCAAGGTTCCTAAAACTGAGCAACAAAATTACACTATTATTTTAACTGGAAGGAAATAAGAAAAGAAAAATCTAGTCTGACACATACTGTGCAAATGAAAACACTGAGCCTCGAAGAGTACCCAAAAAGTCACAAGTTTATCTTGGAATTTTTTACCTAAGACTACTCTATTTTCTCTCCTACGTGAGCATGGTGTCTCAACATCCATGTTTGCAGTAAATACAACCTTAAGAGTAACTGTGTGCTTGTGCATTATATGTGTATGCTTGTCAAAGATGAAATCCTCTCTAGACAAGTTTAAAGCATTAAAAATAATTAAACATTAATAATTTAAAGCATACTCTAATAATATAAAATTTTTTCTGCTCCGAGCTAAAGGTCACTTTAAAATTATTTACTTCACATGTATTTTCATCATTTTATCAATATGATAAATTTGGGCGAGAGCTTTTTGGAGAAAAGATCATCCCAAATGGAACTGTGATTTTCAACTTTTATTTTTAGAAGCACTAAAATGCGATACTTTAAAACTTGGATTCATCCTAGTTCAGGGTAGGTCCTTGAACAAAAATCACTGTAGCAGTTCAATGCATTTTGTTTAGAGATTCAACTGTTTTTCTGCAAGTAAAATCTGTGATTAGTGGTAGAATAGGAAACTCTGAGAAAAACATACATACATACTATAATGTTCTCCCTCTTTGAAAAATGTCATTAGTTTTGTGCATGAAAGAATGATGGGAAAGAAATTTCCTTCCTAAGATTATTAACCTAGAATATAATAATTAACAAAGCTGGAGTTTTCTTGGTGGTATACTTTCCCAAATTCTATTGAACCTATCTAATGTTTCTTTAACTGCAAAAAATTTTAAAATATTTACGGGACGGCCTATCACATATTGTTCAAAATCTACTTCTTTTTCTAATCTTAAGTGACTCAAGTAAGAAAGTTGCATATATTATATCTGTTTCACATATATCTGTTCTTCAAAAAAATATATGCTGCCATCTTTAATTTCTACACTATTTCTATAATTTTTACCTAAACTAGAATTGATTAAAAAAAAAAAAAGACTGAAATGTGACTTCTATTCCCCTGAATAATTTAATTCAGCTCAAATTTATTTGAAAATGCCTCCTAAGCCTTGTAAGAAATATTTTGCAATCTCATTCCCATTATATCCCTTCTTTTTTCTATTAATACTTTCACAAAGCATGCTCTTGGCTAAATATTGCACAGGGGGTTCTTTCTTCCTTCCTTCCTTCCTTCCTTCCTTCCTTCCTTCCTTCCTTCCTTTCTTTCTTTTTTGTATCTGAATCTTCTAATTTCATTTTAGAGATTCTATTCAGTATTTCTGTCCATCTGTAGACACCTAGAAAATTTAGTTGTTTTGTTTTGTTTTTACATTATTTACTACTCCCTCTGCCTGTTGTATGGTTTTATTTTCTATTTTTTTCCACAGATTTTTTAGTCAAGAGATATCTGGACTCAGTTGCTTCAGCAATAGTTAAAAATTTTAAATAAATCCTTTGGAAAACTTTTATAAGAAGAAATTAAAGTGTGTTCATTAAAGTATAAATAGAGAAAAATTGATTTCTAGTCAAATAAATTGAGAATAATATGTTCTAAAACATGAGAGGAAGAGAATGTTTAATTTTACAACATACCACAGAAATATGTGGAAAGTCCTAAAAATGTAATATATAGTTTAAACAAATTCAGTAATATTTCTTAATTATTATTTGATTATTCTAAGGCCTCTAGACTAGCTCTAAGCAAAACAATCTTTCCTTCTTAATTTCAAATAGATTAAGGTTGTTTCAAATATGGAAATTCATGGCAGTCTAGTTAAAGAAGCATTTTTGTTTCCATTACTAATTGCAAACTTTCTGCTTGTCTAATAAATACATTTTTCTGAGAATATTGGCTTATCATATAAGCTTTCAATTAACTCTAGCTTCCTACACTTTATTTCAGAGACAATAAAGAACAATATTCAATAAACTTCCCATTTTTCCCAAACTAAAATTTCACCAGAAATAAATGATAGGTTCTACTGGGTATTTATAATTAAAAATAAATTTAAAAAAAGCTTCACAAAGAAAGAAATCATCACTATATAAAGATTGATAGTCAAGCTTTAGAATAACTTCTCCAGTTTCTTTTCCTCTAAGTGGAATTAACTCTAAGACATGTTCAACCTGTGTCCTAGAACTTCCCAGTGGGATGAACTTCAGTTGCCCATTGCTGTAACTGGCTTTATAATGGACTCTTTATTGGTTCCCTCCTTTCCCTAGTTCACTCCCTTACTTTTTCACCAGTGTTGTTTGTGCTCACCTATCAAATAAACTGTTTACACAAATCCTTGTCTTGGAATCTACTTCCCCAGAGATGCAAAAAAAGACACAGCCTCAATGTTTGTCTATTCCTTATTACTGGTTCCCATCCCCTTCCTCCTCACAACATCCATTGTGTTCCTAAGTGCCTCAGTGCATTGAATGCTAGTACCAACCAACCCCAAAGCAGCCAATTCTCCACGTTCTCCCAACAACCAACACTTGCCCCTCTTGTACTTATGCTTTTAAGACTGATCTTTGCTGAGAAACTGAATAGATTAGACCATGATATTCAGATGTAGCTTGTTTTAGTAGAAATAACATTGTAGGAAAATCAAAAGATCTTATACTAGGTTTACCATTCACTACTTTGGTGCCCTCAGTCAAAAAACCCTTCAGTTTCAAGGTTTTCATCAACAAAATGGAGACAATAATACCTGGATGACAATTGCAGTTAATGAAAGGGTATAAAAGTCTCTGAGAATTGGAAAACTTGGTACGAATAGGGCATCAAGTTCAAACAAACTTCTTGTCTTAAAAGTTGCCTTTAGTGATAGCATAGCCTAGCATTTCAAAGTTCAGACCTTCAAAGGCAGAGAGGAACACTGGGGATATAAAAGCCTAATCAATTGCTGGTAAAAACAAAAATGGGTACATATATTCTAGAGAGAAGCGATCCGGGAGGATTTAGTCAAATTAAGTACATGCATATTTACGATTAAACAATTATAATCCTGAGTATATATTCCAGAGAAATTCTCACCAAGGTTCACACAGGGACACATTCAAGGACATGTATTACAACCATCCTTGGCAAAGAGGAAGCAACCTGAGAGACCACCCCCAGGGTGAGTGGGTAGGAAAAATGTAATGGGGGCACATCATGTGGCTGTGAGGAGACAATCCACTACACATTTGCAGAAGAATGTGTCTAGAGCTTTAAAACCATAGTATTGAGCGAAAAGAAAAAGAAAAAGAAAAAAGAAATAGAATATAGTATAGCTATAATGCCATTTACGTTTTTGAAATATATGTGTAGACAAAGAAAAACGTACATATTCTAAACATATGTAAGTGAAGAATATATATATTAAACACATAAGAATGTGTTCGTCACTCACTAATTTAAGAGATGATGAGAATTTTATATTTCCGGGTACCAGCTGATAACTGACAACGAAGCATTCCAAGATGGCAAATGGAGCATAAAGAAGGCTAGTTACTCTTCTCTGGCAACTCTGCTTTGCCCTGGGGTGGGATGATGGGGATAAAGCAGTGATCTAAGGGAGCTATGGCTTAGACCGAGCTGACTTCAGGGGGAACATAGGTTATGTGCAAGGGGTAAGTAACTCAGCTTTCACTAAGGCTCTTCTACTACCAGGAGCTCACTGTGAAATTGCCATGGATTCTTTGTTAGTCCTAGGCTTCTCAATTGGGCAGAAGGCTGTAGAAGAAAACCACTTAGAGAAGACTAAGACAGACAACTGGGAAGATGACTGAACCTGGCCAATATGTGAGCATGGGTATGTTGGAGGGTGAGCTCCCAGGATTGTCCTCCCAGTGTGGGTTTGCTCTGTCTTTGCTGTTCCCAAGATTATGAGTACAAACTGACTCTGAGTAGCCTTTATAAGAATAATATGGTAACAGAGAGAAACGTTGGAAACATTCCCATGACACGATGCTCAAGATCACTGACCTGCCCCTGATACATAGCCTGTCCTGGCAGCACAGAACTCCAAGAGAAAAGGAAAATAGTGCATGTTATGTGAAATACCAATTTCCTGTGTCCAAGATCTCCCCAATGAACCCCTCAACATTAGCATCTCCTGCAAGTTGGCAGAGACTTATTTTTTAAAAGTTATTGTTCCTTTTCTTTACATGTTAAAAATAAATGAAGCAAAAGGGGAATAAAACCTGTTTTGGTAAGTCCTGTATTTATTAAATAAAACTGGTGTTGAAAAATAGTCACAACCATTCTTCTATTTACCCATGATTCTTCTTTATTTGGCTGCTAAACATAGGGGCATGTTAGTATTGCTGTCAGCTTACTAGAAGGCATTAAAAGCTCTATCAATGGTTCAAGAAGTTGTAGGTAAATCTTTCCAGTGCTGGGTGTTATTAGAATACTGAGATGTTATATGCTTGCAAGAAACTTTTTTTTTTTTTTAGTTCCATTGCTGCACTGCTAAAGGGAACACTCATATTGGGCGGGGGGAGTTAAATCTAGCAAATGCCTAGCACCAGCATTCCAAAAACTTTAGCGCGGCCTGGATTTTTAGCTTCTGCTCCAACTTCATTGCTGCAAAATAAGAGAAAGTAGTTGTCAGGCAATAGACATAAATGAATTTTTAAAAAATACACCCAAATATTTACACATTCACATTTAGGCACAGTATTCTCATATTAAAAAAAAATAAAAAAGGTTTATAGTAGAAAACTTGCGTTTATTTTTTTCCCTTAGTAGCTGTTTTTTTGTTCCACAGTTAATGACAATAAAGACACGCAGCTTAGCTTCACATCAGACCATGACCTCTTGAGAGCTCAACAGAGCATTTCTGGCCTCCTACAAAGGGTCACGATGGTTATGAAGGGCCAGGGCGGCCATAAGGAACAGCACCACCACAATCCACCCACAACTCCTCATGTCTGGATCAGATGGCTGCTGCCTTTCCCATCTTTTAACATTGTCTTCATCATTCCATAAAATGTAAACTCTAAAACAAGGAGATGAACTGGTATTGAATTAAGTCGCAGCTTTTGTAAAATGGAATGTTACAAAAGACAGAGATAGTAAATGAACCTCTTGCTTTTTCCCATATATTGATTCCATTGGCTTTATAGCATAGTTATATAGTAGGGGAGTGATTCTAACAATTTATCCATCCAATCTCTATGTGTTTCTATTTTATAGGGTTTGACTGTATGGAACAGTGAAGATAAACAGAACTTAGTGGGGATGGCTATTAGCAGATTATAGAATTCAAGATAAAAAGTATAAAAGAAAGCAGAAGACATGAGGCCAAAAGAGACATTTAGTTCTAAAACATTACTCTGATAGAATGTGATAGAATGACATCAATGGAAGGAAATAACCTTAAGTTTATATTTCCAAATGCCAACTCATGGCTGACAATGGAGCATTCGAAAGTGGCTGGTGGAGAATTAAAGAGGTCAGTTGCTCTTCTGTAGGCAACTCTCCCTACTTCGCCCTGGTTTGGGTCATAGCAGAAAGAAGCAGTGGTCTGGGAGAGCTGTGGCTTACAGCTGGCCTCAAGAGGAACATGGGCTGTATGCAAAGGGTAAGCAAAGCAGACAGGAAACCTGAGCATGGCATGGCCGAAAGGCTAAGTAGAATTGTGAAACAGATATATTCTGCATCATTTAGGAAAAATTGCATTTGTTAGACTAGAAGGAAGAGTTAGAGAAAGAGCTACTAAAACAAGGGGATAGCTCCATTACCACACTGATTTATTTGTTCTGGCCATAGAAAATCAACAGTCATGATATAAGTGAGTTGTAGCTTTCATCATCTGGGATTCTCTGAAGCTTTAGAATGAAATGAGGAAATGACTAAATTATATCTCCTCCTTTTCTTTCTAACAAATAAAAACTATGATTTATTTAGATTTTCCAGTAAGTACACATACTTGGTAGCTAGCATTACAAGAGATTTAAAGAAATCATCATGATTTGACTAACACTTACCAAATGCTATATACTTTATATGTTAAGCACATTACATGCATTAGTGCAGATCTTCACCATAATCTTCGATCTCATTTTAGAGAGAAGGAAATTGAGGCTCAAAAAGATTAAATATCATGCTCAAGACCACAGTATTTAAAATGAAACTCTAGTTTTTCATTTTCTATTTGTTTTTGTTGTTCCTATAGTCATTAGTTTGTCTTAGCCATACTAAAACATATATTATATCTGACTTGTCACCCGAAGAATTCAAACAGAAGATATATAAGAAAATACTTGTAGACAGGATTATAAAATTAAGTAAAATATTGCACTAAATGCCCTCTAAATTCTTTTTCAAATATAATTTTATAATTATACAAATAATTAAATCAGATTGAAGAGGAATAAGTAGTTCATCCTCTGACACCATGCCAGCAAACTCAGCACTAATTCTCAGCCTTCCTGAACCCACGGGCAGATCAGTAATGTTTGTCACTGCAATTTAGCAGCTGGTTTGAAATGATGCATTATGCTATGAGAGGAAAAGTCATGTTTATAGACATTTTGTGAAGTTTTCACTTTCCTTTGCCAATCTCGATACAGATAAAGAGCTAAACAATTTAAGAAAAACAAAGGTGACATTTAAGAAAAATGAAAATCATTATAAAAAATAAATTATTTTTGTCAGGATAGCACCCTGGCAATTAAGGTTAAGTATTTTATCATATTATCAGTTGGACGATACACTTATTTTGGATATTAAAAAAACCCATAAAAAAAGGTAAAAAAAAAACCAAGATATTTAGATCATCATAATTTTGAAGGGAGTCAGATTCCCAAAATACTTTTATGTAGAGTTTACTTTAGGTAATAAGTGATGTAGTGTTGTGAAACTTTAATCCCATGTTACAGAAAGCATTTTTATTAAAGAATGTGCTGTAGACATTGATTTTTCATTTCCTTTTATTACAAACCATCTATGCATACTCTTCTCTGCCAAATGGAAGCAAAATGAACTCCATACATATTCTCGTAAATATGAAGCCTGATTTCAAGTACACAAAGACCAAATTTCCAGAAAACGTGTATTGTGATATTATTAAGTGCTGTAATTCTTTTTTTTTTTTCCTGAAAGATTTTAAATACATTTTGGACATGTAAATAACCACTAACGTTGGTGCAAAAATACAAGATCTAGTATCAGAATTTATTATCTATAAACCAGAAACAATAAAACATTTGGTACTTAAGGTCCTATAAAGGAATCCTGATAGAGAATGCAGGTATAATGGCCTCCAGAGAGCACAACATTAAATCTGGAGTCAAAGACATTTAATATCTGGATGACCTGAGCTCCAAATAGTTGTTAACCTGGATTTTATTTTGTTTGTTTCTCTTGAAAAACTAGCACACAGAGGAATGTAAGCCTTCCACTTCCTGATCTTCGCTCAGCTTTACCACAACTCACTGTGATACAAAATCTAATATTAATCTACTGAGGTAACTTAGAAAGAGAAACCTCAAAATTGCCAAACCCTCACTTCTCCTATAGTAGATTAAACTGAGTCCCTAGAAAAGAAAGATAAGTGAGGCTTCTTTTTTGGGGGTGGCGGCAGGGGTGCTACTTCAGAGTAAAATTTCAATTCTACCCTTGTCAACCAGGTATAAAGACAAATAGCATTAAAAATAAGAGGCTTGTTGAAAATAAGCCTTGTTGAAAATTAGGTAAGAGATTTCCTACCCTCCTTTCTTAGAGCATTTACTTCAGAAAACTTGTCATTATAAGTACATCCTCCATTGTTTGAAATGTATATGTCCTTTTGAAAACTAGATGGGCCTTTCGTCAGCTTTAAGACCCAGTGAAGTCTTTCTCAAGGACTTAAGAACCAAGTAAACATCCAAGTGAGATCGAGCCCCTATCTCCTAGTGTCTGAGGGAGGGTAAGAGCCTAACTTTAGCTGATACCTGACTCCAGTTGTAAAACTATCTCCTGCCATAAAGATATGAGAAGTTTATTTTTCCTTTGTGTAAAGCCAGTCACAGGTGGTCACCCGCATTACCAGGTGTTTTAGGATAAACTATATGTGATAAATTGTACCGTCAAGTCCTCTTATTTGAGGATGAATTGAATTATTGTTTCTCTTGAGAACATGTATATATGGGTTGTACCTGCTTGGCTATATATGAAGAGTAAGACTTCTTGCTGACTTTGCAATCTCTTAGTGATTGTTTGTGATGCCTGTCAGATTTGGTTTCAATGTTTATTCAATAATAAATTGTTTTCCTTTTTCTACTACTTTTGTAAAGAGGACTTCTGGGTTGGCAGAAAGATTTTTTTAAAAATTATATTTCCCCAACACAGGCTGGGTCTTATAACACAGAAAAGTCTTTTGATGACTTTTTGCTGCCAAACCTGGCGGTAGGATGTCCTTCCCTTTATTGTTTCCTAGCCTACCTGTATGCCTGGGCAAGGTAACTATCTGTTCAGGCGCTCATATTAGGTGTTTATAAGATAAATTTACCCCGGCCCTCTGGCCAGTTGTCTATCAAAGCATATGAATCTTCTTTTAATTAGCAGTTAGTAATATTCAGATTCCAAGTTCTTGCCTGAGACTACAACCTTGAACTCTCAAGGCTGATAAAACTCCATCTATGATTTATTAAAGCTTGATTGTGAGAAATAATATTTATGGGAAATTGCCTGAAGAGAATAGAGTAAGCTCATTCTTCTTAATAATTTAATTTTTACCCTTGAATCAAACCAGAAAATGAGAGTGGTTTCCATGGACAAGTCACTTATTTTCTCTTTTCTGTATTCTCATCTGAAGAATAAATATAGAATGAGACACTTGTCCCATAAGATTAGAACTTTAGACATCAATGGAGGTCCTGGAATTCAAAATAAAATGAACACAAAAAGCTTATATACGCCAAGCAGTAAATCAATCTTAGTCACCTTGCTAGGAGAATTGTTATCTTGCCGACCCTTAAATGTTTATCAAAAATCTGCAAAGAGGAGTAAGAAAACAGAAGAATTTGCCAGGCATGTGTTTTATGGGCAGTCTAGTGAATGATTAGCTCTCAGGTTGTGTTAATAAAAAGCAGAAATAAAAGGTCAGAACCAAATGTATCTAATCATGTTTTTGGAAATCAATTGACTCTTAAGTTAAAAATAAAATAGGCCTAGGGCTGCACATAGCAGGTGATGTGAAGGGTGGCTGGTCTGTTTGTATCTCATTTCCCATTATGACTTTCACAGTTAAACCTGTAGAAAGAGCAATGGGTTATAGAGTGGTTGTGAATCAAAGAGCTGCTGAATTCACAAGACATGAAGTATACAATGAGAAATAATTATTGCTGCTTAGAAGAATTTAATTTATTCTAAGTAACTCAGAAATCATTTATCTCAGGCAGGGAGTTTGTTTGAAATTAGATGGTGTTATATATGCATCTTCTTGGAGATTACAGTATTGGTGTAAATAATTGAAATCTTTGAAAGTTGATCAGCCAGCTGACCACAGCAGTCAAATTGATTAATTAGGGATCTAATCTGCTTGTCTGAGGGTTCATCAATGAGTATTTTTTAAGTACCATGTAAAATGCTAAATAAAACATTCTTTGGAATGTATTACCTCACCAGACTCAGCTTACAAGAAATGCTATTCCTTATCCTAGGTTATTTCCCAAACCTTGTATGGAATACAAAGAAAACACAAAGTATTAAAAACATAAAGTACTAAAGAAATTACAGTGAATCTCAACATAAAACAGATCTCTCAAAATTAACTTATACCATGGATTAAAGCGCATGTTAAACCTTTATGACATTAGACAGGAATATGTGATCCAAATTTTTATTAATTCAAAGCTTTTTCTGAAATTAATTTATTATGATTCTCCTGCTTTTACTTTCAGATTTTTGTTTCCAAGACTGAATAGCTATTTAACTGGCTTTCCTAGACTGCCAATGAAGAATCCAGAATTTGAGGATCTCCACTCTTGCACATTTGAATCATTCGGGAAAATTTTAAAAGAGCAATTTCTTTGCTCACCTCTAGAGATTCTTGATTTAATCTGCCTGGACTGGAACCCTAATCCTGGAGCTCTTAAAAAGTCCCAAGAGAGTCTAATGTTCAGCCAGAGTTGAGAACCACTGAACCAGATGATAAGTGGAATTTTTGTTTTGAGCTGGTTCTTTTAGATGCACTATAAAGTATGGGACTTAAAAAAAAAAAAACAATGAACAAACTAAATCAGATGAGTCTATTTTTAAGTAAATTATCAAGATAATATTAAAAACTAGTATCAACAAATAGCATAATCAAATACAAGAAATGGGAGACTGATAATAAGAAAAACAGACTGCTGTCATTAGAAAGTGACAGAAACTAAGATGTAAATTTGGAGATTTAATCAAGGGTTCTTTCATAATCGTTTATTTGCAGTGGGATGGTAACTAGAATGTTTTACTCCATAAGCCATACAGTTATAAGACCAGAATTGCTATATACAAACAGATAGTTTTCTTGGTTGGTGCTTTAGAGGTAAATAAATAACAAAGAGAGGGTTTGGGGAAAATATACAGGTCAATATTACAGTCTGACCACGTGTCATAAAGAATTGTAAAATTCATTGCTCCAAAATGTGCCAAATTTATTAAGTAAAAAAACAGTATACTAGAAGAAAAGGTCTTTTTGCTTAATTATTTACATATTTTTAAAATAAGAACAGTAACTCACTATCTCTCACAATTGCTAAATTTCAAACTTAAGTTTCTTTTGTGTTTTTTTTAATATATTCCAAACGATTGAAATCATTTTTTGGCAATTTCCTTCACCAGCTTAATTTTGTTTTGTCTCTAGGGTTGCAATAACTGGTGCAAAAAAATTCAAATATTACAATACTACATCTATTTGTTCTTTTTGCAACATAGTCTTTCAGCATTACCTAACATTCAGAAGTCCTTAATTTAGTATTTATTATTCAAACTGTATGCTTTTGTTATTTAAATAATCAACTGATCCTATTATTGTGTAGAAACGTTCATATTGTGTAGATATAGCTATATGAACTTGATCCAAAATTGTGTTTGAAAGAAAGAAAACAATTGTTTTAAATTTACCTGAAATGTACAAAATTTATTCAACCATCTCCTATTTTGGGACATATATATTTGTCCAATTTTTCACTATTACATAATTTGCCACAATCACACTGAAAGGGCTGGCACAATTGACAAACTAAATATCCTTAATATATAAAGGAAGTTTACAAATTAATAAGAAAAATATTATTATACCAGTATATAAATGCATAACTTAATGCAAAACTAAATAGACAAAAATACCAGAAAATACAGAATTTTCTAACTGTAAATTAAAATGAAAGATAATGTCCCCTTTTAAATTGCAAATATTTAAAATATGATTTTAAAAGGGAGACAGATATAGATAGTATAAATAGAGATTTATATAAAGATACAGAGCTAGAAAAGTTAAAGTGCTGAAGAGCACAGGCTCCAGTCTATCAGATCTGGATTCCTGATTATGCAGATACTTTCCAGCTCTTTGGCTTTAGGCGATATACTGATTTCCCTCAGCCTCAGTATCCTCATCTATGAGGTGGGAATAATAATAGTACTTAAAATGTTTTGTGAAGATTAAGTAAAATAATGCATATAAAGTACATAACACTTTTTAATATATAGTAATCTCTCAGTAAATTGGCAATTATAATAATTCTCAATGTGGCAAGTGTACATGGAAATAGGTATTACAGCAAGCTCCTGGTAGAGTGAATTACTACAATTTTTCAAAAATGCAATTTGGCTATATGTATCAAAAGTCTTCCATATGTTCATACTCATTGAACCAACAATCCTATTCTTAAAAAATCAGATATGTGGTCAGGGACATAAATCCACACATATTCTTAACTCACTGTTTATATTTTAATTACTAATGTTATAGCAGAGAGACACATTGGTCTTGTATGACAAAGCTTTTGAAATTTATAGAAATAAGGATGTCAGTTTATGAAAAATAAATGATATGCCCCAAATTGTGGAAAAGATGTTTTGGGGAAAATATTCTGATTATATTTGAAATTTTACTATTTCTACTTCTTTTGTACTATGCTTTTCCCTCACCTAAACTTGGAGGCTGCAAAAACGAGCATGCATCATTTGTGAGGGTATCTTCTGAAATAAATGAGTGAGCATATTTATTCTTTTCTTAAAGGTGTCTTCTAAAAAATTACTTTTTTTTACATTTACCACTTTTCCTGAGAGGATGTAGAAGAAAAAAAAACATTGTTCAATTATTCATGTTCTTGATTAACACAAAATAAAAATTTCTCTACAGATTTTTTTCTTTGTCTCTCTAGTATAGCATTTATAAAAATAAAAAAAGAAATTTTTAAATGTATTTTTTGTCTGTCATCCCAAAATGTGAAAGTGGTTGAAGGTTTGCATGAAATTTAGAGGCTATGTTTGAGTTGGTATGCTTTTGTCTGTAGGCTACCTGCCATATGCAAAATCTACTTGGGGGTTGGAAAACTGAGACACCATAAGATGCTGAGAACTTTGACTCAGAAGATATACCATAAATATGGGACATCCACTGACCCTCCAGAAAAAGAAGACCACAGTGGTTTCACAATGTATCCAAAGAGAAAAATCACAAAGACAGTCAGGATAAAAGGAGTTAGTTTGTGATCAAGGTGCTACATACATGGGAACCTCTAGTATTATCTTCCACATTGAGAAGCAGCAAAATTTATTATTTAGCTATCGAATTCTTCTGAACAACATGGAGTGAGCCAGGTAATTCTATCTTTAAAAAAAATTGACAATCTTATTAATATATTTTTTAATGGAATTGGTTTATTCCTATAATCTAATATCACATTGAAATGGATAATTATATCTCCAGTTGTATCTTACATTTACCTCTTTGGAATCAAGAGTGTCATGTTCAGGAATAGCCACCATTGGATGACTCAGCTTCACAGAAAAGATGCCAGGATGTGATGAGGGATAGAAATAAGGAGAAATGAATGTTTAAATTTAACTTAGGCAAACAATAACATAGGTATACTATTGCTGATCATAGTAGATCCTACCAAATATAACCATTAAAATTTGATTGTTGAAAACAAAGAAAGATATTCTTAACATAGAAAAAAATAGGCAGATGGTGAATATTTTGGGCATAGGACCACATATTATTTATTTTTCTATCACACGTAAACTCTAACAATGCTTGGCATATAGCTTAGACAGTTATTAAATGTCTATGGAATGCATGAATTATTAAAATACATTAACAGATGTCATTAAGAAGAAACAAAGTAATATATATTTCAACTCTCACAATGGTCCCCATTTTGAAAAGTTCCAAAGCAAAAGAGAAAATCATACTCAGACCCACAGTAAATGCAAATTATCTACAGAAAGTAAATGCTTATTTGAAATGTAAAGCATTGTACATTATTATAAATAATATTCTTATTAAACAGGGACTCAAAAACATTGCAGTCTCACCAGATGTTATTATAATGTAGGTCACAACATAGTGACACTACCAAAAGAGAGTTTCTTTTGCTTATATAAGAATTTTTATTATTGTATGGGTCTTCTGAGCACTATATACACACTTAAACCTATTAAGATAGAAGTCATAGATAAGCAAGAAAAAGGGACATAGATAAGCAAGAATGAGAGACATACATACAAAGAGAAGGGGAGAGCAATCATTGGTAATAAATCTATGTATCCCTTTTTTTCACCATCTCTCCTCACTTTAGAGTAACCCCAGTACCTGATTTAAAAGAAATATTTCCTGTTTCTGCTTCTGCCCTGAGCAAATCAGAGCTATAGAAATGATTGACCCTCTTTTACTCTCAATAGGGTCCTGATGTGACCAATACATTGTGGAACAGGACTAGCTCCTAATACTCCAGGGCAATTCAGAGGATCCCAGAAATTAGCCTTGGCCCCAGGAGGACACCAACACTGGCTGCTGGAGATGCCAAGGAGGTCCCGCCTCACATTTTTTCAGACTTCCCTCTCTTCTGGCAGATTTTCAAGAATGGAGCTTGCTTTTATTTAAAGCTAAGGCTTCACTAAATCCTAGCCATTGCACTCTGTTTCCAACTATGAGATCCTCTGAGTATCATAACATCAGGACTCCTTCTAGCTGCCTGACACTGTTGCTTTAAAGAGAAGCATAGTCTGGCTCCTGAGCCAACTAGAGATCTAAACAACATTTCAAAAATCAGCTGAAAGCCTCTATTTTCTCCTGTTCATCAGGGTCCCCTGAGATCCCAAATTTGTATACCACTTCCAACCTCAGGTCCAGGTCATTGGCCCTGGAAACAGCAGCATCTTTAGCATACCTAGGCTAAGTGGTATGATAATTATATAAATCAGTGGAGTTTGTACAATGTCAAATTTTCATTCTTCTAGTCTCCTAAGATAGAATAGGATAAATATTCTGAAATTTGAAAATGTTGGAACACTCCCAATAAAATGTTTAGTGAAATTGGAAAAGCAAATGAGTAATTATGTGTTATCTACTTTTACATTCCATTTCTTCTTTTCAATATAGGTATTCATTCATTTAAATCTATTTTCTTTTCATCTTGAATTTTAAAATCTTGTGTTAATTAATGTGTTAATTATCCTAATCAACAAAAGAGGACAGAAAATGACTGATCCTAATTAATTGATAATCCCCGAATCATTTATATTTGGCTTTGGCATGTTTTTTTTTTTATTTATGATCTTTTGTCACAATAGATTTGCCTTTTATTACCCTCAGTCTGACCAAAAACATTAAATAAATGTGATGTTGCTAATGGATTTAGTCATAATCATTTATTATGTTTTCACATGATAAATTCATTATACGTATTTGTTTATTTAGTATTCACAACAACCTGGTGAGGAGAACACTAATTTGACCCTGTCTCACAGATGAGGAAACTAAACTTGAGAGGCAGAATGACTTATACAAGGTCCAGAACCAGTAAGTGGCAGAGCCATGGCTGGAATCCAGAGACTGTTTTTTCAAAACCAGTGTGAAGTGTTAGTTATGCCCCTGGGGAGATACTCAGGAGCTGGGAGAGCGGGAGCCAGGGGAAGGGAGTGATGTGTACCATTTTACAAAAGGCAAGCCACATACTAAAGTCAAGAGTGTCCCTTTCAGAGACCAGAAGCAGTTCAGGAGTAGCTGGTCTAGCTATGAGAGGTCACACAAGGGACACAATACAATGGAGCTTACATGTCAGATAAGGAGGCAGGGCTTCATCCTCTAGGCAGTGAGAAACTATTGAAGTACTCTAAATAAGAAAGGGGCATGTGTGATCAGATTTTCATTTAAAAAAAAAATGTCACTGTGGCTGAAGTGCAAAATATGGATGGAAATTGGAAGATATTTAAGTAAGAAAGAGAGAGAGAGAGAATAAAAAAGGTTTAAGTTAAAGCATTGCCTTGGAGAATAGAATTAGACTCAAGTTTTTCTGGTAACCCCAGGTCCCCCTACCCTCTACAATGAATCAAGAAACATCAGGCAGACACATTGATATTTGGAGAGAAATAATGTTGAATGTTGATATCGCTGCAGAATGCAGAGATTTTGTAATGCAGGAAGATTACAGATGTTAAATGGGGAGAAAAATAAAACATGGTGTGAAAATCTTCTCACAGTAAGAGTGGAAATAATGAACCTAAAACATTTATATAAATTCTGTATTAGTAAATAGCTTTCTATCTATATAGAGAAAGTATATTGAGAGAGTAGGTGAATACCGAAGGCGGGAGAGAGTCTTCCAAGCCTGTTTACGTGGTGGTAAATTTTCTGGAGAACAAATGACTATTTTGCATCCAAAAAATAAAATATGAAGTTAATAATTTTATCATCAGATGATTAGTCAACATAGAAAGATAGATGAAAGGGAAAGCTCAGATGAAATGAAACAAAACATACTATTATCCTGGATAGAGACGCCGGTGTGTAACAGGCTAATTAGACCTTTGCTCACTCACCATTGTGGAATCATCGAGTGGTATTTGAATAAGATGTTCGGTTGATTTTTACTATATCCTTGTAATATAGTAAAATTATATTACTATATTACACAGCTGCCACCAGTTAATATACAGTCTTGTGAAGTGTTTATTACCAGTGTAGGGTTTTCTCATAACTGTCACTGCTTCTCCAGAGGTAACACAAACTTGTCTGACCAAGACACATGGAACTCCCTTACGCTAACTCCCTTACTCTACAACTAGAAAGAAAGGAAATTTTGCAAAATGTGGTTAAATCACTTAATTCTTCAGTCTACCTGAGAAATGGAATTCAAAGTTCTAACTTTTTTTGAAACAGCTCTCCCTCCTGCACAAAAATGAAGTAAGTTTCCTTGTCTGCCAAAAATTATGAAGCTGAGAAAGTATTGCAAGAAAGGTTAACATTTTAAAATAGCCAAGGGTGCTACACATGCTATTCGGAATTCACTTCTTTGGGATTTTTGTTTGTTTGTCTGTTCTTTGTTATTGTTGTTGTTTTGCTGAACCACATCCTCTTGCAAACCTCCTTTACTCCATTTGTCTACATAAGATGTACCTTCTATTTCTGTCTCCCCACCTAGATTTGTGAACTACTCAAGCTCGAATGAAATCTTCTTAAGAACATCTCTTAAAAGAAACCTGACAAATTACTGTAGCAGTACCCACATGAAATATTGTGTTTCATAACTTTAAGTTGTCATCATGAGACTAAAAGCCATGGGAAATCATGTAGATTATCTATTATTCATCTTTAGTCTTTTGCACCTGGCATGGGCCTCCCTGAGCACAGAGTGGACACTAAATAAGAACTGAATGAATAAATTAGTAAAAGAAAGAAAGAATGGAATGGTTAGAGAAGCAAAGAGGGTTTTCCGACTTGCAGAATTTAAAAAGTCCGTATTAATGAAGAATTAGGAACCTTTACTGCTTTCCTAAGTCTCCTCATTATATGAAACTTTGTAAACTAGAGATCTTTGAACTATCACTATCACACATGTGTGTTCTCTTTGACCCTCACAGTTCTTCTACTTTACAAAGAATTGAATTTCATTGTCAGCATTTGAGTTCACAGATTGCAGGTTTGTGTTCCTTTCTCTTGAACTGCTCAAAGGTCTTGCAACACTAGTCTTGCGATCATCTTGACCTGTGCAACAGCCTGCCCTTTTTAGATGACGTTGATCTCCATGTCAGCACAGCCCCACCATTCCTACTAAGAGGAGGCCAAGTGTCAGAGATCACCTATTGCGCTTATACACATATATTCCTACATCACTTACACACATATATTCTTACATCACTCATTTAGGGGATATGGCCTAACTAAATACATGAGTTTTTAATCCCTGATTTACAATATCTACCAGTGCATAGGAAGCACCCAGGAAGTCTTGGAAATTTCAGATGCTGACTCAGTAGGTCTGAAGAGGGGCCTGAGAGTCTGCATTTCCAAGGGGCTCTCAACTGATGCGAATGCTACCATAGGCTGAGGGGTGAGGCCATAACCAACACTTTTGTATGGACTGATGCAACTGATGTTTTCAAACATTTATCTATTCACAACTGAAATGAACTATACTCAAAATGTCCTAATCATTTAAGTTGTACTACAATTGTATAAGTAAATAATTTAGCACGGATCTTTTTTATTAATTACTTGAAAATGTCCTAGGCACTCTGCTAGGTGTTAGAGATGTGACAGTGAACAGACATTGTCCTCGCCCTTGGAGACCAATGCAGTGGAAGAGAAATATTAATTATATAATCACAAATATCTAGAAACAAATACAAAATAATTTTTTGAAGTGTTTTGAAGTAAAATTTCAAAGTGCTATGTTCATAAGAGATAAGTCTGATCTAATCTAGAAGGATGAAAGAATCTCTTCCCCCAGAGACTGAAAAATAAAGGATAAATCTCCTAACAGTGATAAGGAGACTGAAAAATAAAGGATAAATCTCCTAACAGTGATAAGGAGACTGAAGGTTAGTAGCTAAAAAGAAATTACAGTTAAGCTGAGTGAAAGATAGGAAGAAAATTCGGAGTGAATGGGTAAAATGAGTTGTGAGAATATGAGAAACTGAGGCTGGAGAATTACCATGCAAGTATTTTGCACGGTTTGACTCCACTTAGGAAGCAAAGGAGTAAGCCTTGAATATGCTTATTAAATGAACGAAGGCTATTAAATATGAGTTTATCTCATTTTCCAAAAAGATTGCAAGCTGCTGGAGGTTAGGGCCCATCATATCCTAGCACTTTTTCACCAAATAATAGTTGATTGATTTCATCGCTGAAGATTCCATGTCTTGGGACAAAACGTGGGTTGTGCTCCGAATTTTTCTTTAGTAAGGGCAGTTCACAATATGCACTTTGAGGAAAAAGTGGTTTTTAATGACAGTCACAAACACACTACTCCTATTCCTATGTTTTGAAAATTTCATCTATATTCTCCTGAAATATTTTTTAAAAATTACAGAACATCAGTAACTTAAATATTTATTTTTATAACTTAAATGTACAGTATCGATTTTTCTTAAATGCCTAAAGTTTTATGAGTTTGTTTATGCCACTAAATTCCTACGTTACCTTACGAAAATCACTTTGTCTCTAGGCCTCAAGTTTCCTCATCTTTAAAATTGGAGCCCTAACTAGATGAGTTCCAGCTCCTCTTCTACTTAGATAATTCAATGAACCTATAATGCTTAAACAAATATCTGTTAGTTTATAGATGACACTATCTTAGGAAAAAAGTTCTTCTTTTTTGGAGTCTCTTATACTGAACCATAGCTGTGGTAGAAGTGATGCCTATCACAAAAGTAAAAATAAATTCTGTGGAACCTTACTTTGGATCCTTAATGTCGTTTCTTAGCTAAGACACTTGTTCCTTTTATGAACTTTTATAAACACTATCAAGTTTCACAACATTCCTTTGTACATTCTCTGAGTATCATCACATACTCAGTTCAAGTTGGGTACATGTCAATCATTTTATAAACCCTCAGAAAACTCACTGTTAACTACCAACATTAATATCATTACATTGGAGTTTAAGTGCCAGTAAGTCTAATACCAGTCTAACACCAGAAGGAAAACAAAAATTTTCTGCTCTGATCTTTGTAAAAGTTCTTCTGAGATATGGCTGAAAATTCCAAAATTACACTATTTTCTTTTTGGCCTTTCCTCTTCCATCCTCCAATTACCATTGTCTAAAGAACAGCATAATAAAATTCTTTTTTTCCATCCATGATGTGTTCAGCATGTTTTGAAAACAAATACCACATCCCTGCGTTTACTCACATTTTTCATCTAGAGTTGCTTCTTTCTCAACTACAAAACCACTTCCCCAAGGGGATTAACTACACCATTTACTTTTTTCATTGCACAGCTCCCAGGTTGTAATGAAAATGGAGCAGAATCTATATTCCAACACCATTTTAGACCTCAAAATTAATTCCAGAAACTGAAATTGGAACTGACAAAGAAGCCATATTTGTTGTTCTCTTTCTTTCCTCTATCCTTTAGGACACAATTAGTTGCTTAGTACAACAGCAAAAACATCATTTTCAATTTTTTCAATATCATACTAACTTTAGTACAATCATAAACCAAATGTCTTTTTTTCACAAAAGACAATGTGAAATTGTTTTCCCCCTGTTCTTTCTCTTCCATAGAATACAAGGGGTACTAGCTATTTTATTCCAATATGACATATAATGGAAAAAAATAACTCTGTATATGACTCTCAACCTCATAAATATTCTTCAATTTTTGCCTTGCCTTAGTCCCATCCCAATTGTTCTTAATTTGCAACTAGTTATCCCAAGTTGTAAGAAACCTATCCCAGAACCCAAGAGTGTGTCAACAGATGTTCAACTGATGCATCACAAAAATTTGGAAGAATGTGTCTTAAGAGGAGAAACAGGCATGACCATGATGGGAGCCAATCTATGTCCTCCATCTCCAGAGAATCCATGCCAGACCCCACTCTATTTTCTCCAAACACTATACTCCCAGCAGCATCTTTGAGAATGATTGGGGGAGAGGTGTTGAAGAGGGAGAGAATGTGTGAATAGTTGATAGGCATATGAGCTGAGGACTGTATGCCTAAGAGTAACTGGAGAACTGCCACCAGTATGGTGCCTGCCAGCTCTGCCTCTTTGGAATTGGGCCCTATTCCTTCATTCCCACATCTCCCTATGCATTGTTTCAAACTACATTTCATGAATGATGTAGGTACTTCCTAACACTCTTACCATATCTGTTACACATCTCTAAACTGTCAGTTCACTCACTGTTTCCAGTACCCCACCCATCACCCACCCTTGCCCCAACTATATCATCCTGCTAGGCACTGCAACTCAGCCTTATGTTGTAGCCACTCCTCAGGGATTTTGACAGCCTTGCTTTCCTGAGTCTAGGATCTCCCCTCTGGAGAATCTTTTTTTAATCCCTGCTACGTTCCTACTAGAAACACATCCTAACAACCATGATACCTCTTTATTCAAACTTCAAACCAAAAAATAGGTAGGGTATCTATCGATTGCTATAAAGCTCATAGAAAAACTCTATGTTTAGTTAGGTTATGTTAGTAGATTTTAGCAATTCCAAGTGGGAGATCTTTTGAAAATTAGGATAAAAGTGCTAGAATATAAAATTTGTCTAAGATTTCTATTACCTAGAACTTGATAAACTGTTAAAATGTCATTCAAATGTGGAAGCATAAAATATATTCTGTTATAAATGGCCTTAGAAAATTTGCCAAATAAAGACCCACCTTAAAAACTTTCTTGGATCAAGGTCTCAAGTAAGAAAAATAAATACAGGAGGATGCAGCAAGAAATGATGGAAGGCAGAGTAATAAAATAATCTGGATAAGAGTGTTGTTGCCATTAAAAATAAAAAAAGTCATGAAAGACCATAACATGTCATAAATAAAATCTAGAATTGAATAATCAACATAATGAAAGTCCAAATGGACTTACCTTACTAGGAGAAGATATAGATACTGATGTGAATGTGAATGTGGACCCTAAGTGAATGGTCATCATAATAACTAAATAGAATGAATAAATTTTAAAGTAGTAAATTAAAGCCACACCCTTTGTATGCAAAACTGGAAAAAAGAGGTAAGAAATTGTAATAATGAGAAATGTAAAACAATGTGGCAGAACTAAGGTCATGCAATGAGATAATCTCATACATTAAGAGAAGGGTCTCAAGAGAAAAAAAGCACAAGATCAGAAAATCTGTGGTCAACAAGAGATACACACACAGATAAGAAAACATAAAGTTGAACATAAATGGAGGAAAAGATTTATCTGTCAATATGAACCAACATAAAACTGGAATAACAATTTTATTATCTTTAAAGTAGAACTTAAGAAAAAAACTTTGTGAAATAAAAAAAGACATTATATACTGGTAAAAAATATCAATGAACAAGAAGATAGGACCATAATAAACATATATTCCTAATAAGACAGTCTCAAAGTTTTAAGATTTTTCCTTTGGTTTACTTCTACCACTTTGAAAGCAAGGAATGGCTTTACACTTCATTTGAATGCCTTACGTGCTCAGGAAGTGTTTCAGCGCCCAATGGGAGCTTAGTAAATATTTTTAAACAATGTGAGGAAGAGTCCAACCCCACAGGCATATCTTTATTCCACAAAAGAGATTTCTGTTTGATTCACAGAACATAGGGAACATATGGCTTTTATGAGGGCAAATGGGTATTATTATTTGATGGCTATAAATAAAACATCTGAGTTGTACTTTAATAGGTTATACAAGGGTAAACTTCAACAAATTTAGCAATCTGAAATAATTTTATGTTCATATTTTAGTAAAAGGAATAAAACAATGTTCACATTAAACAAGATGAAGCGGAACAGGAAATTTTGCCCTGAGGTTTCAAAATAAGAGATTCTTTTACTGTGTAAACACCACACGATATATATGACTTTTGTTGCACAGAGTATATAAAAGGATAACAAAATAAATTAAAGCAATGAGAAACAATTAGATTCAAGAATTTAAAACTAATAAAACTGATGTTTTTGCAGGTCAAGAACTGTTGAATAATGGCAATTTCATGTAAATCAACTTTTTTAAAAAAGCAATAGCATTAAAAGAAGGTTAGAGAAGGAACTGTGTGCTCAAAGGTTGAATATAAATATATATGTATGTATAAATATATAAATATATATTATAATATATATTAAATATTAAATATTATATATTAAATATAGAATATATATATATATTAAAAAGACTCGATTTGCAAAGATAAACGCCACCACCAGATTTTCATTATATTTCAGGGCCCACAACTGCCTCCTTCCAAAAACCATTGCCTTCAGCTGAGAAGAATGTCCTAAAGCTGAGTTACTTGACCCTCTCCCCACATCAAGGCTCATAGCCAACGAGTGGCTGATAAGACCTATCAGAGGTCAGCTCCTTTGCCTCAAGGTAGGATAACTTTGCAATTTCTACTACAGAGCCCCCTCCCAGTGAATTAGGTTTCTCTTTGCCCTTCCCGATGAGGACTCACTTTCTTTACAGGATGCTTTTCTGAAGAGCGCACGTACTCAATAAATCACAAAAGCCTGAACTCCTATCTTCCACTCTGCTTCTAAGGAAACTGATTTAAGAGACTATACAGTGGGTAGTAAGGGGTAGGTGGCAGCTGAGTCCTGTTAAATGAATTTTTCCCTAGTGCCTCCATCTGCACAAGGTGAAAACTGATGGCAACTTATTTTCTCTATGCCTGTAGAACACAAGTATGGTCAATAAATTCTAAGGGCCAACATGTTATTTTACCAGAGCTTTAAAAATCATCTTTCTCCAAGTACACTTTCCTAACTAAAAATGCCTTCCAGCCTGCCTCCTACCACATATCTCTTTCAAATTAGCAAATTCTTAATTTTTAAAATGACTTCATTAAAAAGTATTACAATAAAAAAATTCAGCTAGATGACAGCAAATATGCTTAGGGTCAGATATATAAGAAATTAGTTATTCTCAGTTTTCTGGAAGAAATTTAAAAGTCAATTGTGCTTAATTTGAGTACATTTTAAGAATGATGGGCAATTAGATAACCTGAAACATGCCTGGTTTCAAATGCTAGCCTGCCAAGGCATCTATTGTGTTAAAATGTTCTTTTTGCCCTCTAGTGGAGAACCTAACTATATATGATTGATACTTCATTTCTCAGAACTGCTTCTCTTAAAATACCTGCTCAGTGGCATTCATTTTTTATTGCTAAAAGTCCAATTCATTTGCATTTAACCATTTTGAACAGAATGTTCTTTATGAAAATATTATACAAATTCATCCAATTTGAAAATGATTTGGCATAGGCAAACAGTGCCCATGTTCTGGTTTCCTGAAAAATTAACAACCAATTTTGAGTTTATAAAGCTTTTTCTCCTATTCCACCCACCTCAAAGTTTTTATATTCTACAGCATCTTAATAGTTATCCAATTCTCAATAACTCTAAAAGTTGTCAGAAAGTTTTAGAATTGAGAGTAAGGCAGTTTATATCTGTGATGATAGAAAATAAATAACCTTGATTTATTCACACAGGAAGATTTCTAATTATGTAGACAGAACACCAATAGACATTATTAACAATAAAAGGAGATTTTACCTCCCAAATTCAAGATGACTTCTTTTCTGTAAATATAGCTGCCTCAGTAAGTTTTGTCAGAATATTACATGTATAGTGGTTCTCCAAGCCACTAACCTTTGGAAATGTGGCTGCCAAAAGAAGGTTGGAGCCTGGGGATGAAATGTAAAAAGCATCATGTGGTTCATGCAAAATCCAAGCTCTGCCAATAACTCACACCATGCTCTTGGATGTGCCACTTTGCATTGTTAGTCCTTAGTTGTCCTGTCTGTAGACATAAAGAAGTCGGATGGCCTTAGTGGTGAGTTCCAGTTCTGAGGTATATAGGGCTGTTGTTTGACCAGATAAAAGCCTATAATTCTGGTGGTGGTGGAGAAGGCGGTGATGCTATTTCATGAACAGAACAGATGTTTTTTGTTTTGGGGGGGGAGAGGGGTGGGCGTAGAAAGTATCTTAATGAAAATCAGTGAAGTACCTGTTTTTAAGTTAGTTTTGTGCAATCTTGTACAAATTCTTTACACTTTTTGAGCCTGTTTCTTCATATGTAAAACAATGGGGATAAAACCTACTTTATGATTGTTTTGAAATGTAAATAAAATATTCTGTAAAGTAAGTGGCATGTTTTCTCCTTTTTTTAAATATCATTTTTTTTCTTACAAAATTTCAGCAACCCCTCGATTTGCTCCCTGCTTTCTTCTCACAAATCCAGATAATGCATTATTCCCAGGAATGCAGAAGTTGTCTGGCAGTCTTACTTCTTGGTAACTTCAAACTATACTTCCTAACTTCAGTTGCTTTTTCAATATCTCTTTCATTTTCTCAACCTTGTTCTATTTCTTTCTTTCCCACCTGGAAACCTTCCCCAATGTTATTCCTTCTAACTGAAAGGCCTCGTCTGTCCCCAACCTTTGCTTCTTTTCAGACCTCACACATCAGTTCTTCATTAAGTCTTTCCTGATTCACTAGACTAGATTGAGACCTCTGTTATATGTAGTCATAACTACTTGACCATCTTCTGCATTGCCGTTGTCACAATTATCACTAAGTAATGAATTTTTGCTTATTTGTTTAATTTCTTTTTCTTCACAAGTAGAGAATAAGTACCTGGTTAAGGCCCTTCAGCTTTCTATCTCCTTGTTTTCCAGTGCATGGGTAGCGCAGACACAGTACTTTGTAAATAAGGGAGACTCAATAAATCTTTGTAAAATGAATAAATAATCATGCTTAGTCAACTTTCAGACTCCAGTGTTTTTAGCTGTCATGTTGGGGGAAAAAGGTTACAAAATCTATGCTCTTTGTTACTGGTAGAGAATTAGGCTATTAAACAAGGTTTTTGAAACCTCGAACCAAATCATGTAATTTAGGGTTCATTTTTTCATTTTGAAGCTATGAACAACTGTAAGCTGCTTATCTGAAAGAGACATTGCTTTATTCTTGAAATATACTTGTAAAATAGTTTTCACATATTTAGATCTAAATATTTATATCCTACATTAGAAAAACAAATTTTTATTTCAAAGCCCCTTCAGCCTTTGAACCAGTAGGTAAAAGTTGGAATTACTTCAGATTTTCTAGCTAAGTCATAATCTACTTTAATTCCTGTTGATTGATCTCTGTTAAAACATCAGAAGAAATCTTAGGGGAAAAAATCACCTTGCAGAGGAACAACTAAAATATTCAACCCTTATTGGAACTATGTCTGTAATATGAATATTTTAATTCATTTATTGGATTTCTGTGGATTCTCAGAGTCAATTCTCTGAGTAACTATGCAATGATTGATAATACCACTTAAGATATTCTCAATAATGGTAAAAATATAAACTTCACAAATAGATTAAATTAGAAAATAAACAAGTACAAATGGAGAAAAAGAATGTGAAAGAGAAAAGTCAACATTTATTAAAGAAGCGATGCTCATGACCTAGGAAGCAGCCTAAAACCAGTTTATGGAGAAACTTGTC
Source organism: Pteropus medius (assembly GCF_902729225.1). NCBI lineage: Eukaryota > Metazoa > Chordata > Mammalia > Chiroptera > Pteropodidae > Pteropus > Pteropus medius. Next base: position 30,494,086 of record NW_024354500.1, read on the forward strand.
CCCCTACTCATTGTAGATATAAAAGTTTCTTTCTCTTCTTTTTTTCTACCCCATGCACACAACAGCATACCACCACGAAGCCTCATCAGAGATTCAGAAGTCTGTGCTCCAACCCCCTAATATATGGCAAAACAAAAGACAGTAGTCTAAGGCTATACTACCATGAACAAGCCCGATCCCGTCTGATCTCGGAAGCTAAGCAGGGTCAGACCTGGTTAGTACTAAAATGGATGACCACCTAGGATGACCAGGAGATGTAGGCATAAAAAATAAAAAAAATAAGGGATTGTAAACTGACAAGGTCCTTGCAATCTGTGAGGTCAACCAAGGTTCTGTACCTAAAAAAGACAATAAAGCCCAATTCCCCCAAAGAGTTGACTGTTTATTACCTAAACTCTGTGTTTACCATGCATAATATACTTCAATAGGTAGTTTCCATCAGTGTTTTAATAGATGCCTCACCCTTGGCTTAGTATAAATGGACTGGTCCTTTACATAGAAAAGATAAATAACAGATGGAATAGGATTGAAAACACTGTCATTTTGCCTTCTTGTCTCTCTCTCTCTCTCTCTTTTTATTGCAGTAGAGTTATATTTCCTCTTTATTTTTACTCTGCCATCTCAAGAGCAGCTTCTTGGAAAAGAAATTAATAAAAACTCGTCAGTTAACATAGCATAAAGATAAAATATATTTCAAGTAAAATACTTTTTCTTAGCAAAAACATAATTTTAATATAAAAGATCGTTATATTTTAAAATCTCTTCTTATGAAAAAGGGCACTTTAATTTCTTAAAGTAAACCTTAAGAAAGTACATGATGGCAGCTATGTTATTTTTTCAAAAAGAAATAACTTTTAATAATTGAAGTAGTGCAGTGGGAAAAAATATGTATTTTATGATTCAATAAAATAAAATCCGTAAGTACTGGATGTATAAACATTCAGCCCAGTTGTAAATGTTACAAGCACAAGAAGGTAATATTGATTAAGAACTCAACATTTTATAACTTATTAAAAAAAAAAAAAACTTGTGACCTAAGTTAATACATATACTATTTAACAATGTGTTTTCTTTTACTTACTAGGGGTTTTATGAAAAAAAATTATAATCAAGCACTTGTAAACATATTAATATAAACAGTTTTCCTTTGTAAAGTTATTTTTTATACTGAAGTTCGTTTTCTTGCTGAATCATTAGAGAATTTAAGAAGCAAAAAAGGAAAAGTTTGCTTTTATAGAAGAAGCATAGCATTTTCAATGAGGTAAAAACTTAAGATCATCAAGTTCAGTGTAAGTTCTGAGTTTAGAAGTTTTAAGTCTTAGAAATGAGCATTTTTCTAAAGCTTCTCACATAATTTTGATGCAATTAGCTTAGTTCAAATCCTAGACTAAGAGTTTTGGAGCCAAATTTAATACCCTCTTTTACAGATGAAAAAAAAAGAAACCCACAGAAAAAGAGTGAAGTATGTGATACAATAGCATTTTCGTAAATTAAATTATATACACGCAAAATAACAGAATTTCTGAAAAAATATATACAAACAAAAATATGTTAGTATAGGCAATATGGGCAAAGAGGAATGAGAAATCAGAATTAAAGGGAATACATGTGTGAATAAATTAAAAACATTAAAGAATAGGTTATAAAAAAGGAAAAGACATTTTAGATAAGATTAATGTTTTATTTAATCATATTGATGGAGTGGAAATAGGAGTGGGAGTAGGAGTTGTCAGGGCTGGGATGGGTTCTGGGCAGGAAGATTAGAGGTAGAAGATGAATAATTCTCTCCTGCTCTGAAGTGAAAGCTATAGTGGGAGAAGGGAAGTAAAATGGCAGCACAATCACAAACAACGCCCCCAAACAATATAATTTTTGAAAACTGAAAGAGTAGATATTCTCAGAATTGCTGTGAATTTTCTCCTGGGGCTTCAAAGCTGTCTCTCTGTCTATAAAGATTTTATGTTTTCTTGTAAAACCTCTCAAGCTTTCACTGTAAATAGAGCCTTTCTGAATAGGAAATCCCAGCCTTCTCCCTGCCAACAGATCAGAAAAGCCATCCCAACTATGAAGGTTTAATTTTCTCTCCTCCCAGTTCTATTCATAGACCTGCCATGTGTTTTCTTATTTGTTGCTGGTACTAACAGGCAGAATAGAGACTCAGGGGAAACAAGGATGAGTGATAACTTCCTGTCTACATAGCCTCTAGTCATGTTAAATAAAAAGAAGAAAATAGTAGTTAAAATAAGAAAAGAGAGAAAAGTACACAAAACTGAATACTTAAATTGGAATGTGAAAGTAGGCCAGAAGAATTGAAATTTGGGTTGACTTAAAAAGACAGGGGTGCCTCAGAGATTATGAGAGCAGGAGATAGAAAAAATGAGGCAGAGGATGGAGAAAAGAATAAAAGTTATGGAGGGCAATAAACTTTCTACTTTTTGTTCATTATATGTATTTTAGATTTCTCATCTGAGGGCCAAGGAAGTAGTTGAGACACGGCAAAGAATTCCTGGTGCCCAGGAAGAATCGTTCTAAATGAACTGACCTCTCAAAAAATAGAAGGCAGACTCCATATATACAGATGTGTTGTGCATGGTACTTTATTAACTATGAAGATAAAAATTTTGAAATATATTCCATAATGGAGGGAAAGTTGGTAAAATAGCTATGGATGAGATACGATTTTAAGATAGTAACTCCACACACCCAGCATATTTCCTTTGCAATCTTTATTGTTTCAGCAGTTATACATAGCCCAATACATATCAAAACATATATCAAATATATCTACGTCTATATCTCTATCTATCTATCTATCTAAAACAAAAATAATTCTCATGAGTTTTAATAGCCAAAGTTTTGATTTCCAGGATCCTGGACTTCAAATTTAGATCATAAACATAAGATTTGTGGATATATGTAATATAAATCATTGGCCTACCTATGTCACCTTGTTAGGTAGGTAGTTAGTCAGACATGAGCCACAGGGGAACAAAACAATGGAGGCCCAGCCTAAAGACTGCCCAAAGAGACAAAGGACAGAAGGGCCATAATATATAACTGGTTTAATCTGACCACAGACCCATGCACAAAAGGTACTACCCTAACCTGCCCACGACCTCAGCCTCATTGTACCTTTATTATAATACCATGTTTATGCCCAAAAGTTCATGAATCTAATTATGACAGACTGAATTCTGGGTAAGAGTATGCGCGCTAGGCAAAGTGTTATATAGCAGCAAAGTGTCAATCAAAATGACCTCACATGCCAATCACCTAGGAATGCCTTTGTAACCACCCATCACGCCCAAATATAGGATAGACCTTTCTACTTCTGCGTGATTACAGCTTTCTGATGAAAACCCATGTTCCTCTCTTGGATCATGCACTGCCTTTCTAAAACATACTTTTAATAAATCTTTTCTAAATCTCGCTGACTCTTCGCTGCCAGAAGAAACGAGGAAAAGTGCTAATTACACTTCTGGGTTGTTATCCCCTCCATGTGCTGGGTAACAAGTTCAAATAGCCCCCAAATGGTAACAATTTCAGGACTTTGAACTTCAAATTGCTGGTTTCTGCTTCTCTTTGCCTGAGGGCTCTTTCTGAGGATTCAAGCTCTCCTCCCCCAAGCACAGCCCTTGAGCAAGGACTAGCAGAATTCCCATCCCCCACTTCAGATTGCCTAACTCTGAGTTGTATGTTCCACATTAGCTGCCAGAATTACTCAGTAAACTCAAGCTCCAGTTATACCCACGATGGTAACTTGCTTGATGATATATCTTTTATTAGTTGCCTTCTCCTCCTCGCCTCAGTTTCCCACACCCCTAACTGGCATTTCTGAGACCAATTCCCAAATTAACTACTAATATATATGAATCTTCTTCTCAGAGAAAGCCAAAGATACAAAGGATTCTCATTATTCGCAGTAGTTATGTTCTATAAATTCACTGAGAACATGAAATTAGAAAATATTGAACCAATTCTCCAAGGGGAAATACAGGACTATGTTCCTACAAGTTTGATTACATTTTTATCAGTCAATCATATTTTCACTGTCAATCAAATTTTCACTGTTCTTCACATGTCCACAAATGACCATAAAAGTACAAGCAAGTATTGATTTGGGGGTCACAAATAAATTTCAATGAGTAAGCAAATTCACAGATAAACTCATGTTGAGTTCCCTACAGCAAAGGGAGTAGGAACAAACGATTAGAGAAGGATATATAGGGTATCCAAGCTGATGGTTTGTATGTACCCTCACAAAGTTTATCTGCTCCCAGTATGCAGGTGAGAATGTTTTTCCATGCATGCTATAGAGGCTCAGAAGTAGCTAACCTACAGTCAACTAGGGCAAGCTGTGCAGGTGAAGAAAGAAGGATGCAGCAATGTACTCTAAGACTGATGGTCATGTATCAAGACAAGATACCAGAGTCCACATGTAGCAGAAAAAAATCAGATCCTCCTGCCTTCACACTCCTACTCCACCTATGCTCTCATGCTAAGGCACTCCATAAGTTCACTGGAAATTGGATACAGCCCTCAAAAAAAAGGAGATTCTCAATGGACTAAAATTGTGCTCAATGTATTGATAAATCCGTAAATTGACTCAGATTTAGTTTCTGCTTAAAATAGAAATAATCATAAATATACAAGCATCTTGGGCTCTTACTGAAGAAATTGGATCATTTAAGATTTGTTCATAATTAACACATATTTATTGCTATACCTATAATGTGAAAAAACAGTTTATTAAGCATATCACATCCTAGATGGACACTAAGACAATCACAACAAATAAAGATGAGATAATCTATAATATGCATAAGATACCTTGGTGCAGGTGAGTATTATAGAAATTAAAAGGAGAAAAATACCACTTTGAATTTTGTTGCATGGGGAAACTTCACAAAGGAAGAATAATTTGACTAGGTCAGAAAGTATAAGAATGGTTTGCCTAAGGAGAAAAAGCAAGAAGGTATTTTATATGGGGAGAATGATAATAAATAGTATTGAGAGATTATAACATGACAGACGTAACAAAAGAAGGATCCATTCAACTTGGTGAATGATTAGTCATAAGTTCAAAGTAAAAAAATCATAATAGATCAATCAAGTTTTGAGTTTGGAGACTGAGAATTGTGGTACCAATGACAGAAGTAGGGAAACCAGAACAGAATGATGAGACAAAATGAATGATGAATTTAAGGTGATAACATAACATCCTGGGGGAACTGACAAGCAAGCAGCTGAAGTTATAAAACTAGATCTCAGAGGAGAAGCAGAAGTGGATCTGAGAATTATCAGTACTAAGATTAATTACAGAAACCTGTGAGTGGGCGAATATCTAAAATGAGGCCATTAGAGAGAAGAGGTAGAGGAGGAAAAATGACCACAAAGAAAACAAATAAGAAACAGTGAAGGAGTTGGGACATACATATTATCCCAAGAGGAGAGCGAGGAGAACGATTCAAGAGTTTATGATCAACTATGGCAAACATTACAAGGGATAACAGATAGAGGACTAAGGAAATTCAGCTGAGTTTGATGACCAGCAGTTTACCTCCAGATAGCAATTTCAGTAGAATGGTTGAAGTGAAAGAAAGAATAGGTTAAAGAGTATATAGAAGGGGAATGGAGATAATGGCTACAAATCACTTTGAGAGAAAGAAATTCTTGAAATTACTAGGTTTGCAGCATCATCAAGGAAAAAAATGAGGAAGTGTTTAAATTTTTTTTGAGGTTTCTGCACACAAAGAGAAGGGGTCCAATGGAAAAAAAAAACAAATGAAAATTCTGGGAAGGCTTATTAATAATAAGACCTAACACTTATGTGCTTCTTGTTATGTTCCAGGCACTGTTCTGAGTGCTTTGCATGTATTAGTACACCTTAATCTCATAATAATCTTATAAGGTGACTACTACTATCATCTTCATTTTATAGGTTACTAAATGGAGGCATGTGAAAGCTAAATGACTTATCTAATATAACCATCTAGAAGGAGTGGGGTCAGGAAATTAACTTTGACAACTGACTAGAGACATCATACTCTTACCCACTGGGCTATATTACTTTCAAGAACGAAAGAGTAATGACTCCCCTTATGAGAATGGAGGAAAGAGAGGATACACTGTTTTATTCTAAGATGAAAAGGAAAGTACCTGAGTATCATTACATATGATATGACATCATATGATACAGCTGTATCTTGAAAGTAAGAGAAGAAAGTAGGGATTAGTGGGACAATTTAGGACACGTAGAGTCTGATGAAGATTTAAACAAGAGGAGTGTGCACTACAGATCTAACAGGAGAATAAAACCTGTTCAACACCTTCTGTAGCTCTAGTTGATGAGAAACCATCAAAGATAGTTAAGTCAAGTTCACTGTGGCTCTCCTGGGGGAATGGTGGAAATATCTGAGTTTGGAGATGAGCTCAGCAGATAAAGTTGTAAAATCAGGGGATGACATCAGGGTATTGAAAAAAAGTTAATTTAGATGGCAGATTATGTTTTACCATGCCAGACAAGAAGTTATTTCAAGTAAAAAAGACAAGTTTTTATAACTTAGGATGCTATTGGCCCAATATTTATAACACAAGGTTTGTAAACAGATATCGAATTGGGTAATCTATATATTTTAATAGGAACAATTGGATTATAAGACTAAGCAATTAAATATTCCATCAAGAAATATTGTCTTATATTACTATTATTATTTCCTATGTAAATGTTTTTAATTCAATATCAATAAATCTCAGACTCTGAAAGACAAAGTCTATTATGAAAATTGTATAGACTGAAAATAGCTGTCCAACCTCAAATGGCTTTTATACAGTCTGACTGAGCACAGGTTAAAATGTGGATGAAATATTGACTCTATCCTTGCTGACAAGTTCCAGAAAACATCAAACAAAATATCGAAAGAACAAGGTATTAAATGCAATCGATACCTATAAAAATCCAGTTATAACCTAATCATAGATGACAATTTATAAGAAAAATGGTATGTTATTATCATAATTATTAACTCTATTTAATAGCTAAATGCATCTCATAGATGTTGGCAAGCATTAAATCAGGAAGAATTACAAATAATATAAAATCCTTAAAATTAATATACTTTCTCTGAAATAACTTTTTCTAAATCAGGAGTAGGAAACAAACAAAGGTCATAAAAATGTCATCCTGAACCTTGCCCCAAAAACATTTTCTTTGCAGAAAATGGATATTTTAAAAGTTTAATTCAGGGTTGATCATTCAGTTATGATAGATGCTATTAAATATAAAAAGCAACTTTTTCCTCATGTAATTGTGTTCACTTTTTAGATGTCGGTGTTTAGACTGGGTTTATGAACAGTTTTTCAAAAAAATGTTTCAGGGCCAAAGGAATATTGTTGAACTACATTTTGGAACATATGGCCTTGATTGATTTCCAAGTACGGAGGTATATTTCATAAGATATAGAGAATTTGATAAATAAACGCTTTTAAGTAAGATTTGAATTTTTAAAAAAGATTTAATTGCAGGTTGACTTTGATGAGTCAATTCTTTTAGGAAATTTTCAGGGTCTGAGAGTCTGTACTAGCCAGACTGCCCTTACAGTAATGCTGATAAGAGGAAAGGACACTTACATGTAAGCCTTGTGTGGTATTGACTGCTTGCTTCTAATAGAACACTTACGATTGCATTCCAAAGCCAACTATAAATATTTCTGCTTGTTTGCTTAATATATATGTATATATTTTAGGTACTGAACACATAACTTTTATATATATTTCATCACTATGTATAATGAGGCAGATAGACACATTTTAAAATAAAATGTTAATGTTTACAGATACCTGTGAAAATTTTAAGTATTTCTTTGCCCATTGACTACAATTATAAGTGCTTTTTCCTCAGGCATTGTAATTTAAAGAAGCTTTTTAAGAACAGTAAACTAAGACTGGGTGACAAATAAATAATGGCATAGAAGATAAATTAATAATGGTATCTCACAAGGTTTTAGAAAACTTTTTGGGATTTCCACCCTGAGCTAGAATGTGAAACAGTGAAGAATGCAAATCAGGAAATGACTTTGAAAGGAGAAATAAATATTTAATAATTTCCCAAGGTTAATTATTATTTTTGTAAGGTCATATGCCTCCACACATAGATTAAGATTAATATTCTTAATCTATTTAAATATTTTTAATATCTGTTTCCTCCACATTTAAGTTTTAAAAATTAAGCATAAAGAAAGTTCACAGTACAGAATAATTCCCATTTCAGCAGAGTATTCTCACCTTATTGTATGCGTTGTGACTAAAGGGGGTATGAGAATTCTCCTGTTCATCAGTCAGTGAGAAGGAGGACAAATGACTGAAGGGTCCTGGGGTGAGACAGTCGGCATGTGAGAGGGTCTGTGGATGCAGCAGGGACTTAGCAGGAGGATAGAGTCTAGTCTGATATAAAGGATGGAGAGAAACAGGCTTGTGAGGGATTGTCACACCCTGGGAAGAAGAAAGGCAGAGTATGTTAGTGGACAAAAATCAAGCTCACTTGGAAGTAAGTCTAAATATTATAGACATTATGTCAGAATTCATTACTAGTAAGAAGAAAACCTCTTCTTATACTCAGGTCCCTCACAAGATACCTGCTTTTACAGTGCGTATCATTTGTCTCTTTCAATAATTCCAGTCTATCTCCCACCTCCGGCCTCTTCTGCAGAACTAAACAGTGTATCCTAAAGAGTGCCAAGTTTGTTGTTTTTGAAAGTACTGAGAGGAGAAATGTTTAAGGAAGGAGAGAGCTCATCCCCAAAGGGGTTGGGTGGGGTTAGAAAGTCTTCGTTAAAGAGGTAGGTAAGAGTGGAAATTAACTTAAGGGTGCTTGTGCTTGGGTCTAGAAGAAATTGGGAGAGATAGGAGAGAGCATTGCAGAGGATATCAACATGTGAGTAAGGGCAAAAATGCTGGGTCAATACATATGTAACAGTTATTTCTGAGAAAATGTTTTAAAGTGCTTTTCACTAACTTAAGAATTATCTTCTTCGATATAAAAATACTTAGAACGAATTTCTCAAAATAAAATAAGCTTTACTTAGGAGCTTGATATTTTAAAAGGAATTCATTATCTTGATTGATTACAGTATATCCTGCAAAATTTCAACAACAAGAATTTATGAAGCAAATACTATCTTTGTTCATTGGAAAGAAATTAGCAAATATGCAGTGAATAAATTAGCTGTTTATTAAGGAATTATAGATACTGCAGCATTAAATATCAACAGAGACATCAGAAAATTAATGGTACAGCCAAATCGGATACATTCACCACTCTCGAAAAAGCCTACTTTCTACTCAGCCATCTGATTTCTAAAGCTATTTTCATTGCAACACCAAAGGGCATTTTAAGGCACTATGGGCTCTTTTTATTAAAGTCTGTACATCTCAGACTCTTTTCTGCATCCTGGCATTTTAAAGTTACATCCTTTTGTGTGGTTTGGAAGTGAAGGGTGAAAATCTACTTTTTCTTTGCTTCCACTGTCCCAGTGTGCCTTTGGGAACTCAGAGCACCAATGGGTAAAGTTATTGAAGCCTTTAAATTCATTCTCACTCCCTTCTTCCCACCTCTTTGATAAAACACTTTTTTTAAAGGCAGCACTTCTTTTCAGCTTCCTTTTCCTTCCTGAAGTTTATAACAATTAAACACTGAATTATAGCATTTCTGCTACAGTTTTAATTTAAAACAACACTGTTCATAAAGTCAAGAGCAGTTATAATGCATTTCTTAAAGAGTGACTTCTTCAGCTGAGATATATCAACATTTTACAGATGCTATCACAGAAACCCCAATTTACCAAAAATTTTAATAATCTACATTTCATTAAGATCAAGCCAAGATAAAGTGTCTCTTAATTTTGAGAATATAGTATAACTTCTTGCTTATCAGCCCTAATTTTGAAGAATCCATATGCATTTTAAAAACAGACATACTTAAAGCAACAGCTTCATATTTTGAATCCTGATTTGAACTAAAAATTAAGAGTAGCAGAAAGGAGACAGAGACCAAAGTTCAGAATACTTAGAACCCACTAGACTCTAAGCTCCATGGAGGGCAGAGATCATCTTCTTTTTTTCTTATGGAGTCACTCATATCTATTGCAGAGCCTGGCACAAATGTTACATGGTTGAATGCTAAGAGCAGAAGGAAAGAGAATGAGTGTAGAGAGAAGTAGCAACACTCATCCGTTAGGAAATGACAGCTGTACATAGCACTGTGAGGACCACATGCCAGGGAATACAGTCTAGTTCTTTCAACCTCATAGTCCTATACTCTGTGGTCCTTCCCCAATCCAGGCAGCTAAAGCTTAATTTCATAATCATATCTCAGGATAAGATTTTTGGTGGTGACAGTTAAGGCAGAATTTCAAAGAGAAAGCAAAGAGTCAATTTTTGGATTTTGAGGTTCAAAATTGATTTGGGGAACCCATGGCAGAGGTAATCTTTCGATAGAGAAAAGTTTTGGGTTTCAAAAGTCCAGGATCCAGGACATCAAGAATATATAACTAATCAGAGTGAGAATATGAAAAGTGTGCTTAGATTGGGGGAGGAGACAAGAGATAAGAAGATGGAGGAAATAGAGGGAAGCAAAGAGATTAGAAATCCCAGCGTGTGACCGAGAAAGGTCCCTATGCTCCACCATCACAAGTGGGCTGAGTCCTGGGGTAAAGTTGGTGGTGGTTAAAATAATTCCTGATAAATTAGGGTAATCAGATGTTAGAGAAGACATATGTGCTGTATTCCCAAGTAAAACTGGATGAAATGACAAGACTCTCAATTTCTCAGTGTCTAGTCTGGTAGGGGACCCACAAAATAGAAGTGTCTGCTGGGTGCATCTGGAGAAGGAAAATAGTCCTAAGAGAGGTCATTTTGAGAGTGAAAGGAAATTTTGGAAACTGGCTGAATTTTAAAACAGTAAGGGATTCTTTCATCATAAGAACTATTCTATTTCACAAAATGGCAGAGAGTGTCCAAGTATAAATTGTTTTAAAAAGTTGTTACTTGACTGATCCCCGCAGATCGCTGACTTACTGTGAGGAGATAGAATCTCCTTTATAAAAACATGTAGTAAATTAAACTGTTGTGCTCTTCTTGACTTGCATGCCATTCACTACTTACTTCAGAAAACACTGTCTTTGTTAGGACAAATAGGAATTGACCATGGTTTCATTATTTGGGGGTAATATTTTAAATCTAAGACACCCTGCACACAAATAAGAACTAATTCTGACTTTATTGATACTAAACGCATAGATGTCTTTAAACTTATTTTTTAAACCCACTTTCACTATTTTGAAATTCGGAGCATGCTGTGTACATACAAGATAGATTTTATATTACACCATTACAAACTTCTTGTTATAAGATTTATATATTTAGATGCATTAACTGCAGCTTTCGTATTGTTCATGTTAATGAAGTGTTAAAATTTTAAGAAAAAATGATCTTACAGTTTTTAATATCTTGAGATTTTGTTCCATGGAAACTATTATTGTCTCAACAAGGAATTTAAGTGAAAGGGTTGATGTTCTGCAACTAAATTATGTTTCTTATACAGAGCCTGTCACCCAGTCTAACATCACCTCCCAGAAGAAGATAGAAAAGCAAAAACTATCCCCAAAATTTCTTACAGGGATTATCCTAAAGTCTTTTGTGATTATGAAACAAATAAATCAAATTACAGTGTCATTTGCACTTAAAGAATGCAGAAACTGGAAATCCAGAAATGAAAGGGAAGATGCAAAGGCATCTTCCCTTTCATTTTAAAAAGCGGCTTTGTTTAAATTTTAAGTTGTCAACTTAGCCTTTCTACTTAGGATTTTGCAAAAGAAAAATAGCTGTCAAGTTTGCCAATACAAAAAAAAAAAGTAATTTAAGTAGCAGATACCAGAACCCTTAAAAATACTATCGAATATGTGTGCATGTGTTTTCTATAAACACACACGTACGCACACACACACACACACACACATACATATATTTAATCTCGAAAAGAAATTATCTTTCCTCCCAGAGTTTTAGTTTAAGGAAAAGCAAAACAAAGTTATAGTTATTCAAAGGGAAATAGTGATAATAAATTATAATGATGATTTCTCAATACTCTATAAAGAAGTAAATAGGAAGTGATTTTTAAAAGAAAGGGAAAAGTCAAAATGAAAAAAGATTCACAACCAAAATTGCTCAATCCAAAAGGAAAAAAAAGGGTTGTAGTAAACTCTATGGTAATGGGTACAATTTGTCACAATTTTCACCTAAACAATAGGTTAAGACTTTCCATCTCCAAATTTATGACTTGAGTAATTCTTGCTACTTTTTCCTTTTTGGGGATCATCTAAGGATATGAAATATTAGGAGAGTTTCAATAATATTGAAATACATTAACACAAAATTTTGAATAAGAAGGGACCTTCATAAGTATTTTGTACAATGCCCTCCTGTTGCCGATGTATAATAAGGTCCAGTATCAGGAATGACTTAATCCAACACCATGCATTTTAATTATTATAAAGATTGCCTGACTTTTAAAATTTTCTCTTTTAGTTGATTGCCCTGAAAGCTAACAATTTGGAAAATACAAGAAAGAGGAAGAAAGGTCTAGAAAGATGAGGAAGCTACAATTTGCTAAAATATCCAGAGCCAATGAGAATGTAGTTCCCTTATTAAACAAGGCTATCATTATGAGCAGAGTTTATGGCCTGTGGGAGATTCCATAAATAGAGGCTTACCTACCTCCTGTGTATATCAAATAGAGAAAGGTTCTTAGTTAAAACATAAAAATATGGCACCTAATTAATGTTAGTTGAACTAAAATGCCCCTGGTAGGAACAGTATTGAGCTTCATTGGTCATAGCATTTTTGGATCTAGAAGGCAGCCAGGAGATGGTCTAGTCCAGGGGTTTCTCAGCCCCAGCACTATTAAAACTTTGGACAGGATAATTTTTTTTTTGTTTGGGAAGACTGTCCTGTACATTGTAGGATGTTTCACAACCTCCTTGGCCTCCGCCCATTACTTGCCAGTAGCACCAACCTCCCCAGTCATGACAACCATAATGTCACCCTGATTGAGAACCACTGGTCTAGTCTAATCTCATTTCATTGATGAGGTTCATGTTTCACAAATTTACTAGGTACAGCTAGTTTACCACAGCATCACAGCTAGAACTCACATTTCAGAGTTCTTTCTGCAAAACCGAGCTTCCCTAGTCTCCCTTTGGTTCCATTACACACTAAAATGAATAAGATCATCATATCCTGCCTGAATATGAACTCTAAAATGAGAAAGTGAAACTAGCCTGACCCTATAAATACACTGTGAATGGCCAGTCTTTTGACCAAAAGCAATTCCTGAGAGCCTGAAACTCCTGGAAACTATTCAGCCAAAGACTGAGAAAAACACCTCTATTTTTCTGAACTTACTCAATAGAATATCATATATACTTGCTTTTATTTGAGCAGGTAAATATGCTAAGCCTCTCAATTCTACTAGATAAAAATAACTGATATTTCAGTTCCTGATAAATTGTTTATTTTCTAATCAAATGCAGTTTTCTATTTTCAAGGGAAAGTAAGGTAAAAAGAAAAAAATATTAAAGATCTAAAGGTCCACTAGACAAATTGATATTTGGATGGTTGAGCTATAATAGATTAAATTTCACTTAGGATGTTCATTTTTGGAGATTAGAACATTATTTTGAAAAACTCTACAAACCTACAGTTCTCCTATCTCTAAGAAATCACTTATTTTTAATTTATAAATTTATGACACATCTTCCTTTCTATGTAGGCTTTGAAATAAAGAAAAATACTTTTTTTAAATCTTGTTTTCTTTTTTCCATATAGTATTTATTTTAAATGATCTATTTCACCAGCCTGATTTTAGTTTCTATAGGCTAGATTACTCAAGCTGCATTTGTTTTTTTCTTTTTTTAAGGGAATCAAAAAGCAGTTTATTTAACAGTTTTAGTTCCCTACCTCATTCTCTTCTATGCATTCTATTGGTTGCTCTTCTCATTTGGATTTATTGTTTTCTCTGCCTTAATATTCTACTTTATCTTGGATCACAGAAAGGAAGTAAAGATTCCCAACTCTTCACATAACTCACATTCTAACTTATATATCTTTGTGTGACCCTGAAATGTGTCATCATTCAAAGTCTGTCTAATCTCATTCACACTTTAAAGTATGTGACAACCTCTCCAACAATTAAGAGATTATAATGTATGTTTCAAACACATCAATCGTAGCATACATGTTCAAAGACTACATCCAATTTTACTGTGTTCTCGTCTATACATTCTACCTTGATTCCACTTCTCATAGATCAAAGAAAATATTCATTAAAGAAAATCACAAGCCCTTTACTCTGACTGACTGCATTTCTTAAGGATACTTAGTAATAACTATCTTCCAAATCATTTTAAGGCAGTCGTGGAATTCAAATTATGTATGGAGGGAGGGAAGAGATTAATGTAGACAGTGTCCTAGGAAAGGGGCACTAGTTTTACCAAAATTGTCTTATGTATCACAATACAAAACCATATCAAAGGCATGTGATTGTTACCATCTACAATTCTATTCACAGGTTGACCCTGACTCAGAATTTTAAGAAGTTTTTGTATAGAGATTCCTGTGAAATAAAACATAAGAATGCATCTTTTTCTCATGCCAACAAATAAAACTTTCTAATTTCTGAATAACACTTACTTTGGCTATTACTTAAAATTATTTTACACAGATGCCTTCTCTTTTGACATTCTAACTATTGTCTAGTACTTTTCAGATGAAACCAATCTAGAAGTTTTATATCTATTTTAACAAGGCCTTATTTTAAAACTGGATTATACTTTCTATGAGACGTTCTAAATATAGCAATGACCATCTCTCTTAGGTAAAGATATCTGGGGACGTCATGAGTTAACAAAACATAGAACACATTTGCATAAACCTTTCAGATTGTCATTGTTTCCCAGCTGATTGGGATATAGTTAGACACTATTTATTTACTAAGCATTTATTAAGCAACTAATGCTTCAGACATTAACCAAAGATCAGAATTCAGTTGCTTAACTAATTATTAGAATTATTAGTATAATTTTATTATCATAGAAGTGACAAATATGTCTTTTTTGTGTTCGTTTTAAAGCATGTAAAAATATCTTTAAGATTCTTAACCCTACATGAGGTGAGAGAAAGGGTACAGAAAAGAAATCTCCCTTAGCAATGTAGACATTGCAACAGGAAATTACGGTCCTTTTGTTCTAATCTTCTGACCTTGATTCAAACACAAGGTCAAGAGAAAGCTCAAGCCTAAAAAGAGAGAGATAAAATCCTAAATTTGAAGAGGTGATCCATTCTGATTATATCATAGAGAATGCAAATATTGTCTCTGTAGGAGACTTTTTAAAAAATATATAAAACTAAGAAAATAGTTTATTTTATTAATGACAAAATATCTATTACGTATAGTATATAAGTTATTTATTATAAATTGTTTATTACCTATTACATATAGAGGAGGGAAGGAAGGAAGGAAGGAAAAAAGGAAGGAAGGAAGGAAGACAAAAAGGAGGAAGAAAAAATTCACAAGGATTTTATTACTTGAATAAATGAAAACATGGCAAAACTTAAAAAGCCAAATCTCTTAACTCTTTCAGAAGAAATGTTACACTACAAGGAATTCCAGTTCTCTCTTCCCTTTAAAACAATTTAGCAAACTGCTTAATCACTTCTAGATCTAAAAAATTAAACATTTTAATCTGAAAAATATTTCTTAATAAAAGGTTAGCAATGATGAGATAATTTTATGACAAAAGACAATAAACCATTTTGACTGAGAAATAAATGTTGAAAAGGTAGCAATTTGTGATGAAACCAGAAGTCATTCAAAATAAAAGGCAATATTGTCAGTTTCACCTTATGTTATTTGCCCTGTAATATTAACACCTCATTGACATAAAGAAGTAAAAGTGAAGGTCACAGTGGAAATATAATTTGATGACTCATTACATAGAAATCTAAAAGTCACCCACATAATCATCAAAATTGAATGTCAAGCAGAGAGTTTGGTAAACAAGGAAAGCAAATCAGGTATCTAAGAAAAATCAGAAGAAAAGAAAGAATGAAAATACTACAACAAAGAAAATTTCCTATAATTATCCTTCTATGTTTTCTGTGAAGTGGTATGGAGGAAATTTGCTAAATGGTCATTTTCACACATAAGCATGTTATTTTCCCTATGGAAACGAATTCAAAGGAAAATAAAATTTGAGAGGCATATGCACTGGGAATCAGTCTCATGTAAAAAAAAAAATAAGAAAAGAAAACATTTCTGGGAAGATCACATGAAACAACAATATTCTCTGTTTAATTCTATCCAAACCTTTTTTATACATTTTTCTAGGGCTTTGATATAGGAATGACATATCTAATATCATGAGTTAAATTACTAATTTATAAAAATATGAGAGAGAATATCTTATATAACTTAATTTAGCAACTGCTTTTTATATTAAATTAAAAATCTTTATTGAAAGAATCAATAAAGATTTATTTAATTAAATATCTTCAAGTCACCTAATTAGATACCTTAAGTGACCAAAAAGTAATCAGTACATTTTGCAAACTCACAAGTAGTCAGAAAAACTAAAAATCATTCGGCCTTTAGTTTCTTAACTCTCATCAGTGAATTGATTTTATTATCAATAGAACTATGCTTCAAAGGACATCACCATAGTTTTAAATCCATATGTGGAGAATGAGGATAATTTATAATAACTCCAAAGAAGCCCAAATTGATACAATAATGAATTTAAAGGTAATTTCAGGAAGCATAAATTTTACTCTGAAGAATTTTTTTTAAATCTATCAATACAGAATGATGCTTCCTGACCTATGCCATTTTGATGTAAAAGTTGTTAATTAATAAGTCTCAATTACTTAATTATGCATGTAGTTTCAAACTTTGCTTTTAGCTCTCAGAGGCTGTCTCCAGGCAAATTTTCAGTTCATTATCAGTTCAAAAGGCTGCCCAGTTGTACTTTCTTCAGCTACAGTAAATACATTTTCATCTAGTCTCATCCTCTTTACTGTCTGACGTTTTGTAACAGAGAGTTTAGAAATCATATTTAAGGCAGTTAAGCTGCTAGGGGAAATTTATTGACTTAACAATCTCATCCAACATCTCCTGTCATGTGGAACTGTCCCCAGTACAAGGCAGATTAGTGAATGTGAGCTGCTTCAATTTGGCCCAACATTCTGGCTGCAGAATTTTCCATTACATGGGTGGGTGACAGCAACTGAGTTTGGAACCATTCAATTTATTCTGTGGCAGCAGTAGAAGAGAACACAATAGTGACTGAAACTAAATTTGAGTACTCTCTCTTCTATTGAAGGTCTGATGAAGTAGCAACGTGAGATTATAAATTGTTATTATGAAATCAGTATAAAATCATATACTGATTTTATACTGATTTCATACTGTCATACTCGATTTATTTTTTAAGCAGATCTAAGCATCTACACTTGTGAGCTGTCTTTGGTATCTGCCTCCATTGTAGATTCTGGACCTGGTGAGATGGTAGTTGGAATTCAATATAAAGAGGCTAGTTGATAGTCTACACAGTTTCTCAGTGTGCAGTGACCCCGCCGTTCTATTATGTTTTCTCTCTCATGCAAGGTCAATGACTAAGACCAAGAAAAGTTTGGAATTCACTTTTTTAATTTATTTTTTTCAATTACTGTTAACATCCAATATTAGTTTATATTAATTTCAGGTGTACAGCACACTGGTTAAACATTTATATAATTTATGAAGCGATCCCACCGATAAGTCTAGTACCCACCTGGCACCAGACATAGTTATTACAATATTATTGACTATATTCCCTCTGCTGTACTTTACATCCCCATGACTATTTTGTAATTACCAATTTGTACTTCTTAATTCCTTCACCTTTTTTCACCTCATCCGCTACCCTTGTCCCATCTGGCAACTATCAGTTTGTTATCTGTATCTATGAGTCAGTTTCTGTTTTGCTTGTTCATTTATATTGTTCTTTAGATTCCACATATAAGTGAAATTATACGGTATTTGCCTTTCTCTTTTAAGTAGTAGGCTAGACTTATTTCATTTCCAACAATCTACAGACTCCCATTACTTCCCACATTCCAGTGGAAATTGGGATGCACGCAAGAATAAATTGGTTGAAAGAAAATATAAATAAAATTAGTCCTGCAACACCTTATTTGTAAAAGAGCTCAAATTTTCAACAAACTATTTGGAAATAGATTTATATTGTACATTAACAGAGCTTTAAACTTGCTACATAGTCAGAGAAAGGAAAGAAATGGCAACTCCTTTTAATGACAAAAATTTCCTACACTTAATGGAATTTATCATTTCAGAGGACAGCAAATTGTGATAAATTATAGGTAGATTAACTTGATATTCTACAAAGAATCTTGTTATAAGTTAAATGCATAAATTTGAAATTATTCTGATACAGACAAAATTGTTTTATTATAGCATTAGATCAAATCTTAAAGAATGTATGTTACATAGATAATACATGAACTTTATTTTAACTATTGGCATTTTTGTAAAAAAAGACTAGTTGACTTTTATATAAAAATTTTATACTGATTTCATACTGTCTAAAATATCACATTAAGCCTCTAACATATTATGTCATACAAAAAATAGATATTTAATAAATATTTTTGTTGATAGAAATATGCTTTTCAACAGGAATTTCCATTTCTGTTATGTGTAGAATTAGCGAAGACAGACAGGAATTTCCATTTCTGTTATGTGTAGTATTAGTGAAGACATGTGTATGTGTGTGTACATATATATAAATGGTGCTTACAAAGCACCATTAACAACATTCCATTATACCTCCTCCAACATATATATGTACACACATACATATATACATATACACTTATATATATATCTATATATCAATATAATTTCTCTAATTTAAATTATGAATTCTATTTTATTTCATTAAATAAAAGTAATTTCCTCTAATTAGCATTTCAATGATACTAGTGCCTTCTAAAATTTTTAACTTATCAAAATCATATCAGCCTTCACTGATATTCAAATAAACAGAATAAACAGAAAATATTTTCATCTCATTTTATAAACAAAAACTATAGCGAATCATGAGAAAGTATTTATATCTAACTTTTTCAAGGCTACATAAGGACTTCAGATCCAGTCAGGATTAATCTTAGATTTTAAGTAACCTAAATTTTAGAATTTTTTAGAATTTGAAGGATCTTTAGAAAGCACCCAACTTTGCTTCATTTTATATATTAAGAAATTGAAGTCTAGATAGGAGAAACTTGCTCAGTGTTACAGAGCTAATGTGTGGAGATAAGAGATTCTTTATTTTTATAAATACGAATGTCATTTATATTTTCAAGAATATCATTAGTTGTCACTTTCAAACTAAAATTTAAAGAGGGTATAACCTATGTCCCTTGATAAGTCTATTTTATTGTAGGTTATTAAATGTGGTGATCTTACAAGTCCTAGTTGCATCCAAAAATATTTCTGGATTACTTACATTGCTTATTTATGTAATGTTTGAGATATAAAATATATAACCATGCCTAGCTGTTATATTTTAATAAAAATTTATATATAAATTTTTTATTTGAAATAATTTAAGAAGTTGTATAAATGTGTAATTTTATATTTTCCCAAATATCTTACAAAGCACCATTAACAACATTCCATTATACCTCCTCCAACATACAGGATGTACAAAAGAAAGATAATATATCTTTTTACTCATAAACCTAATGAATAATAAAACCTTAGATAACTTGGGAACCTATCCCCTGACTAATACTGCTCAATCTAGGGGATCACATCATCTCTACTATGTTAATATAAATCCAAACAATAGATCTTTTGTAAAACGTACTAATAAACCAACTCTAAAACATCACATCTCTTCAAAAGGAAACAGGATTTTAGAAGTAAGTATACAATACCTATGTAAGACATGCAGCCAGTGACTTCATGATATCTTTATAGAGAGTAATGTCTTAGACCCCAGAATAATGCCAGCAGTAGGTAGAAAATTTTTAATAAAAAAAAACACAGAAATACTTCAAAATATCATCCTAGAAGTATATAAGAATTTATTTTATTATATAAAAATTTGATCTTTTTTACTACTAAGGGTACTCCAATTAAATGAACATTTTCTTGCAAATACTATCTATTCATAAAACCATTTCTATATTTTATATAGCCATTTATCAAAATTTTAAAGATTTTCTCACATGTATACTCACCTGCTCAGAAAAGATGTCATTGTTATCTTCCAGGTATTTACTGAAAGGGTTGGGTTCATAGACTTCTTCCTCTTTTTTCAGTAATATTTTGGATTTTACAGGTACCGGGCGAATTACTCCAGGTTTAGTCTTCATCATAAACATAACATAATTTTTAAGAAATAGAAAATAAACACTATTAAAATAAATTGATATGTGTGTTATTAAGTCTTTCAAATGTTCTCATAAAAATCTATAATTTTTTAAATTTTAAAATGATTTTTCAAATACAGAAAAACAACCTAGAATCAAATGATTTTAACTAATATAACTTTAGTTTTCAGTTAACTATTACAGCAATTGACTCATAAAGATCGACCATTATGATGTTCAAAATGCAAAAACTTCTTTATTTATCTAGTCAAATATGTTCTTATATATTCTTGCCAGTGCATTCAATCAATAAATATTTCATTTGATAAATATTTATTGAGACCATACTCAGTGCCAAGCAGCATTCTCATTCTGGGCATGGTAGGATAGATGAATTTAGCACATCCACCAAGCTCATAACAAATTTCTTTTTCTGGAAACTGCTCCCTACCCATGTCCCCAAATCCACAGACCGAGGCCCTCCAAAACCATGTTCATATTATGTGTGATGAAACCAGGGGTGGCCTTCTGACCTAAGAAGGTGAGCAGTGCGGTAAGTAGCAAACAGATTTTCTCTCCTAAGAATGTGGAATAAGAATTTAAACTGTTCTGCAGTCACTTTAGGAGATTAAAATTATATGTCAACTTGGGAGGCATAGGAAAGCCTGAGTCTGCCATAAAGCAGATCTGATGACATTAAGAAAGGTGGAGAAAGTGCATGGAGAGGCAGCCCAGAGAGAAGACACATTTGAGGGCTTTTCAGAATGGAATTCCAAAACATTCCTGGGACCCAGCTGGATTTCTTGTCTTGAGGGTTCCTAAGACTTTCCTTTTCTTTTACGCTAGATTTGCATTTTTCTTTCCAGTCAAGTTTACTTCTGTAACTTGCCATCGAAAGAATTTTAGCTAATAGACCAGTCATTCAAGTTTCATAAACCTGTACCCAATGTCAGTTTGATGAAAGAGAAAGAAAGAGAAATCTAGTTTGGGGCAATTTCAAAATGATGTTTCACAAACACTAAAACCTTTTACACTGTAAAATGTCACAAAATGATTGATAAGTTTACAAAAACATCCCAAACAAGAATTCAATAAAAAGTTGTGACACTTTTTCTGTTTAAGCATTTTGCTGTAATCATTCTTCTCAACCCTATTTCCTTTGGGAAATAGTAAATTAGTTCTCCTCAGTCAATGCTGATGCTCACAAGTTAAGCCTTAAGGGACTGCATCTATCTCTCTGCTCTATAAACCGCTTGAAATATTTTGAGTCTTGAATAAATGCCACTCTACAATACTTTTTTTCAATTGACATTTTCCAGTTGTCTTTTATATATATGCCAACGAGGAAATACAGATTGAGAAAAGTCTCTGTCTTCCCCAGGCTGAGAAATATCTCCCACGTAAGAAACTCTGATTTCTCTCAAGGGGGAAAAAATGACCAAGTATCATCCAATTACACACGAAGTGTATAATTGACTATACATGTGAGAACAGTAAACTCAACACAAGAACAAAGCCCAAGTAGTTACTGGGAGATGCCTGATAGCTGAGTCGTGATCCTAAGTTGTCAAGATTTCCTGTCTCTCTTTTCCACTTGACTTCCTGTTTCATGTCTCCTTCCTTCTGATCCTATTCCTGTGCCTTCTCCTTATCTCCTACTCCTTTGTGAGGCAGGAAATCAATACAACAACTCCAATGCTCAGGGCCAACACCAGATTCTAAAACCAACGTGGAGCTTTAGGAGCAAAACTTGGCAGCAGTATGCAGAAAGACAAAAGCAGATAGAAGAAATTTGACCAGGAGTATTTGATATGGTAAGAGAATCCCTCTACCGGAGAAACATGATCACTGGTCCCTGTATTGCTAGCAGGAAGGTGTTTTGGATTATCTTGTCCTGAAACCTTTCACTCAGGTAATCTCTTTTGGGAATCATCACCCTCAAAGGTGAGACCAGAAAAAAATTCTTCTGGTTAGTTGGATATCAGGCACCTTCAGTGTCAGAATTACTAATGGACAATATTTGTTTCTCTACCAGACTTTATGCTCCTTAGTTCCTATGAATTCCATTCATTCATAGTTGACTGAAATGTAGCAATGATATTTTTTTCTCTATTTCTTTTACTTTACCAGATTTTCCACATTCTCTTTTCTTGAATCCCTAGGCTTGGTCTACCTGAAGTCTTGGAGTTTTACTCATTCTGTTTTGCTTACTTGGTCTTGATATGGTTACCCTAATTCTTACATTATATTTATCACCTCATTTTTTTAGTCCTAATTTGCTCCTGCACCTTAATTTATTGTCACTTAGTAGTCAGTATTACATAGACATGGAGATGAACTTTGGCAAAAGATTAGACATAGTTTGCCTTTGACACTGTTTACTATTTGCTCCCTATAACCTTTAACCATAATCTCCATACCCAACTGTCTCTCAGTATTTATTCAAATTGGAAATAGCACCCTGGTGGCTCAATTCTGTACTCATGCACTTTCATAATGATGATATACCAACAAATCATGTTCATGGCAGCCTCTGCATATTGCTCATACTATTCTACATGCTTTGAAACCAGCTTCAAAATCTTTAAGGACTTGTTGCAGCTAATTACACCATCATCCTCCCATTGACCCAAATGCACTGTATTCAATGTTTTAGCTAGATTATCTCACTGATTCATTATCTACAACTCTGTGACAGGCTGAGAGAATGAGTCACAAGCCAAAGTCATGCAGTTAATATATAAAGAAGTTAAGATTAAATGTGGTCTAATTAAACCCATGATTTTAATTACTCCTACTGCCTTCTGGGTCAGTTTGGGAAGGAGAAAAAAGAGAGAGAACATAGAAATTTAAATCATTTTAAACACCAATGTCTCTATAATTTCCTCTGTCCAATCAATAACAACTGGCACATCCTTGATTTTACCATTGTTTTCTCAGTCTATGTCATCTTATTTTTCGTTTCACTTTTCTTCCTAAATCCAGTTTCTCTTTCCTTAAAGGTAGAATCAGCATTCCAGCCAATAGAACATTCCTGGAAAACTGTAGGATCTGACGTACTTCTATTCAATATACAAATCTATATGTTCTCTATTCTTACACACACACACACACACACACACACACACACACACACACACACGCACGCATCCCACACTCCACCTCCTGAAGAACCCTGTAGTTTATGTGGCCAAGATATCAAAATTTATGCTGACATCTCTCTGGACTTAGTTAAAAATCCACTCCTAAGAAGCAGATATTGCTGGGAAGAAAGTATCAAGGACATATATTTTAGATTTTGCAAAAGTGTTAACAGACTATATGACCTTGAAAAAGCCATTCGACCTGTCTCGACCATCTGCTAAAGAGTTATAATTCTAATTCATAATTAGGTCTTTTAATAATTGGAAAGTAATGACACATTATTTACCCTCATGCCACCTCGAGAATAGTTATTGCATAAGGCTTGTTTCTGAGTATTCAAATCCATCATTCAAGCAAGGGTATTAAAGTGTCTTTTAGAAGGTGTATAAAAGATCATATATGAAGCCATTGGTGCTGTTGCTGGCACACATAAAGCTCTCTTGGAATATTAGTTAACTTCCTCTCTGCTCTTCCTAATACCTTGTTCTTCAATGTCAAATAGCCACATAACCTACATTTGCTAAAGACTACACTGAAACCTAGTAAACTAATGGCTCTATCCAAATAAGGTGTCTGCTAGTACCTTGCCACTCAGAATGGGGACTATAGACCAGCAGCATCAGCCTCACCTCAGAATCTGTTCGAGGTCCCAAAACTTGGGCCCTACCCCAGACCTACTGAATCAGAATCTGCATTTTAACAAAATCCCTGGGCGATTCATGTGCACATTAAAAACTGAAAGGCCCTCAACTAGAATTCATCTCGTTAAAATGTCATGCTGCCCACTCAGAGGTAAATCTTCCTTGGTCTGCTGACTGAGAGATATCTCTTTAACTTTGAGCTTCTACCTTCAGACTAAAGGAGAAGCTTTAGAATAGACTGCCCTTTATTAATTTCTAATCTATATTACATCTTTGTTCATAGTCCCCTGATATCTTCAGACTTAAGTAGACTTTGGTTCTCTAATTCTTGAAAATCTAATTTGCTAAGTCTTTGTCCAAACAAAAACAAAGGGAATTAGTTGAATCAAGTTGGAAGCATTTATAAATGTGAGCTACTATAAGATCGTTATTGTCCAGCAATATTACAACTAAACTAGCCCAAAGAGGTCATTCTTTCATCTCTGTCTGCTACAGAATCTACAGAAGAGGCAGGCTCAAGACCGATACACATAAATATCATTCTTATGATGCCAGGTAAAGCAACTCTATAATTGTCTTTCCAATCTAAGCGGAGAAATAAAAACGAGTAATAATTCTCATAGTCAGCACAAAGGGCACAGAAAGAACAACGAGAAGGTTCTTCAAATGGCAAATTTTAATTTATTATGATAAACCCACTGAGAACTGATTTACACTGGATGTAAGACATTTTAAAAATGCCTCAAAATCAAAACTGTTGTTTCAAAGCTCTGAAACATACTTCTATCAGATATTCTCTGGAGCCATTTTTCCAACTGGAATCTAGTCTATGTTAGAAACTGTAGTGTCTACAGAGATGAGAAAGACAAAATCTTTTTCTCAGAAAGCTGATAATCCAGTTGAGTGAACCACAAAACAATAACAGTATAAGTCAAGCCATGTCACTCAACTCTTCTCAAAGCTTTCTAATGCTTCACATTTTCATTTATAATAAAAACTAAAACCCTTGCAATGTCAGCAAGCATGCCTACAATATGCCGTATGACTCAATCTTTTCTATCCCCAATCAGATCCTAATCTACTGCTACTATCCCTCTAATCCCATTACTCTCTCCACTCTAGCACACACTATGATATTTGCTTCTCTGGGAGTCTGCAATTGCTCTTACTTTATCTGAACTCTTTTCTCCCTTTCCAGGATTTCAATACCCACCTCTTCTCCTTTCCTGCTTTTTTTTTTCATACTACTTATCATAATCTGACATCAGTTATGTTTGTCATATTTCTTTCTATACCAGAATGCAAGCTGTGTGAGGCCAGAGATCATTGTTTTGTTCTCTTTCATATCTTCAACACCTAGAACCATGCTAAATAAATATCTGAAGAATGAATAAATTAACTGACAGACAGAAGTCCAGTATGTTGGCTAAAAACCAATATGGAAGCACAGCTTCGGGTCTTTCATTATTTTTCCTGAATTAAGTTTTTGATTACAGTATAGCCCAGGAAGAGAAAACTTTGCAGGACAGAAGGTCCACACTGCCTTTCACCAATACAGAACCAGAGAAGGAGAGTGGGTTGGTGAGCTCCACCATCAGAGATAAGAGTAGAAGGCTGAAGTTGCCATCTCTGATAGATATAAGAAATCAAGGCTAGAGACCACTTCTTTAGGGACTTTACAAGGTTTTCACTCTCTCACGATGATAAGCAATAAGATTCAACACCAAAACACAATAATATCATCTCTTGTGGAGAATTCAAGAGTGAGATAGAACTCTATTGTTAACCTTGAGGGAGAAAAAGTCCAAGAGATAAGGTATGTGAAGTCCCTAGGGCCTGGCAGTAGGTTTTAATGGCTTGTGAGCCTCTAGTCTGAGCCCGCTATTCATTGGTCTTTAAAACTCATCAAGCATACATTTATACTTCAGCATTGCTACTCAGGGAACTGTACAAATAGACATTGTTTCTGCCCTTTGAAACTTATAATCATAATTCTCTGACAACAAGTTGGTACTGCCTCTGACTGGAGACCAAAATTGAAAATTAACTGCCAGCACTGACCTAGAAATTCTCTTACTAATATTTTAAAATAATGACTTCTTAGAGCATACATCTTTCTCAAAGTAGTAGCTTCAACTAATGGACTGATGTTTTTAATTGCTTTTGACCACAGCAGTAAGGTCTGGAGTGGTTGTGATGAGGAAGAAAAGAAATAAAGGATAGGGTGTCAGTTTTCAAGGGATTATTTTTATACTTCAGAAGATATAAGATGTGTAATAAAACAGCAATAACATAATAAAACGCAGCAGTTATTATTTTAACATAATAAAAAATTCTGTAGGCCTGGCTAGGAATTCTACCAATTTGATAGACCCAAAGAGTCTATGAAAGTGCTACGGTTGTTTCTTTCACATATTTTTGTCAGTCTTCCTGTTCTAGTGTGATTTTTTTGTTTGTTTGTTTCTGTGGCAACAAGCTCAGAAACTCAAAAGCATTCTACCCGTCAAGATTGTTAACAAGAGCAATATTCTCTAAGCCATTTAGCTGATTTATTTATTCAATTAATAAATGTTTATTAGCTCTAATTTTTTAAAATAAACAATATTATATTCTTGAAGTAAATACTTAAGTTTTTCTCTCCCACAAAGAAATATCTCAGATTTCAAAACACTACAGTTCTTAAGATGGGGGTGGGGAAGGAGGCCGCAAAACAGATTTTTAAACCATCCATTAGCCATGGGACTGTTGACATGTCATTGGAGATATCCGTACTTCAGTTTTTTTACCAGAATAATAAAAATAACAATTCTTGCCATACTAACTCACAAGGTGATTATGAGAATCGAATAAGATAATATGCTTGACAGAATTTTGTAAAGAAAAAAATAGCATAAAGGAATTTGAAAGGAAAAAAACATTTCCTTCTATTTTCACATTTATAATAGACTGTTGATACTAAATGATCTAGACTATCCAAAAAAGTACACATGTAATGTTTTTTTCCCGAAAAGTTATAATTAATATGATAGTTGTACAAAAATAAACACATAGAATTTCAATAATTATAAACCACATCCCATGGCTCCAAAAATTTTTGCGGAATGTACACAATACGGATTGGCCGAATTGAAAAATTTCAATAGTTAAAGAAAAGACAATAGCATGACTCAAACTTGAGGAGGCGTACATGGTAAATGCTGTAGCACTTAAGCATGTTGTGTCAAGGAAAAACTAGTCAAGGACAAACTGCCTTTAAGCTTGAAGAAGCCATCAGTTCTACACAAAAGCTTTCAGGGATGCATTTTCTGAACAACAGGGACTTCAAGAGCCCTCAGAAAGATGAGTCATGCACCACTAAAGCAAGAGAAATCAGCTGGCATTCAGAACTGGGAACAAAGTATCTGCAAGTTTAAGTACTCTTCTTTATAGTATTCCTGTAAACTGCATTTACTTTTACTTGTATATAGCCATGTGGCTTATTTTTGAAATCTATTGTTTCATACTCTCTAGATTCAGTATTACATCATGGACAATAGTAAACATTTTGTAGTGGCATGGTATTTCAAAAGCCAAAGCCAAGGAAGACCAGTGTTTCTCCATTTTACAGAGTCCAACCTGTTTTCTTACCCAGAGAAAAGAGACTCTCTACTAGCCTCTGTTAAAATGGTGATTACTCAGCTCAGGAATTAGGAAAGCTTGTGAAGTTTCAACCCAGACCCTTCTTTCTTTTTGCTCTCTTTATTATGCTAGGGGACACACTATACACAAGTGCTAAACCTCAACACCCTAACTGACCTTATCCAGTCTCCAACTCTTCAGTAAGTGATCACATTTTTGCAGGCAATGGTGAAATGCCAGCCCAGGACCTGGCACAGGAGATACCCAATGAATGTCATACTTTCATAGAGGCCCAATTTCCCAACTCCTTCATCAATCTTTTTTAATGCCCCTTGAATAATGATTCCTTTTTAAAAATTACAAAGAACAAGGATGACCACTAACACTGTGATCTTATATAATCTACTTAAATTATGTGAGTCTGTTTCATCTGCCAAATGGCTGTGCGTATTATTTCAAAAATATGTTAGAGATTTTGTGTACAACAATAACACCTCCCATATGCACAGGACTACACTGGCAACTTTATGTATATGATATCATAAATAACCCCTTTAGGTTGACGGAGGAGTTATACAAATCTCTGTTTTATAGATGGGTATTTCCAATACCCTCATCTCTAAGTTCCTTTCCAGTTTAAATATAATGTAATGTTGTTTAATAGAAGAAGAGACACTGAGGCACAGATTGGTAAACTAGTTTTACAAGGGCCCGCAAACTATTCTCCCTTAGCTCCTTACTAAGTAATTTGGCTTCTAGAGTAAACAATTAAAATATTTTAAGAGTAAGGGCCAAGTCATATTCCTTTTTTTCCTTCCAATGTTGAATTGGCACAGTGGCAATGTAAATAAGCAAGTTAGAAAGAACAAAGTATGAAAAAATGGTATATTCTTAAGAAGCCAAATCTTAAAAGCAAAATGGCTTCTGTATTAAGCTTGTGCTACTACAGCAATTTATCATGTATTTTTACTTCAACCAATTTATTACATTCCCCCCTAAAATAGGAGGCAAATAATTTATCTACTTATTTTATACAAAACATACATTTACTTATGTAATTTAACTATAATCTACATGTTCCCAGTAATGTTGATTTTCTGCTACACACACATGTATACACATAAACAAAAAGCAATATATATAATCAGAATTAGCTGTCGTATGGCATCTATATGTGTGTGTATGTTATAAGCACACATGAGAATTTGTATGTGTGTGTGTATATATATATATATATATATATATGTATATATAGTTTTGTTTTTCAAAGGCATTCTTATTTATTCAAATTTTTCATAGTTTTATCCCAAAGAGAATTCATAATGGCAAATATTGGAAATTTGTTCATAGAAATGAAAAAAATTATCATTTTATTTATAATTATGTTACTTAAGAGTAAAATTTTAAATCCTTAAAGATGCAAATGCTGTGAACATTTTTTGCACGAAATTATTTCTAATCTATTTTATTCCCAGGTAATGTAAATACAGGGTTAACATCATGAAATAGAAGTCAAAGTCATTGAATTGAATAATTACATCAATGCAGGAGATATCCTTTTTAAATGTGATAAGCTTGCTTGATAATAATCCCTTAACAAACATACCAATATCTCAAGGGCATATGAGGATTAAAACTTAATTTAAAACTTGGTTAAGAAATTCCTTGAACTCTTTAAAGAAAAAGTCTAAAATAAATGCAAAGAAATCATCAGAATCAGTCAAAGCAATGCCAGGTATTTTTGCCCCTAGAGATCACAAATGTAGAATTTATAGAATTATTTTATTATACAGGAAAAGGTTTATTGTATCACAGAGTTGTTTTTGCTATGTCCCATTTTATAAAGTCATTATATATTTTTGCCTCTTTGAAATAGTTTCTTAAAATATTAAGCCAAGAACTGTCATATATATGTTAGTTTGATAATATATTTATATATACAAATACTTA